>NW_024387371.1:8152764-8585264 GCF_900408965.1 Simochromis diagramma
CAAATCAACCACCCCCTTCATCTCAGCCTTAAAGTCCGAGGTGGAACAGTCTGCGGGGTCCACGTTCTGGTCGCGATCTTCTGTTATGAAACGGCTGTGTGCAGGCAGGAAAAGGACCCAAAGTGCAGACTTTAAACAGCTCTAACTCAAAAGGGATAACAAAACTGAGACTACAAAATAAGCATACACAGACAGAACGCACAGCAAGATGATGGTAGATCGCAACACAGACACAGAGAAACACAGGGCTTAAATACACAGAGGGAGCAATCAGGGAATGAGAGACAGGAGGGAAACACAGCTGGGACAAATCAGGGCTGACGAGACAGAGGAAGATAAACTAGATGCATTAACATGAGACAGACTTTCAAAGTAAAACAGGAAACATAACACAGAGACTTGACACAGCAACTATGGAACAGAACAGAAACCAGAAGGCACAACTCTGACAAAGAAACCAAAAGACTAGAAATGATAAATAAAGGCAAAAACCAAAGTACGATAATAATGAAAACTCTAAACTCTGGGTCAACGACCCAGGCACCCTAACACAGCAAGGGCAAAAAAATCCCCCATAAGGCAAAAAATTACACTGCATAGATACCACGTCAACACTGGCAAGATACAAGAATAAAACACTAGGGTGGTAGACCGAATTATCGATCAAAGAGGATTTGTTTTAATTAGTGCTGTCAGCGTTAATCTGGTTAAAATGGTGTTAACGCCATAGCCGCATCCACTAATGGAGATTTGCTGCGTTAATGCGGCTATGGCGTTAACACCATTTTAACCAGATTAACGCTGACAGCACTAGTTTTATTCCATGATCTAAAAATGGCTGCCACACATTAAAAAACGTACTAAGTTTGTCCTCTAATGTATACCTAATTCTCTCCATATGCAGTAGAGCAGTCAGTTCTGTCAGCCACATTTTGAATTGAGGTACAATGTCAGACTTCCAGAGAGTCAAGATAATTTTCTTAGCAATTACCATTCCAAACAGAATTGTAGTTTGTGCAGCAGAGCTGAGGTGTAACAGGGAAGAGGAGGATCCAGACAATGCAGTTACTGGCTCTGGCTCTAATGTGCAGTTGTACATATCAGAAAAAACATTTAAAGATATCCAACCAATAGTTATGCAATTTGGGACAAGTCCAGAATAAATGGGTAAGAGAGCCTTCTCCAAGTTTACAACGATCGCATATTAGACTAATGGAAGGAAAAATCCTGTGCAGTTTAGTTTTTAAATAATGAAGTCTGTGAAGCACTTTGAATTGAATTAACTGATGCCTTAGATTTATAGAATAAGAATGGATCCTCTCCCACACCTCATCTCCAATTAGCAAACCAAGCTCTTCCTCCCATGCTGTCTTCAAAAAGTCCAATTTAAAAGTCAAATACTCTGAAAAAGCATTCGCAAAACCAGAGACCAGGTTTTTAGAAGCCGGGGAGCTCAGAAGGAGCTTAAAATTGGCTCCTCCTCCGGAAGAAATAGAAAGTTGATGATACTCTGACGAACATAGTTTCTAATCTGTAAATAATGGAAAAAATGTGACGCAGGGAGAGAGAACTTGTTCTGCAACTGGGTAAATGATGCAAATTGCCTGTCAATATATAAGACTTTAAGAGTAAATATACCTTTCTGTGCCTCAAAAGAGGCGTCTAAACATGAGGGTGGAAATGCATGATTACGATATATTGGAGTATGGATCGAAGTGTCTGGTAGTGCACAACCTTTTTTGATCTGACTAAAGATTTTAACACTGTTTGAAACAGAAATTATTGACCTTGGTTCACGGATTAGAAGATGAAAAAAGAAGAGCAGGAAGGGAGCTATTCTCAACCCCTTCAGTGCCAGTAAGCAAGAGTTCTAGCATTCGCAGCCCAATAATAAGACTGAAACCGTGGCAGACCCCCCTTAAGTTTGGATTCACATAGATGAACTTTTGATATCCTATGATTTTTATAGCCCCAAACAAATGGTAATACTACTGACTCGATCAATTTGAAAAATTGCTTATTCAAAAAGATAGGTACGTTTAAAAAATAGATATAAGAATTTAGGGAGAGAAACCATTTTGATTACATTAATGCGACCTACCATGGAAATAGACAGGTCGCATTAATGTCCTTTTTCAGTTTTTCAACTTGTGCAGAATAATTCAACTTAAAGATCAATTAGAGGATCCTTAGGCAAGGCAACACCCAAGTATTTCAATCTGTCTGTAACTTTAAAAGGCAAAGTTTTCAAAAACTCAACTTCCAGGTTTGCTGTCAAAGCCACGAACTCACTCTTCTGCCAGTTAATTGTATAACCCGAGATTTCCCTAAACGACCTCACCAGATCCAATAGTACAGGAACAGATCGCTCAGGATTTGACAAGAACAAAACAACATCATCCGCATATAAAGAAATGTAGTGCTTGATTTCCCCCAATCGGACAGGGTCAATGGAGGGCTCATTCCTACTGGCTACTGCAAGAGGTTCAATAGCAACTGCAAAGAGCAAAGGGCTCAAAGGGCAGCCTCGTCGTGTCCCGCGGTGTAAAGAAAAAGGCGCTGATCTATCTTGGTTAGTAAGAATGGAAGAAGTGGGATGTCTATATATCATATCAACCCATGATATAAACTGTTTGCCTAAACCGAACGTCTCCAGTACCCCAAGCATATAGGCCCACTCGACCTTATCAGCATCTAAGCTCAGTACTGCGATCTTGGAAGCCGCCCAATGCCCGTTATACATAATGTTAGAATTGATCATTTATGAGAACCACAGACTGTATATAAAGAATGGACACAATACAGATCTGAAGAGTGAAGCCAAAGCTGAAGGTCCTGAAAGTCTGCAGTTCTTTAATGGCCAAAGGGCAGTTTGGAAAAAGACAGAAAAAATCCTTTACCTCCTCCATTAGAGACGGGACGCCTGACACCGACGCCTGTTTCACACCGCCAAATGTTGACTTTAAGTAATTTGATTACATGTAATTTTGTTCCATAACTACAATATAAAATGTTAAATTTAATGCTCAAAAGAAATTACTTGATTGATTTAATACAATTCACTATTAATTATTAAAATAAACATTTGATCTTGTGTATTTCAATTGCATTTTACTCAAAATTATCTCTTTATGCTTACTGAGGGTGAAAATAATTTTTTTGAGTGTACTGAGGCAGACTCGTTGACAACACTGTGCCGAGGCTTGTATCGCAGTGATCATGTGACTCGCTCTTTCATTTGTTATAACCAGAGGTGAAATGCTCCATCCTTCAGTTATTCATCTTTTCATCGGCCCAGCTTTGGCTCATATTGGAGCAGCCCTCATATCAAAATGTGTGTAATCAATAAATGTTGCTAGGCAACCTGGCCTGTGACAGTAGCTGTTTAATTTACATCAAAATGACGTCCTTAGCATCCTTTGACATCCTGTTCTTTTAAAGCCCAAAATTCAGCATTATAAGCCCAGTTTAGCAAATGTCTGATGATGAAGTTTTATTTTAATTTTTAACACATTTTTAACCTTTTTAGCCCACCATAGGCCCAAGTCCCGCAGACCTTATCTTTTTACATGCTGTAGTACCATTTTTGGGAGCATTTCGAGTTGCTATACATCAATATACCATTATATCCCAGATTTTAATATATGTATGCATTAAGTAAGTACGTAAATTGCAAAAAAGTGGAATAAACTACAAAAAAAAGAAAAAATATATATTTTTACACATATTTCTAGTTACAGACATTTCGAGGTAGATCCGTCAAAACTGTAAATGCAAAAAAGTTGCACAAAATAGTTTCCAACTACAGGAAAATTATTTTGAGTGTCTTTATAATTTGACAGTTTACAAAAAAACCCAGCATGTGCATCAAAATAAGCTCCAAGCCACCCAGAAACTATACAGCTGATCGGATCGGCAAAGTGTGTTTTGGATTATAATGTTTTTGTGGCTGTCAGCGCTTTTTACACGAGTTTTGCAAAAAGCCATTTGTGGAAAGAAACCGCGACCTGGGAAGCTGAATGTATAAGATGTAAGTACAACTCCTCCGGTTTCATTTGCAAAAAAATTATTGCGCTAGCTTATGTGGTTGCAGTTACACCAGGATTTAAAAATAGTTATGCAAATTGGAGTGTGCCCACTCCGATAGGCTTAAAAGGTTTTTTTTTAAACGGCCAGGGTCAAAATGACCGCTCGACACTTCTAGCGGTTAATACTTATAATTACAACTGGCCACTAGATGTCACTAGAACGGTTTGTCTTTGAAGCTTTAGATTCTGGTTTTTTCTGATACCAGGAGAAAGTCTCAAAGGCTTCACAAAGCGTCATGCGCCCATCTCTACACTGATGAATCCACGGACTCACTCGCTACTTTAAACATCCAGATGCTCACTTTATGACAGCGTCCATTAGAGTCAAAAAGAGGACAAACCACCCAACAGGCTTGCAGTGGCTTTTTTTCTCCATACCTCACTTGTGCACTTTTAAAACGTCAAGTGACAGCAAAAACACATCACATCCATCTTTTGCACACAGTCTATGGTAAGAACCAGCTTGAGTTTTAAACCACAGGCGTAATCATAAAAAAATCTTTAAACGATTTTGACTGACCCACATTTTTTCACAGGACTGTTTAAAAGTTAAGACTTGGCTTTGGGGTTAAACTTTGATTTGGTTAGGTTGAGTTTAATGTAAATGTTTGGCACTTAATCATAATGACGAAACCTAGGAGGGTAAAAGGCTTGAAAATGTCAATGAATGACCTCAAAAATGTGTCAACCGTGTTTGTGTTTTAATGCATGCAGCAGTGGACCTGAGACACTCCTGACATGTGATGCTGTGCTCGTTCATGTTCACAGCACCACACGCTGACATAGATGCAGAGAACGTGGACAGACAGACAGAGATTCCTACAGTTATTAGAAACGAACCATAGTCTCAATTTCTTGTAATGCTAAATAATCCAGTTTCTGCCATATTAGCAAAGTAAAAGACTTTATTTGAAATTTTATTATCTCATTCTATTTGTAGGAATCCATTGCTCGGGTCCATTTCACACCGGCCTTGAAACTCAACTAGCTGAAGTTATGTGTGCCTAACTGCAATAATGACTGCACTTTAACAAAGTGTTAAAGTTAACAACTGCCATACACGGAGAATGAGAGGAAAAGTATAACGTATTCCTGAGCTCCCCCCATCTGGCCCGCAGGAGCTTATTCCACAAAATGAGAATCTTTTTGTGGAACCGAATGGCACATGAGAATTCAATGTCATTCCACTGTGGGTTTGAATTCTGATCGTTTCCTTTGCTGAGCCCAGGTTTTATCCAATTAGAAACAGAAGATTAGGCCCTTTCCCTGCCAGGAGAGCTTTCATTTCCATGCTGAAACATCGCTGATGTAGCGTTGGCTCCTTAATCTGATAATCAGATCCCCTAGAACTTCCTCTTTTTTGTGCCCTTCTTGTCTCCCGTGGACCTTTAATCCTCCTCTCTGTTGCCCTTTTCTCCTCATTCTGCACCCCTTATCATTTCCAAGCATTTACTCCCCCCCCTCCATTTTCCTGCTTCCCTTTTCTTCCTGTACTTCTTCTCTCTTCCATTCAACACATTCGGCTGCCAACAAAGATAAAAAGCTAAGCTCTTTCTAATGCACCTGATTGATGGACAGGCACAGATCCAGTGAAGCGTTGCCCTTCAATTAAGCCTCTGTGGTCACCTGGCAACAGTGTTAACGAAGTGTACCCTTCAATTAAGTCTCACCGGTTACTCAGCAGAAGCCTGAGCCAATGAGGCGTGAGCAAAGGTTGCTGCTAAGTCGTTAACGCTCCCTTCAAGGCCCCAGAGTGCAGCACTGGCTTTAATCACTCAGTCGCCATTTAGCGCTGTTGCACAGATGTGTGTGCGCGTGCGTGCGCGTGTGTTTATTATCACGCGTGCTCACGGCTCATTGGAGGTGCTCGTAACATCAAAGGCATTGATGTTACGAGAGGCTTGTTTATGAGGTGTTCATGGTAACTCCCCCAAACAATACAGGTGCAGGGCTTCGGCTTTTATTACAAGTCATCCTTGGAAATGCTTTATTGCTTCTGGAGGCTGAGCCTTTCTGGGGATCTCTGTTGTGCTTGAAGAAAGGGCCGTGTTAAAGGATGGATTCCTCTGTAGTGGAGATGCATCTGCTTCATAATGATATCTATTAAAAGAGGGGGAGGCAGTGCAGGAAAAGTGGATTAAAAAGAGGAGAGGATGGGGTCTGAGTGAGGAGGAGTGAGAGGAAGAGGGAGGCAGAGCGGCGAGGATAATGACAGGAGGCGAGAACGAGTGGGACAGAGAGAAAGAGTGAGTCCAGGCAGCTCATCGGTGGCCTCACAAGAGAGTGGGCTGCCGCCTGGAAGTGATAATTAGTGCATCCTCAGAGGCTGCAAGGCTGCACAGGGCCACTCTTCTGCCCCCAGTTTAGCTGCACTACAGAGGATTAACTGCACCAGTGAGGCTTTATTATCTTTGTCTTTGGTCTGGGTTGTTTTCCCCAGAGCATCATAACTTTGGAAATGATGAGAGCTTTCAGACCGTCATCAGGAGCTCAACCCTTCACTGAAATGGAGAAATATTTTTCAGACAGCTCTCTCTTCATTTCCAGATCCTGTATTTTTGTGACATCACAGATGCACTTGTCTTCTGCTTTTCCTTATTTTCTGTCATATTTACTGTGTTTCAACATTGGATGTTCATATTCAACATGGACACCCTTGGAAATAATGTGATCAGTGTACGTACAAGTGATGCCCATGAGCCATGAGCTCAGGATAAAGACCAGAGACAAGCAGCCTTCAGACGAGCCTCTGTTCTCTTTTTGCTCAGCAGTGGTTTTCTCTTTGGACTCCATTTTTGCCCGGTCTCTTTCTTATGGTTGAATCATGACCTCTGACCTTTACCAACGCAAGTGAGGCCTGCAGGTCTGTAGATGTTGTTCTGTGTTCATCCTGGTGGATGAGTCATCGATGCACTTTTGGAGGAATTTTGGACTTTTGGACAACATTGAAAAGTTATTATTTTGAACCGTGAACGATTTTCTAGTGGCGTCCGAGATAAAAACCATTAAGGTGGAAATGAGTAGAAAATGTTCACTTTAATCATCATGTTGTCACCATTTATGTTCTTGCTTCCCTGCTGTCACGACTTTATCGGCAACCATTAATAGCTCAAATGAGCTTTGGCTCATTACTCTTGTAATACAGGAAATAGAGGAAAAGTTTCCAGCACACACAAATCAAACTTTAGCTCCCTGGATGAAAGTTAAATCACTGCAGCAAGCCTAGATAGGCTTACTTTTTTAACTGTGAGGCTCTTTTTAAGGAGAAAATGCACATTTCTCTCAGAACCTTACTGAGGATGCAGTTTAGTTCTATATTGTCATTTTCAAGAGACAGGTCTGAAAGTGAAGCAGTTCAGTTATTCTGCAGTAACTGCTGCAATAAAACAGGTATTACAAACCTGACAAAGTCAAATCCCAGTGAAACCCCAAGTCCCGTCAAGCCCCAAAGTCCCAAATCCTAAAGAAGGTTTGAAGCTAGGTGTCAAATCTTAAATCAGGTCAAAGCTTCAGCAAATAGCAGCTGAGACGTAGTCAGGTAACCTCAGATCAGGTAGAACGAGTCCAAGCCAAACCTTGTCAGGGCTGGTAGCTTGTAGCTAGTAGCTAATGTAAAGTGACATCATAAACTAACTAAATAAAAACTTTTCCTACCTCTTTTTATGTGAGCGAAGCCTTGAGATTGTCAGAGTCTTCCTCCCCTCACCCCAAACCGAGCACGGCAGATGCCCCTCCCCCATCCCCGAGTCTGATTCTTCCCATTAAAAGGAGTTTTTTCTTCCCACTGCCGCCAAATACTTGCTCACAGCAGGTTGTCCGATTGTTGGAGTTTTCTCTGTATTATTGTTCGGTCTTTACTTTACAATACGAAGCTTCGAGAGGTGACTGCTGTTGTTGGACTCAAATGAGTTTGCACAGATTAACGTTAAATCAGAAACTTCTCTGCGTTTAGTCAAATAAAACAAAACTCATATTAAGGTTTCCACATATCTGTAGCTTTATGGTGACTCAGGTACAAGCCTAAACTGGCCTAACCCCAGGTGACAGTCACTGTGCAAATATATGAGTGATGCATGAACATTGTCGCGGTATTTGTTACCGACAAATTCATAAAAAAATAACTTTAAAGCTATCTGCACCATGATGGAAAGCATTCTTGCTTTTCATAATGAGATTACTGTAAAGCCATTATACAGAGTGCTTTGCATACAGTATCGTTCAATTCCCTTGCTTAAAAAAATGGCAGCATGAAATATGAAATGTTTGTGCGTATTTGTGTGCATGCAAATGATGGCCTTTATGTGACAGTGCGTAAACAGCCGCATTACCGGGACTGATGTTAGCAGTGCTCAGAGAGTGCCGCTCATACATGTTTCATGATGTCAAACTCCAAGTTCAGCAGAGACACTGCTGCAGGAAAATGCATGGGCCAATGCAACATTTAGTAGGTGCAGGCACAAACTCGGTAAAGACATGAGTTGAATGAGATTTCAGTCATTTGAGATTTGGAGTAGTTTCAGTTTACAGTACTTTTCCTCTCCACCTACACTACACACTCATAAACATACAACCTCAATTGTGTTTGTCATGATTGGGTATAAAAGGAGCATCCCCAGAAGGCTCAGCTGTTCACAGGCAAGGACGGGGCGAGGTTCACCACTTTGTGAACAACTGCGTGTGCAAATAGTCCAGCAGTTTAAGAACAACGTTTCTCAATGCACAATTGCAAGGAATCTTGGGATTTTTCTACTGTCCATAAAAAGATTCAGAGCTCTGCACGTAAGCGGCGAGGCCGAATAAGAACACTGGATGCCCATGACCTTCGATCCCTCATTTGGCACTGCATTAAAAACCAACATCATTCTGTAAAGCTATTACTATGCGGGCTCAGTTAACACAATTCATCGCTACATCTACAAGTGCAAGTTAAAACTCTACCATGCGAAGCGAAAGCCATATATCAACAACACCCAGAAATGCTGCTGGCTTCTCTGGGCCTGAGCTCGGCTGACATAGACTGACGTAAAGTGGAAAAGTGTGCTGTGGCCTGACGAGTCCACAAATCTTGGGCCAAAGAGGAAAAGGACCATCCGCACCATGCCCCTGTCCCAGCAGTGTTGCAGGCATCAAATTCAAAATGAGTGAAAATTTGCAAAACAACAATAAATCTGATCAGTTTGAACATTAGCTATATTGTCTTTGTAGTGTATTCAATTGAATATAGGTTGAAAAGGATTTGCAAATCATTGTATTCTGTTTTTATTCATGTTTTGCACGACGTCCCAACATTGGAATCTGGGTTGTACATCCTCAGAACAGCGTGCTGAATCCACTGAACAGTTTTCCATTCTTCTGAAAAGAAGACTTTATGTCACGGTTCCTTATTCATGGTGTTTAAAATGGTAAAATGGTAAATGGCCTGTATTTGCATAGCGCTTTACTAGTCCCTAAGGACCCCAAAGCGCTTTTACATATCCAGTCATCCACACGTTCACACACTGGTGATGGCAGCTACATTGTAGCCACAGCCACCCTGGGGCGCACTGACAGAGGCGAGGCTGCCGGACACTGGCGCCACCGGGCCCTCTGACCACCACCAGTAGGCAACGGGTGAAGTGCCTTCCCCAAGGACACAACGACCAAGACTGTCCAAGCTGGGGCTCAAACTGGCAACCTTCCGATTACAAGGTGAACTCCCAACTCTTGAGCCACGATCGCCCTTTTTACACACAGATTAAGAATAAAAGAACAATTTTTATTTAGACCTTTATGAATCATCAAATAATGTTAGCTCAACAGTGTTTAGTGATCAATATCCATCACAAAAAAAACAAAGAAAAAAAAATCACACAGAACAAGTTTAGCCATGAATATTTTTTTAATTTTTGGTAATTATAAATATCTGCTTTAAATACACTAACAAAATAGCTTGGACATTTTTCATGACTCGATATAGTAACAGCTTCCCAAAAATTGAGATACTTTGAAAATTTCAGGATCTACAAACCTGAGCCACAACGAAAACAAAAGATCAACAGAAGGTTTGGTAACCGATGCTACACAGTAGCTGATAGAAGATGAGCAGCTCCAGTCCTCCACGAGTTACCAGCGCCGCGAAACGCGTTACTGACACGTCAGCAAGCTCCGGCTGAAAACAAAACATCTGAATACACAACAGCCAGATTAACAATTCGACTTCATCGTCTTTAGACAGCGTTGAATGATTGGGAGATTGACTGCAATGCACTTATATTTGATTAAAAGCTTCACAACAGTGTAAATTTCAGAGATCTGTAAACGCTGCACATGATTCAGCAGAAGTAAACACACATATCCAATCAGCAAAGGTTCATGTACTCTAATGTAAAGAAAATAGAAAATGCCCTCACATGTATGGAGTTACATTTGTGCCACAAGTCAGTGCAGACCTGATTTTTGCCATGTGACAATCAATCTACTTCTTCCTATGCTTAGAGTTGAAGCACAAATGACTCTCCGTAAGTCAGAGCAGCATCTGCTGTGCTGATTAACTATGCGTATGTGGGTGCCAGTTTCCTCCTAAGGGTGAGGGAAGGATACTCTTCTTTGTTGGTACAAGTTGTTGCAAGCATCGTTTAGCTGTACACACAATAGGTGTCGAGAGAAAGCCACCTGCTCCCGGTTCCCTTTGTTCTTATTAATATTACATGTTGTATACCTATGATGCAAAGCTTTCAGGGAATTACATCTTTAAAGAACAAAACAGAACAACATTAAGCGTGCGCGCACACACACACACACACACACACACACACACACACACACACACACACACACACACACACCAGTGTTTGTATTGATTTTGCTTCCTGTTGGAGAATTTTCAAGGGAAAAAAGTTCCCTCTTCAGAAACTTGTCCACTATCTAGATTCCCATCTGTTCAGTTACTTTTTGTGATTCTGCATTAATTCTGCACATAACTCGTTTGTGATGAGAACACATCTTTCAGGATACCTTTGAAAAGCCCACACAGACGTGCAGAAAGACCTCACTGCAGCGAGTAGGTGGTGGAGGATGGATTGTCGTGCTTGCTCCCATTTTAGTGAACTGCTAATTCTTTCAAAGAGACACCGAGGTCTTCCTCTCGGGTGTCGCTAATCCCCTAAACATCTGATCACGTCAGAAAGTTGCAGCTGCAGTTTGTAGCAATGCTATGGATGCGGTCTCCTTCCTCACAGATGTTGATGCTGTGTAATTTTGTTTTGTTTCCTTCCTTCACCTGGATGCTGAGGTCATGCCAGCCGCTGATTTTCCTTCGTGAGCCATCGTGGAGGGTTTGGGTTTGGCCACTTTCAGTCCACTTTAAAGCTGCACTGAATCATCTGAAAAACTGTTTTCCTCGATGAGATCAGTTTAAAATTCAACGCTGGTTGTGGAAACGGGGAACTTTTAACACCTGTTTAAGGAAGGTGTAGGTTGTGTTGCTAATCTGTCTTTAAAGCACTTTTTGGTGGTTTAATGACCTGTTTGTTTTGAATCATAGTGAATGGCTCTCGGTCTTCTGGCATTAGTTGCTTCAATGTTCAGGACAAACCTTCTGTAAACCAGCTTTGAGTTTTTAGGCTACGTGAAACTTTGACAGCAAACAATAAAGGTGATTATCCACACTGACTGTGGGGAAGATTCCTAAAAACTACAGTCGCTCCTGACTAAAAAACAGCCGTTTAAGTGTAACCTATGACATTTACATGTTGCTTTCATTTAAGATACTGTATATCCAGCCTACAAGTGTCAGTCTGGTCCATATTTCCCAGCCTCGGCCAACAGCATTCAAAGTTGAGAAAAACAGAGCTGTGGTGAGGAGTTTGCATCCACTCATCACAGCCATGGATGTCAGGCTAATTTGGGGTGGGATGTTTTTTTTACAGTGGGATGGCTGTGTGGTAAACTTCTTTGATGCAAAGCATGAAATGGGTGCACAAGTTTGAATTCATTTTGGATTCCTAACCAGCTGCCTCTGACATGAGAGAGACAGTTTCGTCTTCTTTCAGACGTCTGCAAAGTGGTGACACATCTGAATAATTTATACAATTGTTTGAACTGATGATCTTGAAATCTACAGATGTTTAGAAATGGCTCCAAGAGACTCTCCCAAGTTATGTAAATCTGCATTTTCACTCATTCTTCACTGAGTTCCCTGGACCGTCCCATTGCTCCGAGTATGGGCGAGCCAACGAGCGCAGTCCTTTGTAATGATGCAAAGAAACTACAAGTTTTATTCAATCATGATCACCAAGTTAATGGGCCTTAGCCTGTATGTATACTTCTGACCATGTGTCGATTATAGAAAATCCAAAATAAGTTTAAACTTGTGCACGCAGTTCTTATCTTTTAAGTCATTGAAATGCAGCGATTCACCCTGAAAAAAGAACAGCTGAAAGAAATTAGCCTGAAATTCAGACCTGTGACGACTGGATGAAAACAACCACAGCTGGATTTGTAAACTCATAAAACTCCAAATATCTGTATTTTACTGTGATCTTTTCATACTTTTTGCTGTGTATTCTGAATGAACAACCATCCAAGGTTAAATTTTCATTCACGTGGCACTCAACGAGCGGGCAGCAGTGACCTCTAAATCCAAGGAAAAGAACGCCGCGTTTCTTGTTGAAAAGTTTAAAATTGAAAAAGGAGGAAGTGTCTGAAATAGGATAATAAATATCTGAGGTTCTGCACCTTTATGCTACACCTACGCAGGCATTTTCAATTATTTGTCTTGATTAGACATCTTCTGAGGACCGTGTAGGAGTATTGCCGACATGCTATGATAAACTACGGACCTGAAATCAGGTTTAGGACACGTTCTGTGGTATTTAATTCTTCTGAATATTTATCCAAGGTTTGGGCCACCCTAACAAATTCTTAGTTTAGGTGTGACTTTGACCTGTACTGACCTCAGCAGTCACCATGATGGACTGAGCGCTCTCATCACTGCGTCTCTGCTGTAAGACTGTAAGACTTAAAAGACTTACTCTCTTAAAAGCCAGAGCCGTCGAGGAGAGCGCTGTGGCCACGTCTTCTGCTGCTCTAAGGTTTCATTGTGTGATTACTCTCTTCAAACGCGTTGGAGAGGCATCCTTTATAAGGTCAATGAGAAAAAGTTGATGGGAGCAGTTAGTAATTTACAGACAGCACAGATGCAGCCAGACAATGTGAGGATGAAAACTGTAGTCAGACACCGAGCTGGGCCAACGTGAGCAGGGCTGGTTTATAACAAACCCCCCACCATATTAACAAAAAGTCTGGTTCTGAAAGGGCAAATGTGCACATCATTCCCACTTTTTCCATATGCTGAGGGATACTGCAGGTATCTATAAAGTCAAAGCAAAGCATCTGATACACAGCCACCTGTGGGCAACCAACACGACATCTGTAGGTTTTTGATCCAACTGGATTATTTTTTGAGAGGGCTTTGAAACATGATTTTTGAGATAAAGTTAAAAGAAAAACTAAAATTTTAAATAGTGAGGAAATCTGAGAGTTAGTTGTTGTTTTTCTGCAGAGATAATTCAGCACACTGCTCCAGGTGTCAGTGGACGGATGCCGTGGAATGAAGCTCCATCTTCTCCACATCACGAAGTCTTTTGTCCTGGCAGGTGTTTCCAGATTTCTGTTTAGAAGTGTACACACACGCCAGAATGATTGGCGGTTCTGTCTGTAAACCATTTAATCCCAAAACACACTCTGAAACCCCCGAGTGACGGTGTTTCTATCACAGTGCCAGTTCAAATCACTCTGTGGTATTCTTCATTAGACCAGCTCCTTTTTAGTGACATCAGGAAATCTACAGCACCTGCTCGGTCGCTCCGCTCCAGTCGAGCGGTGATGGTAACGATTTAAAACCTGCCCTAAAAATCAAACGTGAGCAACACGCCGGCTGCTTTGCAACAATACGCTCACCTCGCATCTGTCCGTCTGCACGCAAACATATTGAACCGCGCTCACTCAGTTTGTTTTGAGATTGTGTGATGAGGCTGTGGCAGCTCAGGCCTGAACTTAAACTACCGACTGGGAGCCAGAATACATCACAGGCCCGCTCCTGCAATAACCAGACTGCTTACATGATTTCATGAGCCTGTCTCCCGGAACAAGTGGCTATATTTCTCATTTCCATCGCAGAGTGGGGAGTTTTAAGAGCTCCGGCTCCATCTGTGAGTGTCTCTTCTCCCAGGTCATTGGTATAAAATGGTTATTAGGTTACTAATGGTCCGTGTCTGATTGAAGCACATCTGCTTCTATGCAGATTCTCCTTAAAAATAAGTCCAGTACTGAAACTAACTTTTTGAGAGCTTAGTTTGATGCTGAGGTCAGTGTGTTAGTCCATCTCTAACTGGACTATCATTTGTGCACCAGACCTCTATGATGGTCCATCCTGGCTTTGGGTCAGTTTGGTTTTTCGGTGTGAAGTGGCAGACTTCCTCAGTTAGACCAGTCCATCACATGAAAGCTCTCCTAATGTCTGACTGGTGTCACTACGTTCACTGTGGCAGGACAGTCAGTATGTTGGTGATGGTCCATTTCTGATCCGTGCAGTCCTGAATTGCCAGCTGGAAACTGAACTCTGACTGTCGGCTCTCCACCAGCTCCAGACAGCGCTGCGACTCCATGTTTTGGATGGGACCACCCTGGAGAGACAGAGACAAATGAGGTGAGGAATATCTCAGCATACAGGCAGGACTACTGATGTTTTTGGACGAGCAACCTCCATGGCTGAAGAGCAACGCGCACGAGTGTCAAAAACTGCAGTTGCTCTAATGGCCACTCAAGTCAATTCCTATAGATTCCAATGGTAAAAATGCACAATTTCAGCATTATAGCCTGGCTATTATAGACTATTGGCTATATATAGATATATCTATGTATGTAGACAGGGTGGCTTTAGCTCAGGAGGTACAGCAGGTCATCTACTGATTGGAAGGTTGGTGGTTTGATACACCAACATACACATATATTAAGTGCACCGTCCTCAAAAGCAGAGCAACAATCTCCATATTCGTGGAGAAACAGGAAGCAACTTTTCAAATGAAACCGAATCTCTGCAACGTTTACAACACGTCTGCCATAAAACGTATGAGGCAGTTTACAGCAGAGCTGTCAGGTATCTCAAGCATATTTTGACCTTGGCTTTGGACTTTTGCCGGTTTAAGACTGTAGCGTGAGAGTCCAGACTGACGCCTTATTAGAACCGTATTAGTTACCGAACACACCACACACAGATGGTCTGTAGTAGTATTTTGTGTATGTACGGTCAACTAATGTCCAGTAATATTTAAACATTTGGTGCTATGGTAATTATGCAATGAAGCTAATATTTCATTATTATAAATTCAGCCTCCACAGGTGATTGATGTTTATTACATAGTGAGTATTTTACCATTTAATTAACAGTTATTTAGATGTTTTGGCAATGCTGCTCCTCTGACATCTGTGCCAGTAAAGCTGACTGAAGGGAACTGACCTGAGAGACGGGGACACAAAAAAGCTTGTGTGTGTCTGTCTGTGTGCACGTCGCTTCACAACAATGTCATTTTCAATAAGAGGCTTGCTTCACTGTCTGAATGCACGCTGAGCTGCTGCCTCTCCATTCCTTGAACAATGCGCTGGCACCTAAAAGTAGGTCCTTAGTTATGTGGCAAACAACAGTAATATGTTTTAATGAGCCCGAGCGCAGTGAGAGCGGAGACTGAACCAGCGCTGCTTTGAAATCAATATGCTCTACACCTCCCAGCATTACATGCACAAGCACAAAGGAGCAGCCATCAGCCTGAGGACAGAGCTGACTGTACAGCAGTGTTTTCGTGTTCCTAAACACACCGCTAACCCTGCATGCTGTTCTCGAATGCCTGACTACATTAGAAACACAACAAAAAAGCGGACCTGTGCACGGCGCTAACACAGTGCTCTTCTCTCAGCTCTCAGCTCACTGAAAAGGTATCGATTCTCTCTGCTTGCTTTTCTCTGTGCACAGCTGCTCAGGCACAGAGCTGTTCACCCACAAAACCCAAGCTGCTGACACGTAAGAGTGACCAAAGCATACATGCACATGTATGACCTGTGATAAACATGCATTCATGCAGAGAGCGGGACAGAAACGTGGAGCTCCATCTGTCTCTGAGATTTGAACCTGACCTCACGCTGACCCCAGGCTGATCACCGTAGCTCTGGATGTGTCCCATTATACACTCGGAATACTCGAGGGCTTCTTATCGAAGCTCAAGGTAAGTATGTGCAATATTTTCACAGCCAAAAAGGAGAAAAAGTGTTCCAAAGCACACTTTCTAAGAGCACCTTTATGCAAGAAAGAATATAAAGAATAAACCTCTTTAACAAGAACTTTATTGTGTTCGCTAAGCCTGTTTATTATGCTTAAAGTGTGACTGCATTACTGCTTCTTTACTGACTAATGCTTTGTGTTTTGCATTTTCCTTCACCTGCACCCAGAGACGACACACATTCCTCGAAATCGACTAACGTGCTTTCTGAAGTCCTTCTGGGTTCCTGTTTGGTTTCTTATTGTTAAATTTAAAACACAAGGCCTGAAAGCTTAGTGAGTCCAGTTCTGACATAAACGGTAGTAACCAGACCGAAAAGCAGCGCACATTTCGGTGCTTTATTTCGGTGCTTTTTTTTCCTAAGCTGTGATACACTTTAGATTCTAGCCAATCATTTTACGTTTTCGAGGATAGTAGGCGGGCACAGGTACGTACGTTCTTTTAGAGCAGAGCTACAGATTAAAAATGCCCAAAGCGAAGCGGTCAAAACCCTGGAGTTTCAGGGTCATGATAGACGAACTCACTTATTACCTTTTTAGTTTTTGGCATTATAATACATGCTGCAAACCTCACCTACCCCAGGGCAAAACTTAGATGTACAAGGGCCAACCACCAATGTGGAAAACAGTAGAAACCAAGGTTATTATAGTTAACTAAAACTGAACTAAAAAACTAAAACTAGATGTGAAAATACATTTTATTTAATTACAACAGAAATAAAAACGATACTTTTGAACTAAAATTATTTCACAAATGTAAAAAAAAAAAAAGACCTAAAATAAAAAATGTGTAGTGAAAATATTCTTAGCTTTAGCGTCTGTTAGCTTGGTTAAAGTGGCTGTGAGACGAACATTTTCAAACAATAAAAACTGAACTGAAGTAAGAAAATTCACTCTGGAAACTAACTGATGCAAAAAAAGACGAGAAAACGAGAAACTACTTAGAAAATACAAAACTATAATAACTGTGGTGTCAACATTTCTGATGCACAGGTGAGAAAAACCTCTGATGCTCTTAAGAGAAAATGTTTTTGCACAGATTACTTCGAGCTAACCCTAAAACCGGCCACCCGAGTCTTATATCGCACTTGCTGATCTTGTATCAGATTTGAATTTTTTAAAAATATTTCTTCCCTTTACAGACCTGTAACTGAGGTCAGGTCTTGTGTCTTGCACTGTGAGCATTTTTTCCAGCTTTCCTTCCTGGATGTAAAAACCTTCTGTGTTTTTTGCCTTCATCTTTCTATATTCATGTTCTCATTGTTACTTGGCTGCAGTTTAAAGATTCAGATTTAGGATCTTTATCTGCTTCAGAGCTGCATTTGGATCCTTTTTTGTCCAAACTGATATATTTTCAAATTCATATTTAAGCAGAGGATTTTTCTTTTGGAGGGCATGAAGGGTGCAATTTGACTCAGAGGCTGTAATAAAGGGCGACACAAATAGGAGCCTCGTTGGAGATTAAAAGGGACATCCTTCTGAAGTGTTAGCACTTCCAAACCCAGGAGTAGATAATAGCTTCATCCAGGAAATACGCTACGAGCCATCCCTCATTTCTTTTCATTTTGCTTTAAAGAAGCCAGACTGACCATTTTCACAGGACAAAGCATAACAAAGGGCACTGAACTAAAGGGAGAAACAGAATTGTATCTCTACATAACAGACAAATTGGCAAAGAAACAATGAAATTTTATCTTTATCGCTGGTACTTTGTCTCTAGAAAGCTGTCAAAAGAAAAACATATTTGTTCCCATTTCTTCACTTGAATCTATGAAAAATGCCACAAATATTTCAGTTTGACAGAAATAAAAAAAATTTTCTTTTAAACAATAAGGCGATTCCCAAAGACTTAGCTGCAACCTTGGGATATCTCACACGGTGTGCAGAGTTTCCACAAACTGTAGAAAAACAACAAGAGGAAGACAAACAGAGAAATGACAGACCTAAAAAACTCTCTACAACAGATGAAGAGCATCTGAAGGTCACGTTGTTAAGAAACGGGACCTGATAGAGAAACCGGGAGCTGATTCATCTACTGTTCACTGAAGCCTCATCAGGAATGGGCTCAGAGGAAATGTGGCTCTCAAGATGCCATTTTTCAGACCTGAGGTGTGTCAAATTGTACAAGAAGATGAGATTGGCAGTCAAACACAACACTAGCTACATGGCAACACCATGATACCGTCGTCACCATTTGACAGGATCAATATTTGACAGCACAGTGTTGTTAGCTCGCGAAAAACCCAGCAAAACAAAACAAGTAAATTAGTGAAATTCAGTCAGAATCGAGTCTGAAGAAGATTGTTCTTTCAAGCTACAGTTTTATATTTGCTTGTATGGCTCTGTTCTGTCACCTTTCCTACCAACCTTCTGGTTACAGATGAGCTTCCCAACCCCCTGAGCCACGGTCAGATGAGTTTTTAATAATAATGGTAACACATTTTCTCTCTATATAAGGAACGTCTTGATGCATTCTCAATCATCCAGGAAAGTAAATCTCCAAAAAGTTTGTCCTGTTATCTGGCCGTAGTTTGTTTTTGGGTTAGAAACGTTTCGCACTCATCCACGTGACCTTCGTCAGTTTCACTGATGCAGGGTAAACCCTCACTACGGACATATTCTAAGGTTGACTCTCATCATCCACTGGAGCACAAACTGGGCGTCATCAGGACGCTACAACACAGAGCGAACACCATCCCTACAGACACAGCGGCCAGGGAAGCAGAAGAACATCAAGAAGGCCCTGAGTAAATGTGATTATCCCAGCTGGACTTTTGTCAAAGCTGGAAAGGCTCCTAAAGAAAGCTCCAGCTGATCCAGGAGAGAAGGACAACCGCTGCCCACCTGCAGTGATCCCATATGTGTCAGGAGTATCGGAGCAGTTGAGACGCATTTTTTCTAAACACCGTGTCTCTGTGGCTTTTAACCCCCAAAACACGCTGTGCCAAAAACTGGTCCACCCCAAGGATCGGGTCCCCCGACACAGACAGAGTAACATAGTGTACGCTGTTAAGTGCCAGGAGGATTGGCAGGATTTATACATCAGGGAAACCAAATAACCTCTGGCGAAGCGGATGGCACAACACAGAAGAGCTACCTCATCAGGCCAGTGGACACTCTTTCAATGATGAGGATGTAACATCCTGAACAGGGAGGAACGCTGGTTTGAGCGCGGAGTCGCTTTGTCTGTGGGTGATGGTGTTCGCTTCTGTGTTTGTGCGTCCTGATTGCCACCCAGTTTGTGCTCCAGTGGATGATGAGAGTCAAACCTTAGATACTGATCTGTATGTGTAGGTTTACCTGCAGTCAGCTGAGACTGAAGAAGTCACCTGGATGAGTGACGAAACGTTTCTCCCACAAAAACGCTACGTCCAGATGAACAGAATCAAACTTTTGGAGACATATATAAGGAAGGAAGTGTTGTGTTTAAGGAAGAGTGAGACTTGTAAGCAGACATCAACTCAAAACAATCTTGTTAAAGGTGAAGCAGAATCCATATAGATTGATGCAGGTGTACTGTGGAACACATGGAGCTTCACACATGCTACCCCCCCACCCCTCATCCAAGCACAGAGCAGGCATTGGTGAAAAAGGATGAAAGCAGGAATTGGGGTGGATGTGGGTTGTAAAGCGGCTTGCAGATAAAGAAGCCCAACTATCAAAAGCAGTGTTACTAAAAGCAGTTTGAAGCCTGACTAAATGAAGCCATTTTGCTGTGAGACAGAGTGCACGTACTCTGCCAGAGTGGCATTGACATTTTCAGGTTTCCATCATCTTCTGCAGTGGGCCGCTAATGGGACGTTACAGCAGGAGGAAGCAATCATAGTAGTCTTCCTTTGATGCCTTTTACTGTATATAGTATAGTAGAAGCAGGCTTGTGCCCCATTAAAGTAATCACAATGATCATTCTTGCCTCCTCTGCTGAAAACCAGTCAATTGGCTCTGTCTAAGTGTTTGACCTCCTGAGTCACTTCCAGCAAATGTACTTAGAAAGTCTATGTGCTAAATCTGCAGCTAAGACTAAGTGTACAGGAGCGGAGCCGGTGTATATACACAATCGCACACATTGATGTTCCCCTATGCACAGACACAGGCACATATATACAAGCACAGAAAAACATGTGGCATTTATCCAGCACCATGTCCTCGATGCTGCAGCGAGCCTGCCTGTGATTCTGCAGAGTGCAGCGTCGGACCGCACTATTGATTCCTTGCTATTAAGGCGGGAACACTAGTTAATCAGTCGGTCAGAGAGCCAGTCAGCCAGAAAGCTATCAAGCAGCCAGTCAGGGGGTTGGGCTGGCAAGTCAGACGGTCTGAGAGCCAGACGCTCAATCATCAAATCATTCACCTCGAAGGATGCGGTGAGTAAAAGCACCCCGAGAAGACAAAGAGCACCGAATGCTGCGGCAGCAAGCGTGAGGCGCTAGAGTCTGTTCATGCTAAAATACACCCAGTTTACTTTTACAAGAGCAGAACAGCAAACATCCCAGAGTCTCTCAGCTTGATACAAATCCAGGATCATCTACAGATACAAGCAGCCTCGCGGGCTTTCTTTGATATAAACTGTGATAGCCTTCAAAGTGCTTTGTGACATCTGCTAACATTTAGTTTACACCAACATTCAGCTCACATCTTTTGTGATTCATTCATTCTTTTCCACAGCTGCACATTATTCTGTCTCTTTGTGACAAGAAAAATATACATAAGAAAAGATTTTTTAAAAGTACTCACAACATTACACCCACAGGCGGGCACTTTCTGTTTATTGTTGTACCCTCGACAATCCCAAGCACATGAGCTTTTCAGCTGGGAGCAGGCTGCTGTTTTCAGTGAAACAGCTTTGATAAAACCAAGACATCCTCCAACCTTAATGACCATTTACAGTCTCCCGCCCCTCTTAAAATTAGCCAGAGGAGTGTAGTATGGACATAGATTTAAGTTTACCTCAAACACAGAAGGTGATGGACCTTTTCTGAAGAGACTTTGCAATCTGGCTGATAAATAATAGTGTCGTTCATGTTTAAATACAAAGGTTCTGTACTCCGAGTGAATGCATTGCATTATTAATGCGGCGAGCCATGACTCATCCTTCAGAGAGAACAACAGGACGGTCTTCCCATGGTCACTGCACGGTGACAAAAAGAATATTATTTTAAACCCTCGTCTCTCTGCACTCATGCTGGAACAGCTTCACTTATCTAACAAGAAGGTTCGACCCGTTTTCACACCCAACTCCTAAATACATACGTTGTCAGCATATAACGGGTCGGGTCAGCTTCACATTGTGATGCATCAGATACTCCCTTAGTATCAGTTTTTTGCAGGTTAGTCCAGCAGACCCAACAGGAGTCCCCAACAGCTGAAAGTGATGAGCGAAGCCTGAAAGCTAGAGTGGTTCGGCACCATTGCTGGGCTCATACATGTAAATGACGTGAAAATGGAAACGTAACTTTGTAACCAAGTAAATGTCAGAGGCAGAGAGTGATCTCATCATTTCCTCAGAGATTATTAAGTATTCTGATAATGTGAAAGAGTCACTGTAACACAAACAACTCCAATGTTTTGATGCTAAATCCCAAGCGAACAGTCCACCATCCTCCTCATGTGGAGTTTAGCAGGTTTTGGTTCTTCCTCACACACAGAATCTATGCTAAAACTGTCATAGTCCCTTTGGTAGGTCTATGATTGGTCTTTCTATTAGGTCTATATTTCCTTCTGGGTTTGAGAAGCTTTTGAGGTTCACGTTTCTTTCTTTTCCCTTCCTTCACTCTTGTCTTTGTGTTAGTCTTTTGTCTTTGGTTCTCCTGTTTAATTGCGTCACGTTAATCGTCTTCAGTCACGTCTCTCTCGTTTGATTTTGGTAAGTGTGCTCTGTGTCTTACGCCGAGTTTTACTTTCCCATCTCGTTTGGTTAGTTGTCTGCAGCTGTGTTTCCCACCTGCTCCCACTTCCCTCATTACCTTTTGTTTGAATTGTCTCAGTGTCCCCTTGTGCTTTGTTGAGACATTCACATATAGCTACATGCTGCAGATCGTGTATAATCTCTTGTTTTCTGGATTCTGGAGTCACTGTCTTGTTTTCTCATCTTGGTGTTATTCATGTGTCCTGCGTTTGGATCCCCAACTTACTGCAACAATCACACAGCCTTAAATATGACAAGAAAAGGGGGTTTCCCTGTGCACAGGAAATGTGTACCTGAGAGAATATATAGATATGATAAGAAGGGTTTCCTGATCAAGTGTTGCGAGTGACCCTTGGAAAACCTGCACAGCTGCACTGGAGGTCCTTACATGCTTTATTTTTTTTGTTATGAATCAGCATTAATATACACAGAGCAGACAAGGAGGCTAGAAATAACTTATAACTGGTCACTGAAAAAAGTGCATTCTTAGTGGGTCCACTTTGCAGATATGTCAATAAGATAAGTCCAGAAACAGCCTTTAAATGAAAAGTTTGTGAAATGTTAGTGACCCAAACTACAGCTGTTGTTGTAGAGAGTAAAGAATGAGCTGCTCATCAGAGTCATAAATGACTGTAATCAACTGAACATGATCCGACATGACTGAGATCTTTCACAGGTTTGGATTAAACAGTACAACTCTGCACTAAAGATGCACCACGATCTAAATCAGTGAGCGCCAGACAGAAAACACTAATCAAGACAACTATGTTTGTTAGTACATATTTTCAGCCCTGTGTTCACTTCTCAGTTTGGATGGATACAGTTTATGATGGCTGATTCTAAGAACGACTCTCTCTCTATGTCTCCGCTTTGATCTGAAAGCGAACAAGCCTCGCTCAGGAAGCTCTCAGAGCGGCCCGCCCGCCCGCCTGATGAAACGCTCTGGTGTTGCTCTTCTACTGTGCAGTCAGCCTAAAGAACGTTGGCCAGCAGCTCAGCTTTTGCCAAATGAAACTTTTTACTGGGTTAGCCTAAGGTAGATGGTGCCCATAAAGGGACAAATAAAAGCAGAGCAACAAAATAAAAAGCTGATGTAAGAAAATTCACCCTTATCACAAAACACTGGCTGCTGTCGGGCAGAAGTTTTTGATTTTCTTCCAGACCTTCTTGCTCTGTTTCACTGTATTGATGGCTGCTGCCTTGGGGTTAAGCTCAGTTCAATATTGTAAAAGATCTACTTATCAATAATTCACAAATACTGACTGGCCGCTTCACATGAATCGCTGCCTCCCTCCGTCTCTGCTTCGCTTCATCGCCTCGCTTCTTTCCAGCATTGCCACAAGCCTCTGCCGTTCTTTCCTTTTATTTTCTCGCCCCGCCTCGTCTCTTTCTTTCATCTCTTTTCTTCATTTTGCACTTGTTCACTTGTGAGATTCTCTGTATACCTCCTCTTGCTCACTCTTTGTCTAAACATGTACTTCTGAGCAGGGGAGACTTCATAAACCAGAGCCCTTTGTCAGCTGCACAATCTACACTCTTTAAGCTTTTCCTGCAACAACACTGTCAATTTCAGAGACCAAACATACATAACAAATGCATATAAACGTGTATCTGTGCTGCTCTGATGCTGACTAAGTGTCAGCAGCCTCTTTGCTAATAAAAACATCCTGAAACCACAGCTGTTAGTTCACTTTGAAAGCTAATGGGCATTAGTGTCCACCCTGAGGCGAGAACAACAGTGTGGTTTCTAACATGAAAATGAAAATGATGTGAAACACATGGTGGGATAATCCAAGCTTGAGCTTAGGTTGCTAGCATGAGCTGATAAGCATAAATCATGATGGGCACCTTCTTCAGTAACTTGCACATGTTGCTCATGTTTTTCTAATTACTTTTTTAAAAACAGCTAAAACATGCATGTGTTGTGGCTCGAAGCTAAAGCTGCAATAAAATAATATTTCTAACAAGTAGCTTTCTGACTACGTGTCATGGGACAAATCTTTGATCAAACTTTGAGGCTACCTCAATAGAGATTTTTTTTGTTTTAAGCGTAGCTCAGTGCTTTGATTTTTCAGACACAATCAATCTATTATTAATCGGACTCCCAGCTGTAGCACAAGGCTATCGTTCTGTTATTAGAATTACTGCATCTCAGTTTCATGAAAATAGTCCAGTTGGTTTAGATCCATGTCTGTCCAGACTTTACTTTTGGATGTAAAATGGTGTTATGTATCATTTTGTCCTATCAGATGCGTTAAATTTGGTCACTTTGTGAATGACTTCTGGAGTTATGAGAAGAGAAACACACATCTCATGCTTTGTCCAGAGACTGTTTACAAAAGATGGACATACCAGGGTTGTGAATATTTTGAAGCTTCAAAGTTTCATTACAATCAGATTACTCCTTTTAGAAAGTAAATAGAAATAGAAAGGCAGCTCATCAGGTAAAGCTTGCTAACTTCACAGCATATTATATCAATAAACTATATGAGTGCAATCCACAGACACAGATATATTAGTATTAAGTAAATTCAAAATCAGCAGCAAAATCACAACAACAGTTGTCTCAGGGCACTTTATATCGTAAGGTAAAGACCCTACAGAGAAAACAGAGAAACCCCAACAATCATATGACCCCCTATAAGCAAGTGATCTGGTGACAGCAGGAAGGAAAAACTCCAGCAGAACCAGGCTCAGGGAGGGGCGGGGCCATCTGCCGTGGTTGATTGGGGCGAGTAAAGCCTGAAAAGTAGAATTTTACTCATCAAAACTGAAGCTCAAACTACTTGGACACATTGAAACATCCAGTTATGAGCTTCTGATTAGCTCATAAAGAGGAAATTTAACCATAAAGGCTGAAACGGTTTAGAAACCAGGATGATGTGACCGAGGCCACCAGAAGAACTGCAGGATTTAAAACGCGGTGCTTGGTGTTTTCTGACAATGACTACTGATCCAGTGTAATTACATATACATTACTTATTGTTTTTCAGTGTAAAATCTCCATAAGAAATGACAATAGAATAATTTCTCTATTTGGAGCAAATAAGGAGAAGGAAGTTACTTTTTAAGGATAGCTGGAAAGCTCTTTTCTCTTCTGCAAATTTGTTTGTACAAGAAATGTATAACTTCATGCAATTCAACTTTGTGGGACTGAGAATTATTATAGTTGCAAATATATTATCGACTCTTAATGAGGCCATTACTGGTGCAAATCCATATCCAGTTCATCACTGGTAAACAAATGAGTGCATTACTGCTAATGGAAAGAGGATCAGAAGATGTAACAGTTGTTGTTACGCTAACTTTTAACTCTTTTTTCAGTGAGATGGAAAATCTGGCCTGAAAAACGTGATCAGCTGGTGAAGTGAACGTTTAAGGTTTCGCCCTCTCTGTCTCTTCTGAAGTTTTTATACTTCCTAACATTTCTGGGGACCTTATTTGACTTCCCCACCATACTTTTTATGAAGAAATCCAAGTTCTCTTTTGAACACCCCCCCCCGACGGGGTTGTGCCTAATGGGCTTCATCTCTTTGACTTCTGACTTAAGTTGGGAGTGAGAGTTCTGAATCTGGCCGATGCTAATTAGGGGCTGATTCCCCTGCCAGAGTGTCTGGTAGTAAAACTACAGATAGTCAGGAAACTGGATGGTGAGGTGGTACTGTGCCTTTCAGAAGACTGGATGAGAATCGAGGAAAGGACGGGTCTGAATGATGGATAAATACGCCCCACCTTCAGTCTGATGTTTGGGATGAAAACAGTCCACGTACACACAGACGAAGCTTACAAATGCGCACACAGACCAGATGCCAAGGGCGTGAATGCGGTAGTGTCTTCTTTTTACTAATTATCCAGCTCCTTCTACTTATCTGTCACATTTTAAGACAACATTAAAAGTGTGAAGATAAAAATAAAAGAGGCTTGTTAAAAGTCAGAAATTGTGGACGTGTGAAAGCTCATTATGCAACGGAAGTAGATGTGCTTTTAAAATCGCACAGAATAGAGGAAAAATGATCCGTGCTCTAACAAAACCAGGACGGGTGCTTCTAAAGAGCCGGAGACAAAGTGGAGAGGAAGAAGCACGAATCTCACTCAATTATTGAATAAAAAAGAAAGAGCATAGGATCCGCAGAGATTTGGTCCAGCAGACAAAAAGCAGCAGGAGGTTACAGCAACATACAGAATATCAAAAAAGCAAAGGAAAGAGATCAAAGCCTGGAAACATTCAGAGGATGCCCCTGAAACGGGCAGAACGCGTGCACATCTGGGGTTTGTTACAACCACGTAGCGTTCGTTTGGCTGCAGTCGGCCATCTTTGTTTATACGTGCTCAAAGCTCACCTGAGTGAACGTCCAGGTGAGCTTCATGTGCTTAGTAGTGCCGTAGCTGCACTCCAGAAGCCTGGGTTTGCTGTTCACGTCAACCAGACACTTGTTGTCGTCGTCGTCGATCGTCGGGCTCAGCACTCCCAGGTGAAGCTGCTGGGAGCTGGTGTAGTACACGTTCTGCTGGGAAACAGAGGCGTGCAGTGATGAGACAAAACACCCGTAGGAGCTTCAGAGTAACAGTCATGGCAGTACTAGACTACAGTGTAATAAAACGTTTGACAAATCAAGACAGACCAGCTGAACAGTAGAAAAGTTGTCTGTATCTTTAAGGTGTATTGAAAGTGCAGCGCACTGGAGACCAACATCATTAGTTATTTAGGTATTTTTTCTTTTTTTTTTGGCCTTTAGAAGTCTCAAATACTCATAAGAATGTATGCATCATATATGATAGGCAGGTGTTAAGGGGTTAAGCTCATATTCTTTCTAATGGCCACCAGGGGGCGACACCTGTGTTTGCATAAAGACTTCTGCTCTTACAGAATTCTGTGGAAAAACCTGAAAACGTGACCTCAACACATTTTTGTTATTTGGGCTGAGTACATTCATTAGGAATAGAATTTAAGTTGGAATATGTTCCCTTTTTAAATAATTAATAATCAAGTCAAGTGGCTTTATTGTCATTCCCATCATGTGCAGTGGTACAGTACAGTGCAGCGAGACAACGCTCCTCCAAGACCATAGTGCTACAGACAATCGAGGTCGGGCATATCTGGATATTTTGTTTTTGATGTACTATGTTTACTGTACTCCACTTCTTCTGTTGAAAATTAAAAACAAAACAGACAATCGACACAGGACCACATCAAGTGCAAGTGTGCAGAACTTTGCAAAAATTGCAAAAAAGCAAAACAAAGACCGTTCAACACCAGCCAGAACAGAACGACACAGACACAAGGCAGTGCAATAGAAAAGTGCAACAATGACAGTGGGCTGTGCAAAAGACTGAGCATTGTGATAATAATGAGGTCCAGTCAGCTTCTAAATAAAACAGCTGGTAGAAACGTCCTGCAAAGAGACGGTTTTTACTTCGAGGCCTTTTTCACTATTACTTTAACAGAGAAGTTAAATCCATACTTCATCAGAGTATTTTTAACACAAACGTCAGTATTTCTACATAAGTGACGACTGTGTGTGATTTTCCCATCATTCACTTTTGTCTGCTCACTCCTGTAGTTTGTGTTTGGTCCCAGTTGGGATGTAAGTTTTTCCAGTTCTAATATGTACCAAGCAGGGGGAAATCAGAGTGATAAATAATGTAATATAGTATTTGTTATCATGCTATACAACTGGATTTAATCATTTCATTGCAATTCTTGTTTTTCTGTAGACAACAGAAAAACAAGAATAGATCCCCGACGACCCTGATGGTTCTGTTTTAGTAAATTGTATCTTGGGCATAAATATGTTTTTCTTGATCAGAGCTCTGTCCTCTCTGTGAAATAAACTGAACCAGGACAGCAGATATACCTCAGTTTTATAATGAAGCAGCTCTGCTGTAGCCTGTATTCACTGAGGGTTTCTGTTATTAGAGGTTAGCTGCAGGGAGGACTGTAAGTAGGCTAATTTCTGAATGCTAAGTGTTTTGTTTTTTTTACTCTCACCTGCAACATTTTCCATGTCTTTTAACAACATTTTCACTTTTACTGCTGTGAAAAATAAACGAGCCACCTGTAACTGAACTAATTAGGAAGAAAACAGAAAGGAGAGAGGGGGAAATATTTAGTGGAAGGTAGGAGAAGAGAGGTCAGGGGATGATATTAGGTGCCAGTTGAATACTAGCTCAGGAAGTTTTCTTTCCCTTTCCAGGTATGCAAAAGCATGAGGACATGGTAATGAATGCAATAGTTGGCCCAGTTCTGAAGCCCGCAAAATGTCTAGTGAGGTAAATCAAACACAAACCTTAAGTAGGTTGAAAATTCAAACCGTGTAGCGAGGCATGCATCCCCCCCTTCAAGTCTGACGGAACAGAAAAAGATGAGACAAAGAATCACAGACAACTTGACATGAGTAAAGCAAATGAGAAGGATCAAGGTCGACACGAAATCCAAACAAGCGGAAAAAGTTGAGATCAAGGAGCCGTGGAATAGCAGGCACAGACGCGGCACTGCTGAGAACAAACGGAAACACCGGCTGAGCGCTCCGACTCACAGTGGATGTGTTTCCACAGGAGTGTGTGAGAGCTCAGAGGAGGTAATTGATGAGAATGATGACCGCCTTACAGGAACAGGACATTTCTAGATAGGAGCCATTATCACACTGTGAACCAGCCACAGGGCTTTTAAGCTGCTGTTTAAAAACTCCCCGAAACAGACAATGGCACACACTGATGTGTGCGTGCATGTGCTGCGAGCGTGTCTGTGCTCCGGAGGGAAAGCTCGTTTTTTTTTCTGTGCACGTGCACTAATAAGAGTGATTACATTTGCATCCGTCAATAGATTGATGCTCAGTCTCCAACGGTGGGGCCTTAATACTTTCTCCTGCCTGTCACAGCTATGGAAGAGCAGGAACAGAAGGATTAGCACGGTGCTTCTGTAGACACACAGCAGTCTCTCCTGACAGATGCACACAGTAACAAGCGTGGACAGGAGAAAGCTGGGGGATTATTTTTAGTCTTCAATGTTTACTTTCAGCAGATGAGATTTTAAGAAAGAAAATCATTTCGAATTCATTAAAAAACTGTTTGTGACAAACATCAAATATATAAAAATGAGGAGTGGAGAGGCAGCTGGTCCAGATGATGTACCTGTGGAAGCATGGAGATATCTGGGAGACAGGGCAGGACTCTTTGATCAGATCATTTGACACAATCAGAGAATAAGAGCTGCTTTGATGTAGGGTTTGGAGACACTGACAAAAAGACAGGAGGGGGCAGAGCTGACGATGTAAAGGTTTTCCTTGCGAGTGAGAAGGATGGAAAGGATTAGAAATGAGTCCATGAGAGGGACAGCTTGAGCAGTTTGAGACGAGGGTTAGGGATTGAGAAGCGAGGCCGAGATGGTTTGGACGTGCAGAGGAGGGAGAGTGGATATGTCGGTGAAAGGATGGTGAAGCTGGAGCTACCAGGAAGGAGGAAAAGAGGAAGACCTCAGAGATGATTCGTGGATGCAGTCAGATATTATATTTTCAAGTGAAAAGGCCATCTGTTGGTAACCAGAAGAATTATGACTCGTGCAAGAGCAGCGTGACAGGTGGATGGCCATTTAAAGCCAGGTGATTTTTCTCAGACAGTCAAGACTGGTTTCTAACCACAAACGCCCTTTAGCCACTTTCCCTTATTAGAAATAAAAATAAATGTATTTCAACTGGAATAATGTTTTGTGCTTGCACTGTATATACTTTCAAGATTTAGGTTGAGGACAAAACCTTCTGCCTCCACTCAGCCCCGATCCTTAGTGAGGACTTCTTGTGACCAGGAACATGTTATGACTGCAATCAGATCATGCTGATCCTTAAATATATCATTGGGCTTCAAAAAATGTCTTCTTAGTCATGGTCTAAAGCGCGGACCAGCAAATTTTTCTTTGTTGCTGTTTTAATTTGAAGGACTTTAGGAATTGTGTAAAATTTGCGTTTTTCTAGGCACAGATGCGCTTCATTGTCATCCGCAGACACATGTACATGATTCATCCAGCAGACGCAGCAGGCTGGAGCGGAAGTTTGCATGTTACAGTATGTGTTTGCAAGCTCCATCTCTCGCCTCATTGCATATCTATTCAGGGGAGAATAGGGAGAAGCATAACAGAGCAGGGCACCAGGAAGGCGGGGTTTAAAGTATGACGACTTCTTTCTCACCAGTTCCTGTCTGGGGAAAAATGTGTCAACTCTCTGGCAACTTCTGATCCTTCAAAGCCGTGTTCTGATTCAACTCGGTCATCACTGTGAGGAGGGGGTGTGAATTTGGGTAGCTAATTATTTTAATTGCTTCCATAAGCTGTATGTCAAAACCACTGACTGATGAGAAGTGGCCAAATCAGCAAACCAGACTACAGCGTCCCATTGTTTTAGAACAACAGCGTGCCCACACACGGAAAGCACCATCCATCTGTCTCTCTCTGTTTTTCCATCCTCGTGTAAGTCACTCATCGTCAGCTTGTGTCCATAAGGACTGACTCGGTGCTTAGCATTGGATGGGTGATTCACTGACAGGGGCTCTTCGTCTCCTCATTCTCCTAAAACAGCGAGGATTACCCGATCAGGTGAAACTTTTCTCTGTGCATGCCGACTCGTTCCCTAAGTTTCTCTGATATCACACAAACAGTTCATCTAAGCTGAGAAAGCTGCTCTGTCCTCTGGTTTTGTTTTGTTTTTTTTGGGATACGCGTGGAGTCGTCAGCTCATTGCTGCGCCGCTGCCAGAATGCGTTGCATGGCTGCTTTCACGGACAGCGCACGCTGTGGTAGTGTAAACAGCTCTGCTCTCCTAACGGCTAAAATAGTTGTTTGCACCTGTTTCTGTTTATTTCTCTTGTTTTGCACAAACATTATTAATGTGTCAGAACTTTAAAGATATTGATGCTCATTCTGCAAATTAATGCTAATTGGTTGGTCAAGAACTTCTACCATGATGTAATCTGTTGATGGCACCAAGTTTCATTAAAGCTGCAGTTAAATGACCTCAGAAATGTCTGTGAGTATGAGGATGGAGGTGATGCTATCAACGAGCTGCTGCTAGAAATTCTGAACCGCTGCTCATGTTCGTGTTTTTTTCTTTTCCCTTTCTTATCCTTATTCCTAACTATTCCTTTCTGTCATGATCCAAGCAGCCAGGAACACACAGGCACAAATGTAATCTTAAAAAAAAATGGGTTTTATTATACCCCCCAAAAAGGACAAGATGATTACAAAAATTCAAAATAACAAAAATAAAGTTTTTAAGAACCAAGTGGGCCCATAAAAGAGGTTAACTTAACAGACCGCTACTCAAAAGTCACTTAACAAAAACATAACTCAACAAACTGACCTGCCCAAATGAGAAACAGCTCCAGTTATATAGCAAATGAATAAACCATAATATACACCAAAGGTGAAAACTAAAGAGATAACAGCTAACCATCATTCAAGAAGAACCCCATCCCCCCTGCATGATCACAGTAGATGGTCCAGTCCACTTTATTGGCTTCTGCATTTAAACCAGCTCCACCCTCAGCCTCCTCTTTCAGCCAAACCAGGAAGGACTGGAGCGGAGGTCAGGTAACTCAGAAAGAGCAGAAATACAATCAATATAACATATACCTATATAAAATAACAAACAATGCAAAGTCTATGCCACCATTTGGGCTATAGCTTAGTGCTGTCATGCATTACAGGTAAACTCAAAATATCAAATTAGTTAACTTATGATCACAGAAGCTTTAGAGCATAATGTAAACATAAGACAAAGGACCAAATGAATATTACCTAAGTATCTCAGTTGTGTGGTTGCATGCATCCATCACACTTTCCTTCAACAAGGACAACACATGTTAATGATCATTAATATACCAAACATACGAAGTGTAAACATGACAGATGGTAGCAAAACTGCTAATTTACATCTGTAGTCTGAGGACAGGTCACATAAAACTTTCTGACACGCAAAAATCCAACAGGAAGGAGTTAAAAGTAGGAGTGAAGATTTGGGTGCTGCATGGTGTCACATCTCCCCTTACAAAAAGATATTTTACTATAAAAAACCCTAAACTTTCACCGATACATAGAAAACGCTGACATTGACGTTGTAATGCTTGAGCTACAGCACCATACAGCCCTATTCATCCTGGATTATCAGAGTCTAGATTAGTGGGTGTGACACAGACACGTACAAGATGTTTATATTTCTGCTGGATTTCATTCGTCTAACAAATAGAGAAGCTGTAACTCACAAATCTGTCTGATCCTGATTCAAAAGGCTGTGGGACTGATCTATTCCATCAGCTCTACATTACGCCAACAACTTTTCTTTGTAGGTTTGTAATCGTTTTTGACTGAACTGCAAACTGTTGTGGAATAAAAAGCTCATTCAAACAAGCTCTACTTGTTGTTCCTAGAGTATTTAAAAGTAGAATGGGAGGCTTCAGTTTTCAGGCCCCTCTTCTGTGGAACCAGCTTCCAGCTTGGATTCAGGAGACAGACACTATCTCTACTTTCAAGATTAGGCTTAAAACTTTCCTTTTTGCTAAAGCATATAGTTAGGGCTGGACCAGGTGACCCTGAATCCTCCCTTAGTTATGCTGCAATAGACGTAGGCTGCCGGGGATTCCCATGATGCACTGGGTGTTTCTTCTCCTCTCTGCATTTAATCTCTGGCTCTCTTCAACAGTGTGTGTTTTGCCCTCTCTCCCCTCCCCGAGCCTGGTTTATTCCTGTCAAAAGGGAGTTTTTCTTCTCCACCGTTACCAAAGCGCTTGCTCACAGGTTGTCATTTAATAATGGAGTTCTCTCTGTATTAGAATAGAGTCTTTACCTTACAATAAAAAACACCTTGAGGTGACTGTTGTTGTGATTTGGTGCTCTATAACTAGAACAGGATTGAAACTTGAATTAAGCTTCTCTTGTCAGCTCCCCTCTGCACATGTTTGAGGAGGTGAACTCAGCGAGAGAGCAGGGAAACGACGTACAGCACTCAGAAAGTCTGAATCAATCAAGAAAAGTGCAACTGGCACATCTCTAGAATCATTACGCTGAAAAAAAAGCACTCACTTCTCTGTCCATTTCTTAATTGGTCGTCCAGAGATAACGACACAGACACAGCCTTAATGATACTGAGCAGGCAGAGCCACATAAGTGTGAAAGTGACTTTGCTTTATCGGAGACTCCTGGTGAGCTTATTACTGACAGTTAGGGATGTAGTTAGGCAGGCTAATCACTGGTGTTTCCCTCAGCCATCTGCTGCGGTGGTGGAGAGACGACGCAAACGCAACAGCTGCAAAGTTGTCTCAGAACATAATGAAGAGGTTTATCTGGATGAGTGGAGCAGAAGGAGGAAGAGGAGGGAGTTTAAGAGAGAGCGCAAACAATGAGGCTGACTCTAAACACTGGCTGTTTTTCTCTAAAGACACCTACGATGAAACATACTATATGCCCCTCCCACACACACACACACACACACACACACACACACACACACACACACACACACACACACTCTGAGCGCTCATTACAGTATCAGCACCGATCAGATTGATCCCACTTTTAATAGGCTTACAGTCATTTAAAAACAGATCAGTGAAGAGAATCATCCAATATCTCCATTTCATAAACGCAGCTTTTTAATGACCCACAAAACGAACTTGTCTATATGCGACTTATTTTTGTTTTTTGTAAATAAAGAAAGTTACATATAGGAGGGCTGCATGTCTGGTCCACAGATACACGAACAAAGAAAACATGTTTTTACACATCGATTTGGGCAAAGGTTAAAAGTTTTCTCAAGTCCAGTAATTGGGTTTCTCTGGCAGACAAACACCCACGTCCACATGCTATTAGCTGAGAGTTTTTAAAGTTTGGTAATTAGTTTGCGTTTCTTTGTGTTAAACAGACTCCCTGGCGAAATACCTCCATCTTAAATCTTTAACGCACAAACAACTTTCCACAAAATGATAAATCAGTGTCGCCTAAATCACAGTCTCGTTATAAAAGAAAAGTGACGGCTGGAGGAAACAATTTCCTCCTTCCTCGGCTTCGATGTGTCCCACCACTTGGTTTCTCTTTGTAAATGTCTGTTTTTGCCTTATGGACACTTGCAAACATCAAGTTCTGCTCCAAGATTTCCTGCAGCTCGTTCATTTCCGCCTGGACACACAGCTCCAATATCCTGGTAGTATCACTGTGTGGATCCACAGAAACACACAGGAATGCCAGCACACAGTCATAATTTACACTTCTTTGTGGCGTGTAAACCACAGCTGTGATAACATATCTACAAAAGACGTCTTACTGGCAAAGTCCAAAAATAAGCACTTAATTGAGTGCCAGCTAGTTAGTACGTTCACACTGCAAGAAAGCCACACACACACACACACACACACACACACACACACACACACACACACACACACACACACACACACACACCGGGTAAACAGCCTCAAAGGTCTAATTTTCAGACTTCATTGATCCAGCCACAAACCAATCTTCTTAGCAAGGCTACACAATATTGAAGCTCACATCAGATTTCTATTACCTGCTTAATTTCCACTGCAATTTCTCGCTATTCTGTCGAAGGAATATTGTCATCTGCACCTCCTGCACACGACTGAAATTAGCCCTCGGTCCAACAACAGCATTCATTTTCCAACTTTAGCAAATGAGACACAGAGATGGGTTTCCTGTTTAGAAACACTTGAGCGTGTGTGTGTGCAGACAGGCTGGAAACAGTTTTTTCACCTTTTAGAAATAACAGCTTGCTTGAAAACAATGTAACTTTTTTTTTTTATTAAAGTGTATTTGTATAGCATATTGGCTTTGGGAGAAGCAATCATAATGGAAAATTGGACTGCACGAGTGATAACAAGTTGAAACTAAATAACTGCTCCGATGTAGCTTCACATTGTGCTCCCTCTCACTCAGACACCCACAACCAACCACACACAGACACACACACAGTTGTTATCCATGGTTTGTTCTTCGGGTTTTTGGTGTTTAATTTTAATTAATTTTTGTTTATTGTGAGCTTTCCTCTGTTTCTTGGTTCAGTTATTATGTAGATTTGATATTCATGTATTGCTGTAGTTTTTCCACTCGTCAGTTCTTGGTTCCAGTTTCTGTTTGTAGAGTTTATTTTGTTCCCTCAATATGTCCCATCTCACCCTCCTGTTTCTTTTCCCCCTGTGTTTAGTTATTGTTTCTAACTTCCTGTTTTATTTTGGTAGTCATTTGTCTCCCTTGCCTTTTATCTAGTTTAACTTTTCTTCTCTGTTCTTCATGTCTCAATCTTGCTACCCCTCTGTTTCCACTATCCCTCATTTCTCTCATATGTATGCATGTATGTGTATATATATAAAACTATGAAGTCATGTCGGCTCAGACGTCGCCTGGATCAACAAGGTCCGTGTCAGGTGTTGAGGAACCAGAGCACCCTGATGAGAAGTGGTCTACTGGAACAAGATGGCATCGATGGGCAAGAGATAAAAATAGGATGCTGTTGGAATGCTACTACACAAGTAACCCCAGCGGAAGGGGTTACATGAATAGGATGAGGAACCTATGGCATCTTTGATACCCAACATCCACATTAACAGGATGTGGAGGGTGAAGGTAACAGTGGTCCCAGTGGTAGTCGGAACACTCGGTGCAGTGACTCCCAAGCTAGCCGAGTGGCTCCAGCAGATCTCAGGAACAACAGCTGAGAGCTGGGAAAGACAGCAATGCACTATTTGTGTGGTTTGCTTCAGCTGGTTTGTGCCAGACTCAAAGTGTAATCTCCAAAAGGCCGCTCACCTCAACATTTTTCCTGCGGTCAGGTTTTGTTTACAGTCGAGCCGACTGGACCTGAATGCAATATGAAGTCGATAGCTGTGGTCATTCGCAGACACATTCATATAAGTGCTTTACTGAACACTTGCCAGTGAATTCCGCTCTCTGAGATCACTCTCCTCCTCTGTGTCTTAAATGGTCTCTCTATCCCACCTCTGCCCGTCTATCCTTCTCTTCCTCCCTCCCCTCCTCCGTGTCGGAAAGCTCAGAAAGGAAATTGAGGAACGTTATGCATCATTGACACTCAGCAGTTCATCAGGTATTCAAAGCCATGTGCATCTGTTTACACACACACACACACACACACACACACACACACACACACACACACACACACACACACACACACACACACACACACACACACACACCTAATCTAAAGGACTGGACGAATCAGAATAAAAGGATCTGAACTGGGAATAAAAAGCACTGCAGGGAATAACATTACAAAAGATATTCTGCATGAATAAAGAATAAAGAAGGAAAAGTATCGAAGGCATGACAGAAGACCAGAGGAATACTGAAGACTTTGATGTCTGCTATGAAACGCTTCCTGCTGCTTTTTGCTCTGCCTCCTCGGGCTGCGTCTCGCTGATGTCTAATAAACGTGGCATCTTTTTGGCTCCAACCAGCGAGCCCGAGTGAGGACGGTGCCGGCGCAGTTTTACCAAGCGTCTGTATGAGCGGAGTTACTCACCGAGGCCTAAAATTTCATTAGTTTAATTCGAGGAGTGGCAGCTCATGCATGAATGTGTATAAAAATATCCATTAACATAAGAGATTATGGATTTATCCATTATATACTAACATTCTCTAATCCCATGATGATTAGCACAGCAGGTACAGGATAGATAATAACTTCCATTTCATTTTCTGTGCAGTACGCACTCGCACCTCTGATTCTGAAAGCCTAAATATCCGGGGTCTATAAAGTGATTAGTTCCCCTTTGCTGATTCTGTACTGTGTAACGATATTCTGCTCCTATCTTCACTTATCCCAGCACAGCCCCTAAATATCCCTGTTATCTGAAGACACTGCACAGAGCAGTAGGTAAATTATGGCTTGCTTCAAGTCATTTTTCTTTTGAGGAAGCTGAAATTTCTTGAAAGAATTTTATTTTAAATCACTGTGCATTTTAACACCTAAATGTCTGTTCACTAAGGCTAACCGGGAAAAGTGAGTTTTGTTAGAAGAGCCGCGTTAACATCATATAAGGTGCATGAATAATACAGCATCATGCTGCATCCCAGAGGGACCAGGTTTGGCTCACAGGCCTCCACTTTAGGCACTGCTGACTGGGACTGAGGGCACTCTGCTTTGCCAGAGGCTGAATACATTTACCTGTCCTATCTCTGATTAGCCTGAGCCAAACTCATGCTGCAAATGTTACAACTTTTCATAAAGCATCAACCTGCCAAACCTAATTTTAGCAAAACCAGCACACTTAGAATGAAGCTTTTTATTGTGATGAGAAGACGCTCAAAAACCTTCACGGTGGCTTTGCCCGTCTCATTTTCTTGCATTTAAAAAATAGATTTAAAAAAAGCCAGTAAGAGATAAAAAAAAAAAGGCACCACTCAATTTCTTTATCAGCACCTGCTGATTATGCTTTCCCCCAACGGAGAGAATATATGGAAGGCAAAAAGACGGAGGGTGAGGGAGGAAATGCAAACACAGCTGTTTCAGCAGCTGATGCTGTATTACCGAGTGTGACCCAGAAAGAAAGTTGGATGTTTCCGACATCAAGGCGCCGGTCAAAGCTATTAACTTTAGTGACAATGGAGGCGAGGTTTGGAGTGTCAGAAAGCTTCCCTCGATGCAGCGCACTACGTAGGCGTCTACTTCTGATTATGTGAGCCTCTTTACACAATACTGACAATTTAATATGAAGTTTTAATTTTGTGAGGCTGCAGAGCTGTTCAAAGCAGAGAAGAGTGGCAATGCACAGTCCCGCTCGCTCAGTTTTTAAATTGTTTTCTCCGGTCTGCATTAAGAAGGCAATGAGCGTAGCCTTTACCGCCCCTCAGAATTCAATGACCTTAAATCTGCAGCGAGCTGATAGAGTTGTTGATTGGCCTCGGTGACTCGAGCAGAACTTTTCAGCTGCAGAGGCTAAAAAGTTTCCCGTCGCAACTAAAACAGCACGAGGAACGTGAACCTTATTATTGGGTGGTGGGTCTCCTTGCATTTCATTTTAAATCTGTGATGTAATTAGACGTCTAACTCGTGATGTGACGGCAGGCGTCCATAGCTCAAAATAACTGATGTTGTGACTGTGCAGTCACCTCCGTTTTAAGTTCTTAGCTTGATGGACTCAGCTGGACTTCCTTCTGACTAGAGTGTTTAAAGGGGACCTGTTATGATTTTTCTTATTACCTGTCATATATATAATTCCAGTGGTGAGTGCTCATATTATACATGCCCAGAGTTTATGTACTTGTGAACTTTAGACTGTCCTAAGAAACAGATTCAAGCATTAACGTGTTGTGCTAGTGCAGACTGGGTTTTGGCATAAAACAAACAAAACAAACTGTTGTTATTTACAAAGAGAGCGCAGTGAGACATTTAAACCACGTGTGGTTTAAATGTTTCATATGTTTCATATGCAAAAAAATTACTGCGCTAGCTTACGTGGTTGCAGAGCTACCAGGATTTAAAAATAGTTACGCAAAACAGAGCGTGCCCGCTCCGACCGGCTTTAGAGGGTTACGCCCTTTACCACAGGTGTTACTAAATTATACTGCATTGTGAATCATACAAAGCTACCCGACCGAGTCCAACAACGCATCAGATTACTCGTTATCTGAAAGCAGCTGCTTGCAGCACTGAATCCACAAAACAAACTGACCCCCTTAAAGCTTTTGTTTTAGTTTTCTGGTACGCACCTCTGCTCTCATTAGCATTGTTTTCAGCGTTAAGTGACAGCAACACACACACAGGCTGCATGGACCCAACAATAGGCAACTCACAGCTGAACTCAATCGAAGCGCCAGAGAAACTTTACACAGCGATAACACGTCTGTCTGCTGCTTTCAGGGTTTTTTCTGCCCCCAAAGAAACAAAGCAATCAGCAACAGCAAAACATCAAACCATGCTTTAAAAAGCTGTGCATAATGACAAAATGTTTCTGTTTAGAATCGGACAACGTGCTAACTGGGCCTTCTTTCTGTTATGATGTGGGAAAAGATAACACTCACTCATCCCTGCTACATAATGCAACTTTATGCAAGGGCTACTCTCTCCAAATCCCCCATTTAAACTAACAAAGACTGCAGAGGACTCTAATTATCTGCTACTGACAGCCTGCCTTGGGGGATTTCTCTGTGCGATCAGTATTTATCGGTGTCTCATGGATTCGAAGCGATAGGACAGAGCGGACGAGAGCAGAATGAAAACCTGAGCCGACTTACTCACCTGAGGCGTCATACCATGGCACAGGTACATGATGGGGACGTTGTCAGTGTCAGGTCCTTGGTCCAGACACAGGTCGTCTCTCAAGCTGTTCTTCAACTGAAAAACAGAGTGAAGGTCAAAATGAAGACGGGATGCTTCTCTACCTAAAACTGACATTATAGGCAGTGAAGCTCAGGAATACAAAATGACAAGACTGCCGTCTAAACCGATTTCATAACAGAGCAAACAGGACACAGGAGGAGGGAATGACAACGCGAAGGGGAACAGAGGAAAACTAAGGACCTAAATACATAAGACGATGGGCGACAGGTGGAAAACACAGCCGGAACAAATCCAACTAACGAAACAGGGAAGCAAAACTAAACATAACGCACATGAGATGAGGGACTGTCAAAATAAAACAGGAAGCGATAAGAACACTGAGACTCAGGCAAAGACACGTGAGCTTGACACTCGCACGAGGAATAACAGACATGGAAACACACGACACAGCGGGGAGACAAAACAAAGCAAGCAACAGCCAAACTAGAACACAAGAACCACACAGGACAGGGCCAAGAGAGGAGGACACACCGAGGAAAGACTGGAGACTGGACACCAAAGAAACAAAACTAAAGAAGAACTAAGAACTAGAAATGTAATAAAATCAGAGGATCTCCTAAACTGAAGATCAGAATCTCAATATTCCACAAGTCTAAACAAACACAGGACGCAGAGGACCAGGACAAGGTCTGAAATTAAGAACAAAAAACTAACTGTTTTTGTAAAAGAAATCTCTTTACAAAAGTCAAACGTTGTGCTTTTAAGAGTACATTTTTCATTGAAACATTTTTATACGTTATTTTATGTTTTTTTCCCTCTAATTTAAGAGAAATGCCCCGTCTGTGCTGATGAAACTGCCTTTGAGTCCACTGTTTTTGATCCTTTGATATTTTGGAGGGACAACTTATTAAAGAGCTGTAATTCCTTAACCCTTCTTTTTAATGGGCTGTTAATCCCCTCAAATTCCATCCGAGAGAGTGCGCTTTAAACCCAAATTCATTATTTTACTGTCACTTGAAAGTGTTTTGGGAGTATAATAAAGAAACCAGCTAAGACAGCGATGATGCGGTCCTTTCACCACAACCAAGAAAATGAAGTTAAAGAAAGAAGACGCTCTGTTTAAACGACGTGTGTCTGGTTTTCCTTATGGATGCGTCTTTGTATTCCTCTCATAAATGGAAGACGAGTGAAGCAGTCTCCTTCTCCCTCTCTATCTGGCTGTCTCTCTACATTATTAATTACTCCATTATGACAGAGTGGTGCACTACACAGCTTTAGCTGCGTGGCTAAAGTGAAGACAAATGGAACCACAGCGGACTAATTACTGCTCGCCAGGAGAGTTATGCAAACACTTTACACTAACATTCACCTTTTTTGGCAGCCGCAGAGTCATATTTCATAAAGAAAGAGCATCTTTGCTTTTTGGGTCACAGGTTATTTCCTCAGTTTGGCCACGTTCCACAAAAGATTATGAACTAATTGTTCAAAGTAGGCAAAAGAAAAACTAAAAAGAACTTCAGGTTGTCCTTGCTCCGTCTATTCTGCTTCATGGCTTGTTTTCTGATCTTAGCAATTATCGCACTGAGTGCAGTGCTATTAATCCCTAACCCTCAGAGAGGGAGGATCCTCCAGAGGGCCAATATTGCTGTGCATCGAGCCCATGTTGTAGCCAATATCCGAGTCCACGCTACCCATGGAAGGGTTTTGGCCTAAAGTGCACAGAAAAACAGCGGCTGTGTGCACACATGAGCCCTAGCATTTTATAAATACAGTGGCTTGCTGCTTAAAAGTCTTTGGTGTGGTCATTAAATCTAGAAGGGAACTATAAGTCAAAATGCAGAATAATAATCTGGACCATCTGTAATTGTTGATCAGTTAATCGTGTTAGTTTCTGCTGCATTTCCATTTCATGCCATCACTTCCTTATGTTATTCTCTCAAAGGGCAACTTAAGTATAGAGCTGAGGTTAGTAAACTTTGATGACTTAGTCAAATCTGATGCCAGCAGAGGAGCTAGCAGTGAAGGGTTAACAGTTTGAATCCCAGTCAGCGTATTCATTTCACTCTGGTAATCAGTATTAACCAGTGTTGGGACTAACGCGTTATTAAGTAACGCGTTACAGTAATTACGTTATTATTGTGGTAACGAGCACGGTAACTAGTTATTATGCCAAAATCAGGAACGCGTTAGTCGTTACTGGGATTTAGATAGGGCTCGTTATTCGTTACTTCGTGTGGTGGCTATCACGGAGCTGCCACAGATTCAGTAACATTAGCAAGTGGTGGAGGCCAGCAGGTGGATGAGGGAAAGGGGACGCAGGAGGAGGAGAGACCCGAGGCGGCCGCCGGTCCAAGTGTGAACTGAACTTCAGGTAAGAAGTTGTGACCTGCAGTCTCTCTGGGTCAGATATGAACCAAGTTTAGGTGAAGTTTATTTTCGTTGTGCTGACTTTTTCCGTACTGCGTGCTAGCTAGCATGACAGAGTTTCTACACAGCTCGGTGGTGCTATGAAGCTAATGATGTTGAACTTTATTTTGTTCATAAGTTATTAGAGTTGCCAACCGTCCCGTCTGGTATTCAGAGAAAATATTACGCGTTTCTTATTGAGGTGAAAAGGAACAGTTTGTCCCGTAATTCAGCTACAATGGAAAAGGCACAAAGCTGCAGTTATTCTGTGTCTTTGCTGCACAGCTGCCTCTTCTTTCATTCTCTCCCCTCCCTCTCCTGTTTCTACTTCAATCATGAAAACTGATCAATGATCAGCTGATCGGCTCTCTTGTTTGTTTATCGCTCACTTTGCGCCGAAAGAGGAAACCAGCGGATGTCGCGCTAAACAACAGCAGCACGTTTAAGCTTGATCAGCTGTTGTTAGAATTTATTTAATATTAATTTCTAGTATCAGCTGATGTTTGCTGGAGCCACAGCTGTAAAGCTGCTGGTCATGATATGGTTTGGTTATCTGGTGAGAGGGAAACATGAAGATGAAACCAGGAGATGTCCTTACTGAATCATCAGAGCTGAACAGGTGATGGAGAAACAGGTTTACCTTTAAGGTGACATGAATGAGTTGAAGGGAAGTTATGAACTGTTTCTGAGAGACAAATAACACCAGGATCCTTTTCTAAGTAGCTGACAGCTGGTAACTGTGCAGGGGCGGGTCTAGCAAAGTTTTGCCAGGGGGCCAAGGAGGGCATTAACAGGGAGAGGGGGGCACAAAGAAATACTTTTCTTTCTTATTCTCATTTAAAATGTCTCGCTTTTAAAAAATAATTATCTGAATCTTACAACAAACGATTGATAGATTGATACATATATACCATCAAAACAGTGAACATCACTGTCACAACAGCGTTTGTTTTCATTCAAAGGCTTTATGATTTTTGCTATAATGGTGGGCCGGTCTCTAGTCAAAATGCCCAGGATGATTTTCTGTCCCAGTCCAGCCCTGTATGCAGCTCATCTGCAGTCTGGTGTTACCTACATCTTCCTATTCAGAAGGCAGAATTTCCGAGTTCCGAGTACAATCGAAAGCACCACGACTGCAGTTTTTGTGTTGGATGTAAAAGGCGCACATGACGCTGTGACGTAGGCTAGAATCATGGCAGCGGTCAATGACGGTCCAGGCGTGGGATTTCTCTCGTGGAAATGTGCACATTATCTTTTCCTTTCTATTGGTAGGTGGCACAGTGCACTTGTGGCAAGTAAGCAAGCTAGAAGACTGGCAAAGTTATGGAAGCAACACATTAACAAGAGAATTCTGAGTAAAACCAAAGTTACTTTCCCTAGTAACTAGTTACTTTGAAAGTAACGAGTAACTTGAAGTAACTGAGTTACTTTTGAGAGAAGTAACTAGTAATGTAACTAAGTTACTATTTTAAAGTAACTTACCCAACACTGGTATTAACTAATATTAACTATTAGCCAGATGCCTGAAACTACAGTATCGATATCATAGTGTGAAATCAAACTGTTTAATTTGTATAAAAAATCCAGCCTTGGTAATATACAGCAGAGATTTTTGTACTTTGACCATGTTCGCTTGAACACTTTACAGATAATAACAATCTGTTATGCTGCTTCATGAGTCATGAAGTGTCATGAATCTTTGTGCAATGACTGATGCGCTCACACATGCATTATTTTCCTCTGTCTCTCTTCCACAGCATGTCTTTATCCTTCTCTCACCCCAACCAATCACAGCAGATGGCCCCGCCCCTCCCTGAGCCTGGTTCTGCTGGAGGTTTCTTCCTGTTAAAAGGGAGTTTTTCCTTCCCACTGTCGCCAAAGTGCTGCTCATAGGGGGTCATATGATTGTTGGGTTTTTCTCTGTATGTGTATTATTGTAGGGTCTACCTTACAATATAAAGCACCTTTAGGCAACTGTTGTTGTGATTTGGCGCTGTGTAAATAAAAATCAATAGAATTGAATTAGTCATGGCTTAGATTCCATGTGATATCAACGGTCACAAAGCCGTGGCTAACACGAGAATAAATGATTCATTTATATTAAAGTAAAGATTTTAAAATTTTAAAAACCATGAAAGTATTCGTAGTCTTTTTATACAGTCTATAGTTTTTCCTTAATTTAGGCTAAAATTGATGAAATTATAGAAAAAGTGGTCAATGAAGTTAAGTTTCTTAATTTTTACCAAAAACGATGTGTATAGTTATTGTTTCTTAAAACATAAGCTAATAACTCAGGTCTCTAAGTTCTCCATGTTTTTTGAGATGTTTTTTCCCTTTTTTTGATAACATCTTCAGTTTGGGTGACGTTTATCTAAATTTTCCATTCCTGCACATTCCACACAACAAACTGTTTATTATGTGAAGTAAAATATTCACCAGCAGAGCTCTGATAACAGCGATAACCGCAGTGTCATGAGGACTGATGTGATACGAATGCACACATTGAGGAAACCTGGCTGTTAATAGCTGACACTGAACTGATGAGCTTCGGTAAAAAACGACCTCTAAAAAGAGCGGATTTGAATAGAAATGTCTCTGTATGTATTCAAGCTCTGGTCTGAGTTCGGTCGGCTCCAGGTTTATTCATCATTAACGTTGGCAAAATACAAACATTACTTTTGAAAGTTGAATGAAACGGCTCGATGGGTCCACATTCACACCAAACCGAGTCTCAAAGCTGAAGCATTTGGAGATTATGATGAATGACAGACAGGCAAAAATTTCATTTCCGACAGTTTATTTTCTCCACTTGCAGCACAGCTGGCCTCAGCCAACCTGCAGAACCCGCCGTTCATCGGGATCACGGATCACATCTCTGCCTTGGTTTACTTAATGCAACCCATCGCCTCTCTGCGCTCCTCTGCATCACGTCAGAGACAGTCCTGTGGAGGTTTCAGTGTGCTTTTGATCCATTATTGAAGGCTGAGTGAAGCTTTCTGTTTCCCAATATCTCATGCTGCTTTCGGACGTATCACAGCGCTGCAATAATTTGCAGATCCCCTGAGGGAATTTCGTTTTTACTTTTGTCCCATTTCATAGAGGGTCAGAGGTCAGGCTCGATTACACAGCCGGTGGCCGCGATGACACCGGATGATTCAGTGTTTTGCTCAGTGGAGGTAAGGAAGCAGGAGGATTTAATAGTTGTTGAGATACATCAGTCTGGACTCCACCAGCTGATAACTCTTCCATCAATCAGGCCGTGCTCTCGAGTCCAGGAGGCATCACATCAGGGGCCATTTCACTCATGAAGGCAATTTTTGATGCACTTGTATTCCCATGCTATGCCCCTTTGCACTCCATAACATCTAAAATTTTAGTTTACTTTACGTTATTTTCAGAGGTTAAAGGTCTCTAACATATAATACAGTGTAGAAGTCAGAGAAAACCATTCTTTATATTTCATGAGTGGGAAATAGAAGCAGCGATTTAGTAAAACATGTCAACATGAATGGAAATTAAGTAAATAAGGCAACAAAGAGCTTAAAAGTCAAGCTTTGGTGCGATCACCTTTTTTCTTCAGCACAGTCTGAACTCACTGACGTGGCCTTTCCTTCATTTCTCTGAGTGGTCTTCAGGAAAAGTTCTCCAGGCTTCCTGAAGAACATTCAAAGCCCTTCTTTGGATGTTGGCTAACATTTCTCCTGCAAGATGTTCCCACACTGCTTCAATAATGTCGAGGTCCGATCCACGGCTGATGCTGTTCCACTCTGTGTTTTTATCTCCAGGTGTGCTCTTACTGCACCTGCAGTGTGTTTGGGATCGCTGTCATGCATTTTTCTTCATAATTCCATTGATTTTAACAAAGACGTGCGACACCACCGGCTGAAACGCAGCCCAAACCATAACAGATGCTCCACCGTGTTTAAACAGACGGCTGTAACTCCTCTGTTGTGGCTCTCGCCTGACTTCTTCCAGATTCATTTCCAATTGAATTTCTCCCTGTTTCCCTTCTTTAAGCACGGCTTCTTGACAAAGCACTGTCTGTGCTGTGTTCAGTGCTTGCCTTGTGTGAGCTGTGTGTTCTTGTAGCTTTGACTTCATGCTAAATAAGAGATGAGTGTGTAAACAGATGGTTGTCACATCAGAACGCATGTCGCGCTCTCTCCGACTGCTATCTCCCGCAAGATATTGTTTTTTTTGGCAAATATGAAACCTTCCTATCTACATCTCTCACATGTCACCGTGGCAACGCTTTCCTCTGACACTGCTCGAAGCCAAGCCCCGCACGTGCTCAGTAGTGTCAACAAATAACTCCATCCGGCCCACATTGTGATTGAAGTGTTTATCGAACAACAGCACAAGAGGTGATGCGGAGGCTGCTTTCAGAACTGGAGATTCAATTGCTGCTGCTAATGTCTGCCCCCCACCCAGCCGCCCCTCCACCCCACCACCCCACCACCCACACATCTATCAACACATAACTCTTTTCTTCTATTCAGCGACAGAATTGATGTTCCACAGAGACGGAATAAAACTGAAAGGTTTTATTTAACTACAGGTGGGAAAACAAAAATTGTTTGCATCCAGCTTGCAGACAATCAAAGTTATTTGAAAAATAAAATAAAAGCGAGAACTTACACCTGTAGCTCTCCCACGAGATGAGAACAAGCATGTCCCATATGCCTGAAAATAAGAGGCTTCAACCTGGTGGTTTCCTTTTTGGGTGATTCCACAGAAAATCAGTGAGTGCCTCCCACCTGACCCCCTCCAAATCAGCTATTTGTTTATACAGCAATTACAGTATTCATGTAGTACACTTCATAGGTGCAAATGGATATCCACTTGAAATTTCCTGGCCTGAAAATCACGTCCAGGCTCTTCCACAAACCTGGAACCAAATCAGTTTCACACCAGCATCGATGAAACTGATCAATGAAACTGAACTAAATATATTTAAAGTGACTTTTTGCATGCGGCTAAAGATAGTCTGTCCTGAACAGTGTAGTAATATTTGTTCACAGATTGAAGTTCAGTCATGCACTCTGCAAACCCGAGTCCACTGGCCCAGCAGGAGGGATCCAAAATGAATACGGATCACGGATTCAGACCAGATCCAGTTCAGCTCCGGTCGTTTCCCAGCTCATCCCGTCCGAATCATAATGGCTTCATTTCCCTGACGTGATTTGTTCCTTTGTTTAAAAAGGCTCCTTTGCTCTAAGCTATACTAATTTATGCAATATATATAAAAACTGAAGCAGTTCTTATAATGTGCTTCTTTTTAATGATAAAACTTTAGATGAAAAAAAAAACCTGGAAAGTTGCCCTGCTTTGTTTTTTTTCAGGAATCTGAAACCATGACTGAACTGGAGAACATTAGATCAGAGGTTTTATCCAGTAATAGCAAAAAAAAGTGAGGTTGTTACATTTCATCAGTAGATTAAGCTTTTACTAAAAAATTATTGAAACATAGAAATGATCATTAACTATAGAAAAAACAGTTTTTATTCATTAAACACTGTCTTGAGGATAATAACGTCACAGACCGTTTCTCCTGTCGGGTCACAGCTGAGTAATTAGATTAAAAATCAAGAAGAAAAATAAGATTCCAGCTTCATTTAATCAAAATTACATTTGGATAAATGATGACAGCAAATGTTCTAACAAATTATATATTTAATATCAAAGTTTTATTCTGTCTGTCATGACAACGGAGCTAATCAAAATGAACCTTTTTAAACTTCCTGTTTTTTAATATGAACAGTCAGCACTGGCACGTGTTCATATTCAGAACATTCCCAGAGCTGATTGGAGCAACTCTGATCAGCTGTTCTGGCGGCTCTGAGTTGATTTTTAAACTCAAAGATTGTTTTACCTGCTTCCTCGAATAGGGCCCACAATCTGAAGACCAAACCTCATTTCAGTTTACGAGTTATTATTTTTATTTCAGAGTAACAGAAGCATGCACTGATACTGTGGACATTTTATCTGATTTTCTATCATTCAGAAAAACTCAAGAAAGTGAATTTTGGGCAAAGCTTGAATAATCATATCACCTGGTGGGATACGGTCAAAATAACCTGGAGGTTATGCGGGTTACTTTGTACCCACATTTTGTTACCAGGTTCATCATCCAGCTGTATCTTTTTTTTTAACCCTTACAAGTGTCATGTTTCCATCTCATGTCTGAGAATCTGTTCCTAAATGGGCTGTCTTGCTCTTTGTTCTACACGACACCAATCAGGTGTAACACTGTGGCCACTGACAGGTGAAGTGAATACCACTGATTATCTCTTCAGCACAGGACCTGTTAGTGGGTGGGATATGTATATTAGGGAGCAAGTGAACATTCTGTCCTCAAAGTTGTTTTTATGGAGGAAAAATGGGCGAACATGAGGATCTGAGGAGGTCTGAAAAAGGGACAAATCTCTAAAACTGCAGATTTGTGGGGCGTTTCCATCTGCAGGGGTCATGAAAAGCGGTCCAAGGAAGGAACAGGGGTGAACCAGCGACAGGGTCATGGGTGGCAAAGGCTCTTTCATGCATGTGGGAGTGACAGCTGTCCCCTGTGGTTTGACCCAGCAGACAAGCTACTAAAACTGAAACTGCTGAAAAATGTAAAGGTGTCAGAATACACAGAGCATCACAGTTTGTTGGCACCAGTCAGGATGCCATCTGCCACGAAGCAAAGATGGTTCAGGAACGGTTTGAGGAGCACAAAAACGAGTTTGAGGTGTTTCACCGGATCTCAGTCCAAACAAGTCCGATCCACGGAGGACTTAAAGGATCTGCTGCTAACATCTTGGTGCCAGATACCACAGCACACGTTCAGGGGTCTAGTGAAGTCCATGCCTCGGTACACTTAAGTTACAATATGGCAAAAGTTTTGGTTTTTTCATCAATGCAGAAACTGGATGTCTACCCAAGCTACAATCCAGTTATAAGTTTTAAAGATTTTATGGGTTAAAGGGTGACTGAGATCTCAATTAAAAATGACATTAAATGGTTAGTAAGTGGAATTGGTCCCAAATTAGTCATTTTCTTCCTCTATCAGCAGGAGCAGTCAGAGCAGGGGGATAATTCTGCCCCGCTTTCAACAGATTACTGTCATTTTTCAATTATGCAAAATCCTCCCACGGACGTTAGCTGATGAGAGTTCTAGTCATGCAGAAGTTAAGTGGTAGAAAAAAAGTTCACCTTCTCCATACCCGCTGCTGTGATTTAAAGTGAGTGTGCGTGTGCAATTGCACTGAGGGTTAACAGAAAAGTTGTGTTTTTGCAGCTGGAAAGTTACAGGAAGTCATGAAGAGGTGTTTATGATACGACTATAACAGGGTGGGTATTATTTCTATTTTAGGTTATTTCTAAAAAGCATCGACATGAAGAATCTGAACAAAACTCAAAATAAGAGGCGCACACTCGCAGGAGCACAAGACCTAACTGTGAAAGTCCATTTGTGACCATTTCCAGATGAATCATTTTGGGTAGAGGGTATATTTTGTCACCACAGGGAATCAAAATAATTTAGCAGAGGCACTGATATGCAGACCATGTGGTGAGAAACCCCCCATCACTTCTAGCAACTCAAATCCAGACTTTAATCACTGTAATATCTTTATTTTACACCAAAACATGAAAAGAAGTATCAATCGTATTGGATGCGAATCCCAAATCCTAAACTGGTAGTGGTCGTGCATAAGAAGGCAAAAGTCCATGAAACAGCCCCAGGGTCATACATGAGGACATCAGTGAGGAACAAAAGAAAAAACAGAAGCACTGGAGCATCAGGAAATGTTTGGAAAGCTATAAATGTACGAGAAACAGAGGTTTTAAACTAGAACAGAAAGAAAATGCCTACAGCTCTCATGGGCTGTGTGGGGTTCAACAGGCTGCCAGTCGACTGCAGGGCCAACTGTTTCACAAAGACTACAAATACCCAGGAATACATAACGTTCTGATTTGGGAATTATTCAGAAACCAGTGGGAACTCATTAATGAATAAACCCTTAATTCTGGATGTCAACATAGGCAAAGACGGAAATGCAGGTCGATCACAGGAACTCACCACGCCATAAGCAACTGTGTCGCTGTAGGATCGGAGCTCAGGGTAGATGTTGGAGAGGAACCAGCTGAACGGTCGACACCGGAGTCTTGACCGCAGGGCCTTCCTCTTTGAAATGTCCCCGATGTCTATTCCTGAGTTCTAGGCAAGGAAGTAAACACACACAGATCCAAGTTTTACATGCTGAGCATTTTACTGCCACCCAATGACCTCGAGCAACACGATAAATACAAAAAGAGCTTCAATTTTCTTACATTCGACGTAGCAATAAATAAAAACACGTGCAGAATTCAGGCTTCTGCGTCCTTTGAGCACTACTACATCCTTGGAATGGCAATGAAAGAGTCGGAAATGATAACTGAGCAGAAGAACAGCAAGGAATGTTTAAAAAGGAGCCTCACAGAGTGCGATACTCAGTGAGGAACGGCTGAAATTAAACAGAGATGTTAAAGCAGAATCTACATAAAAAGTATGTGAAATGTTCCCGAAAGATTGTTTTCCTGCCAAGAGGAAATTTACTCTACAGACATAAATTGTTCTTGGTCCTACAAATTTGAGCATCTACTGGCCGATCGGCATTGAATCACTGTAAATCTGGTCTGCAACACTGTGCTCATACAAAAAACAATATCAGAGAAGAGTTATTGCCGGGCTCGAGCAAACTGGAAGACAAGAGCGATCTACAGGCTTATGAATAATGAAACTAGCTATGAACTGAAGGACTACTTTGGGTGAGTTAGGTATATGTGCGATCACTCAGATATGAGTCTGACTTCGCATTAGACCTGAACACACGTGGTTGAAACATGGATACTGTAAGGCTGAACTAGTGTGAACTTTTTGGGATTATGAGGGTTTGGTTAGGTTTTGATAGGTCAGCTAAACCTGGTTAAGAAACACACTGTAGATCTTTGTTATACAGTATTCAAATGACTTGCGTGAGTTGTCATCTGAAAATGTAAACAAACAGGAAGTGGCAAAAACGGTAGTACCTCTAATGACCGCTTGAGGGTGGGTCCAAAAGCAAATCGATCTCAATGCTAAAACGCAACGTTACAGCATGAAAAGGTATGATGGAGCTTGACACAGAATAAATAACCAAGCTCTCTAGTGTCATCTGGTAAGTTAACGCTCAATTATTTTATCTAACTTTCATCACACATACAACTAACATGCTAAGAATTGTCCAAAATCCACAGCGAAAATGTAGCTCCATCTTTTATAAACAGCATATCCTTGCACAACAACAATCCTTCAGAGATGCATTTGCTTGTTATTTATGTGCCACTGACTTTCTAGTGGATCTCCATGGTGGCATTCATGGCTGCTAGAAAATCTGTAACACAACCCCTGAACACAAATAAACATGTCCACAATAACACCCCCGCACAGGGAGAAGAAGCACCACACACACACACACACACACACACACACACACACACACACACACACACACACACAGTGAGTGCAGTGTGTTTACCTGCAGTGGAACGTTCCAGGCCATGTAGACGTGACTCTTGTACTGGTCCATCCAGACCTCAGCCACCCTCAGAGCATTGCGGCGGACGTGAGCCGTCAGGTTCTCCGTGTAGGGTTTGTGGGCACGCTCGATGTGGGCGATCCGAGAGCAGGGCAGGACCTCTACACTGCCACCGCACTGCCACACCTTTGTTATACACACACACACATAAATGTAAATTCCGACACGTGAGGACTGTGGGGACTCCCAAAAAAGGTAGAGATATTTTCAGCACCTGCCAGGTTACTGCCAGGTAAACCTGTGTCCTCTGAATAGGGGATTAAAACCTGCTGAAACTGAGCCTGGCTGATGGAATTAGCATGAATAGAAAGGTATCACAGGCACACAGTGGTGATGCCTACCCAGATGCTGCTATTTTCACCTGTCTGCACTTGTTTGACAGTGGAAGCTGTCCTACAGCCTACGTAGGACTAGCCAGGCTCATGACACATGTGACAAATGTTATTTCAAGTCATACATGTTTTAGTAAAACAATATTTGGTGTGTGTGCGAGGTAGCACATCATAGAAAACTCATGTTTGGATTCTTCCTTCTTTTGTGCCATATACGGTAATGGAAAAAAGTGTCTTTGGATTCAAAGGTTTTCTGTGTGAGGAGATAATAAATAAAAACTTCACACCCTCAGCAGGTTCTAAAATTAGGTAAATACAACCTCAGAAGTACAGCTACACGTGGGATATTATACCGTATTATTATTTATCAGAATAAAAACTAAAAATGCAGAAGCAGTGCCTGAAAAGCTAAGCACTATCTTCCTGCTTCCACTACTCACGATTCAGACAGGCCACAGTTAACATGTTAAAGGCTCAAGTTCATGACAGACATGGCTGGTTTGAAAGGGCTATCAGGGCCTCTTCTCTTTAAAAAGAACACAGCAGCACAGCTTAGGCCTGGAAAGCTGCATCTGAACAAACCACAAGATTCCTGCAACAATGTCCTTTGGACAGAGACCAAAGTGGAGATGTTAGTCCATCATGCACAGCAGCACATTTGGAGAAAAAGAAACACAGCACATCAGCACATCTCACACCAGCTGTCAGCAGCGTGGTGGAGGCATGAGGATTCTTCTAGAGTCAGATGTGAGGCCATCTGTCCAAAAGCTAAAGGTTGGACCAAACTGGGTCAACAGGACAAAGATCCCAAGCACAGCATCAAGTGTCCAACAGAAAAGTATCCAGGTGCTGCAGTGGTCCAGAGTACAGACCTCAGCCTGACTGAGATGCTGTGGTGGGAGCTTCAGAGAGCTGTGCATACATGCATGCTGCAAAACTCACTGAACTAAAGTAACTAAGGAAGCTCAGAGCCTTTAATATGTGCAGCAAGATGTCAGAGATCTTTAGTTCTGTGGTAGCGAGTGCATCTAGTCTCTGTTCTCCCTCAGACTCCACCTCGCTGCCATAAAGAACACTACCATTCTCTTCAAAGCTGTATAATAACTCTTCGTTCTGTCAGACCCCAAACATATTTGTATCATACCTCCATGCAGCTGTTATTCTCATATTTAGAGAGTATTCAAATCAAATCAAATCAAATCACTTTTATTGTCACATCACATGTGCAGGTACGTTGGTACAGCACATGTGAGTGAAATTCTTGTGTGCGAGCTTCACAAGCAACAGAGTTGTGCAAAATACAATAATGTAAACAAGCAAAATACAAGAATGGCTACATCTGAAACTAATAAATATATGTACAATATATAATAGTATATGCATTTCTGTATTTATGATTTATTAATGCAACTTGCAATTCTCTCTTACACAATGTGAGTCTTACTTGTACTGTTTTAATCCAACTTCTTTTTTCATCACTGTTGTAAATATATAAAGTTCCTCACCTCATCGTGTAAGGTCTTCATCAGGCGCCTGCAGCACTTTTATTCTAAATGTGTTGTTTATTGCAGACTTTAGTATTTTTGCTCTTGATCGTGAAAATAAAAACATGGTGTTAGAAAGGATCATAATAAGTCATGTTTAAAGGCTAACCCCACTGGCCTGTTACACCAAGGAAAAATATGCACGCTGACAAAATGTTACTGCAGCTAGAACTTCTGCACGGCTGTTGTTAACATCTTGCAGCGGTTAAACACTGACTGTCAGTGCTAAACAAAACCTTCCTGACAACGAAGTCGATACAGTACTCAAACAATGCTTTGATGTGGAATAATCTAACATCTTTCACCAGCTACAGGTATTTTATTAGTGTTTCGGCCCACAGCTGCATATATAAATGTTTACTACTTTGCCCTCCGGTGAGTTTCAGAGTATGATGCGATGTGCACCGTCTCAAAGGTGAAGGAATTACATGGATCACGGGTCAGTAGGAGAGAAGCAAAGGCCATCTCTGCTGGTACTTTTGCTACTTTGAGCTCTTCCTTCTCAACATCAACTCCACTCATATTAACTTTTTTTCAGGGATCCAATTCAAACCACTGCCAATAACAGCGAAGGACATCGTTGACTGATGTATGAGCGAGGCAGCAAATACATCGCAGGGTTACCTAGACAACGGAACTTGGAGTGTCCACTAGTGACCACCTGTCAGCTACAAAGCAACGTGCAACAATCAAGCTGCTTCAAATGTGGACCAATTTTCAGGAAATAGCAACAATTCTCCAGAAATATTCTAGAATTCGCCACGTTTGGTCAGAAGATTATTGTACCATTGTTTCCACGATAGCGCTGCTCAACACTGAGCTGCAGGCACCTTAGGATTTCACAAACAAATGCTGGGAAATGCTGATTTGAATAGAAACTCCTGTTCCCTCTATTGCAATCCTGCACTCCTGTGCATTTGTGTTCTAATCCCTCCTGCCGGCCAGCCTCCTTCCCTCTATCCTACCAAAGCAAAGCGCTGCTGCAGAACAACAGCAGAAACTGTAGCGCTGGCCTGACGCCCAGGCAGGGCCAAATTCAGAGATAATACATGCTTCTTTCAGAAATACCTCAACACTTTCTATAAAGGATTTACAACATGGGGTTAGAGTATAAGGAGCTATTCTTCGAGTATAACAATCTACCTCTGAGCATGTGGGTGTGCAGCGTGAGATAGAGAATCAGGAAAAAAGGGGAAATGAAAGAAGGAGAGATTCAAAAAAGGATATAAAAAGAGGAGGTGCTGGGATAAACACACAGGGAGATAAAGCGGGAATAAAGAGAGGAGATAAAGAGAGTGAAATAAAGGGGAGAGAAATCTGGTCTTCAGTGATCTTTTCGAGAAGTCTTTTCTTTTTTTGGCTTTGTTATTTTTGCTCACGGGTGAACACAGGGTCATGTGCCAAATACTACACAGCAAACATCACAGAGCATCATTATGACTTTGAGAACTCGCAGTTTGGGTGTGTGTGCATCCGCTGTCTGGGAAGTTGTGTCTGGCTGATTTGTACGGGTGTCACCCAGACAAAACGCAGCACATTTACATCCCTAATTGTCTCCCGGCCTGTCTCCTTTGGTGAAATGTGGAACAAATCTTGCTGTCAGACTTGTGTTTTTAAAAGTTTTTAATGAGAAAATGAGCAGCAAAAGGCATAAACAAGTTGTGAATTATAAATCGCATTGAGCGAAGACGACCACCCGTCGTGATGGAGCGAGAATAAAAAGACAATGAGTGTTAAATATGCACAATATTACGCCAGCACGGCGCAGATCAGGCTTCATGAAAGCAATCTTTATCACTAAAAGGAGCGTGCAGGCCAGAGATACGGAGAGCTTCTGCAGAAACCGAGGGAGCGCACGAACAAATCGCTGATAAAAAAGAAAAAGTAGTCTGTGTTTGGGATGAAGATAGAAATAGAACAAACAGAGTGTTTTCTGAGTTAAACCCGGGGCCAAAACCAACACATGATGAAATAGTTAGATTACGAGCAATGCCCCTGGGACATGTGTGCAGAACTGATTCTGTCAAAATATCACCGCCGATTTACATAATCATTGATCTGAAAAAGGGGCTTCTACAGCTCTGTGTGCTGAAACATTGACGTTCCCTGTCATTCCTGATGTTTTTATAGAAAACCACGAAGTAAAAAACTCATCAGAATAACGATGTGCGTGTCGAGGCGGGGGCTCCACGTGCTGCTGAGTTCAGGCTTCAGATGGTCCTGTGGCACTGGAAGTGTTTGCTACAGAAATAAAATGTCAATACTCTGGCTAACCTTTGGTTGCTCTTTCAGCTGTTCCAAAAAACTCCACACACGGAGTTGTAACCTGTCCACATCCACACAAAATGCTCCACAGCCCCTTTGACGTGCTTCTACACTGAAACCGCTCCATTTTGCTTCACCGTTGCTGTCAACCCTGCAGAGGGCAACTGACTCTTGGCCCCGTTTCAGCACATAGGCCAACAAGTAATGTGGGCAGAGCGGCCGACGGCTGAGGGGAGCATCTGATCTGGGTCAGAAAGACGTGCACTGCGGTCGTGGTGGCGACGGTGAGCTCATCCCCCCACAGAGGGACCCTCGCTACTTCTGCTTCACTGAATAAACCATCCAACTCTCCGCTGTGCTAATGTCAACAGGTGTTCAATTTGTCTCTGCAGTGTGGGCTTATGCAGAGTAATTATATGGCAAAAGAGCTCTATAATAGAGAATAACCTCACTGCATGATGCAGCAGCACTCTTGCTCTCTGCACTGTGAGGAGCTAAGGAGAAAGGCATTATCAGACCTGTAGCAGGCTTGACATTCATGCTTCATATGGAGTCACATCCGAGTCCTCCACAAAAGCTTCCGTGAGACAAAGGAAGGCACAACACAGCCAGTGACCAGACACATTTATATTCATGACATCATAGTGTGTTTATGACATCAGGTTGTAGCTGTTCTAAAAATGCACAGAGCCAAATATACTAAGTGGAACTAATAAGCCTGACTGCAAAACGCTGTGTGCTGGACTGGAAAGTTTGTCGGGTGAATAATCTATAAAACAAATCGTCAGCCAGTTCTTTTCAAAGATGCCCTGCACCATCAATCAGACCTCAGGAGGGAGGATCCACTAACCAGCACAGCAGTGTAACTGTGGGGTTCATGCACATGTCTCAGAATAACACTTCAGGAAGCAGCTGAAGAAGCAGCAACAGGTTCTGATAAAAGGGAAACTGTTAAAATCTGAAGGTTGAAGGAACAAATAGAAGAAACCAAAAGATGATTTGCCACCAGATCCTGATTGATCCATGCATGCATCATTCCCCTTTATTCTGAATTAAAGCCAGTGACCCCTGAACGACATTCTTTGAACTCACTTCACACCTGAAAAAGAAGAAAAGACTACATGAGAGCTGATTTGTGAGGCTGCAGATCTCTACATGCGCCCTGCTGTGTGAAGACACAGACGTCTGCTGCCTGAAGTTTTCATTATGAACCAATGTCTGCGTAGCAATGTAACTAATACCCTGAAACACTGCCAACTCTGCTGCTCCCTGTAACTTTATGCATGTGTAATGAGCCACTCCCCCCTCTCTCGGTCCTCCATGTTAAGCTCTGCTCTCTTACATTAAACAGAAGTATTGAGGAGCAGAATTAGACGCGTCTCAGCTCGAAACATCTGGCTGAGCAACTACAGGAGCCAAAGGTTAGGCATGTATTCCCTCCTCATTCCAAATAATCAAAGCAGCAACTTTAACAACCACATAAGGTGCATAAAATATCATTATTTGAAAAATGTGAAAATTGCTCTTGCAAACGTAAAAAAAAAAAAATCCTGTCCGAGTGGTTCCTTCATTTTCTCTCTAACTTTTCAACACCTACAAATATGCAATGCACTTCTGCGAGCTGCAGAAGCACCTGTGTTTGTGACCTTTAATAAATCTGGTGCAATATTTCCTATAAGTGCACTCTTCCTATTGGAGTTTAGACTGAGATAACGCAGCTCCTGTAGTCAACATCCAGCCAACATTCCTTTATAGCTAGCGTCGCACTCACAGCAGTTCGCCTGCGTTCTTGTTTACAGGTGGAGGGGTATAATTACTGGGGAAACATCCACCATTCCCGAGCAAATACAGGGAGCATCAGTCACCTTGGATGCTGGCAGGTCTGCTTGTTCAGCTCTTTAGCTCCATAACCTAAGCAAGACCCCATTTTTCCACCAGGGGCAGCAGAGCAGATCTTTTACTGAAGGTCTCTGTTCATCTGTTGAAACATAGATACTGAATAAAGCACTGAAAAGGTTAAGATTGCAAGGAGGGATCCAAAAATAGTGGCAGTGCTGTAATCAGTCCAAACATGCATGAGGTGATTACTCTGAAGGGGAGATTGGACACATTTAAATCGACAGATTTCAGTTTATTTCAGGCCAGTTTCTGAAACCATAGTTGCTGCTGGCTTGTCCCACCATAACTCAAATCAGCTTTCAGTTCTTCTCCCTCGATTCTGATCATTTAGCTCCAAGCATGCCCTCTTTAGCTTTTTACAGTTCATTGAAGGCTGCCGATGTGGGTTTCTTTTACTGCTGTTTTAGAAGAATGGAGCCAGGGGGAAGGTGGCATTTAAAACATCTATCAATGCATCACAAATGGATGCAGTCAGACAAAGTTAATGATAACTGGGCTGTATGTCTGTTTTAGAGGGCACAGTACAGTAACAACCAGAAACTTCTCTCTGTGTTTCATTTATTTATCTATTCTTTTCTAGACTTGGTGGTTCAGATCAGCATCAGCCAGCCCGGCCTGATAATCAAACCTGCCCGACACAGACACGGTTGCAGTAAATCACTCCACACCGAGCCTGAGTCAACAGTTTCTCTCGATGGCTCCCGGATACATTCAGCCTCAACACTGTGTCATCCTCCCGGGGCTGATTGGCAGCCTCAGGATGACTGTGCTTGAGCAGAGCCCAAGGCCTCTAGAGATCCGATTAGAGATAGAGTCCCTCTGGTAACTTAATGTTCTGATGGAGTTAGGCTGCCTGAAAATGAAATAAAATGTGTTGCTGCTCAAATTTGCCAGAAACTACAAGAAAACTGGAAGATGTGGAAGTTACTGTCACCATAATGTGATATATTCATATAATTTTATCATATTAAGTTACAATTTGTAGTTGTTACATCATTACATCATTAGTAATTAGCCAGTTTGGGTGAGTCACCGATAAAGATGCTGCTCTATCAAAGGAAAGGTCATTCTTTTTCCTGTATGCTGGGCGAGCCGTCCTGTTTGCACAGTTCAGGTTGGATGGTGACAGCAGCTGATGCTGTTGTTAGGCGGCCCACGCTACATGTGTTTGTAGGTTACTGTATGGAAAGTGCTGGCAGAGATCTCAATCGATATAATTCAAATCAATTTTACTGGTATATGCAACTGTTCTTGAATTTTAAGATAAAGGTCCAAAAATTAACAGCTCCTTATGAGCAAGAAAAACACCCTTTTAACAGGAAGCAACCTGTTAAAACCAGGCTCGGGGAGGGAGGGCCACCAAAGACACAGTGTGGAAGAAAGCCTGAGCTTAATAAGGCTTTATAAAGACACAGAGAGAAACATTTGAGTGAAGAAGAAACACCCAGTGCATCATGGGATGCCCCCAGCAGCCTAGACCTATTGTAGCATAACTAACGGAGAATTCAGCATCACCTGATCCAGCCCTAACTTTATGCAGGTGTAAATAAATATATTTTGAAATAAACTGACACCTTTTCCTCATAAAATGACAGTTTTCTATTAATGCACGCTGGCTGTGTCATTGTAAGGACTTTATATTACAATATAAAGCACCTTGAGGTGACTTGTTGTGATTTGGTGCTATATAAAGAAAACAGAACTGAATTGACGGGTCAGTTTAAGATTGATAACGGTTATCATTGCTCCATGTTTCACCAGTAACTAGTTTTTAGAAGTCTGGTTAAACCAAGCTGTCAGGCAGCTGCTGCTGATTACATCAAAATGGTGAGTGTGGCAAAAGTTTTGACCCCAATACATTAAAAAAACGAATCTTTACTATAATCAAAACCATCTGTTTCATTCTGGACTGTATCGTAAGGGTCTCCATGAAGCTGGACAAAAAGGAGTTCTTGAGTATTCAGAAATTAATCAGTTTGGTTATAAAAAAAAAGTTTATAAAGACCGTCTCACCCTGATTCCAAGCTCCACATTTTCTCCACCATAAATTTCCATGCCCTCATCAAGCAGGCCAATCTCTTCAAAGTATTTCCTGTCGACCACAAAGCAGCCAATCAGAGCAGGGCTCCTAGAATGAGAGGAAAGAGAAAAGGTCACAGAAAAATGAAGCTTGCTTTATATTAAAGTGAATGCACTGTCATTAGGCCCTTTAAAAAATACAATGCAAAGCCTTCTCCTCTACCAACATACAACAGCTATGTCCTAATCCACAATTAGCCTCATACTGGGGCTAATTGTGGGGATCAAGCCCCCTGCAGATCTATTTTTCAAGTACACTGCACATTCGCTGCTCTAAACATAGTCCTTAGTCTTGCATGAAAACCCAAGCAGTGCATTATACTCACAAATGATGCAGCTGTCAAAATGATGCCTTCACCTAACACAACTACTTCAGGACATTTTGTGGAAATTCAGGCGGGAAGAGTACACAAATCTTTCATCAACATCAAACTGAATCAACAGGGGTGAAAAATAACTCCTATTAGTATTCATGCTGTCAGTCGCACACATCTCTTCTTATCAATATGAAATACAGCAGCGCAGCAAAAACAGCTTGTTTGGGTGAATTTTGCATCCCAGTGGATACACACAGTGGCAAACAGCCAGAAACCAAAAAAAGCCCCCCCGGCTTTCAACACATTCTTTTTCATACAACATTCAGTTAAAGAGTTGTTTTTATTTTGCAGCCTATAGCGTACAGCAAATACTGAGCTATGGAGTTCACATTATCAATCTGCAGTGGTGCTAAGTGTGAAGTGCAGAGGAAACACTTGCAGGTGTGCTGAAGCATTAAGAGTTCCTTTCACTGGAACTAAGAGCCGAGCCCCCGCACCGTAATCCCCCCTCCACCAAACTTTACACTTGTGCAGTCAGACAAGTACCGTTGCCCTGGCAACCGCCAGATCCAGACTGGTCCGTCGAACTGCCAGACGAAGGAGCGCGATTGGTCACTCCAGAGACATGTCTGCACTGTTCTGTATTTCACTGCATTTTAGTAGTAGTATCCATTATCGCATTCAAAGGTGGATTTTCTGAAGCTCAGCGGAACAATGTGCGTCCGAACACTGCCTCTCACAGACCGCAACTCATCATCTTCTGATAACTAGGAAGAGCACAATACGCATGTTTACTTAAGAAATTAGATACCGATTTAACAAAACTGCTCTGAAAGCCATTAAGCGGTAACAATACTCTCAAGCGGTCCTCCCGAGCAAATCCAGCAGCAATCTGCACTTGAACAAAAGTGCTTAAGAAGATAGAGAAATAAATAATTGGGCCCATTTATCTTCCTCCATTACAATATTGAGCAGGATATGTCCTCTTGTTTTTCTCCAAATCTATAAACACTGTATTATTGATTTACTTGCCATAAACCTCAACAACAGACATGTTATCCTCTTTGCACGTATTGGTGAGCAGGCAATTCTGCTGTCATTACTGGGCTGTTTGTCTGCACTGGCCTCTGGTGTGCGTAAGCAACCTTTCTCCGTTATATTGGCAACACTTTCCTGGCCACTGAAGATCGTTCTTTGTGGGTATGCGTGGTGACTGTGCGTGGTGTTCAGGACATCAAATAAGCAGACATAAAATGCACCTGCTCTCCTTCTTAAATGTTAACTGTAACGGCCCACCGAGACCGTTTTTATGTCTTACACTTAATTTGCTCTGTAGCTGTATTGCTTCCCGCGGGTTTTATACGGGTTACAATACTGACACTACACTAAGCAGAATTTACATGCGTAATTATTCATGGGGATTAGTGTTGGAGAAATTATAATGTAAAAATAATGAGCTTAGTAAGTGATCTTATCAACCCTACTTCAATATGCTTCAAGTCAAATGATTAATAATTAATACATTCTTGGACTTCTTTCACATAAAGAGGTTCCTTTTAATAAAATAAAACCATTTCTTTTTCCCCTCATATTTTTTTTTACATTATCGAGCCTCAGAGCTCATCTCCCGTTTACCTGATAGGCGCCGTGTTGTTGTGCTGCGTCCACCAGGACTTTGGCGGGTTGAGGTATCTGCACCACAGCTCCCAGTCGAAGCCCTGAGCAGACAGAGGGTATTCCTCGATCTCAAAGGTGTCATACTTGATGTTGTCAAATGAAGGCGAGACCACCCGGGTCCGGTCCTCCTTTATTCGCTGCAGAATAGGCTCCGCCCTGCAGGGTGATAAAGTACAGATAGGAATGTGTTTATAAAGACAAAAGCGAATTATTGAAGAGATCGGTCTTACGCTGCGAGCTGCAGGGATTAACATGGTCTCTCCCATCATCTCACATCATGTTGTGAGAAGAATCAACACCATAAAGTATAGATTACTGGAAAAACAGTCTTTGTAGATGTGGTTTCATCACATTTTGACTCTGCATCAGCTACAAGCAGAGCTGTGCTAAGCCTGTCCGAACCTATGTCTTCCCCACCCAATGCACACATCTCCTGTGGTGTGCACAACCACACTGAGTTCTGTACCACACAGGATGTGGCACTGGGCACTGCTCTCGTCGTTCACTGCTAACGGGGGAAGTTTCTTCTGGTCTGAGGTCATATTAGAAAGAACCGAGTACCAAGGGAGGACAGGCAGGGTGTTTGTGGCTCCTGAGAGGTGTGAGAGGCTCATGTGTATTGGCGTGCTTCCCGATGCAGTGAGGGGGCGACTGGTGGCACCAGCTAAACCACCAGCTGGAGCGATTGGCACACGCATAATGGGGTCGGTGTGCCCACCAGCAGACACATCCATTTGTGCAGATTTGACAGGGAAGCACTGCTGCCCGGCTCCCAGGCAGGGACGTTGGGGGCCCAAAAGTTGTCTGTGAATACCCCACAAAGCTGTGGTGGGTCTTGAGTTAACTGCACAAAGTGATGCTAAGAGAGGTGTGGAGTGGAACCTGGGGGCACAAAATGCTTGTCCGGCTGTATTTTTAAACATGCGACTGATTGGCGACCTTTCTTTGTCTTTTCTGATTGACTGCAGGATAAGAAGGAAGAGCCTGCTGCTGTGCTGCTTTATCAACTACTCCCCCTGGAGGATCATGTGATAGTGTTACCTTGTTTTTTCTAATATTCCTGTGCAGTTTTCTGTTGAGCGAGGAGGAGTGAGCAAGCTTTCTAATAAGCTTTGATTCTTTTCCTCTAAAGAGACGTTTAGTGAAGAAATTACATTTTGTTCCAGTAGATATTTGTTTTACTCATTCATTATTTCACTTTGCTTTTACTTCTGTGCGGGTGTTGATTCTTTTGGTGTGCACATACTCTGTAGCAGCCTTTTTATTAAATACAGTGGGGCAAAAAAGTATTTAGTCAGCCACCGATTGTGCAAGTTCCCCCACCTAAAATGATGACAGAGGTCAGTAATTTGCACCAGAGGTACACTTCAACTGTGAGAGACAGAATGTGAAAAAAAAAATCCATGAATCCACATGGTAGGATTTGTAAAGAATTTATTCGTAAATCAGGATGGAAAATAAGTATTTGATCAATAACAAAAATACAACTCAATACTTTGTAACATAACCTTTGTTGGCAATAACAGAGGTCAAACGTTTACTATAGGTCTTTACCAGGTTTGCACACACAGTAGCTGGTATTTTGGCCCATTCCTCCATGCAGATCTTCTCGAGAGCAGTGATGTTTTGGGGCTGTCGCCAAGCAACACGGACTTTCAACTCCCGCCACAGATTTTCTATGGGGTTGAGGTCTGGAGACTGGCTAGGCCACTCCAGGACTTTCAAATGCTTCTTACGGAGCCACTCCTTTGTTGCCCGGGCGGTGTGTTTTGGATCATTGTCATGTTGGAAGACCCAGCCTCGTTTCATCTTCAAAGTTCTCACTGATGGAAGGAGGTTTTGGCTCAAAATCTCACGATACATGGCCCCATTCATTCTGTCCTTAACACGGATCAGTCGTCCTGTCCCCTTGGCAGAAAAACAGCCCCATAGCATGATGTTTCCACCCCCATGCTTCACAGTAGGTATGGTGTTCTTGGGATGCAACTCAGTATTCTTCTTCCTCCAAACACGACGAGTTGAGTTTATACCAAAAAGTTCTACTTTGGTTTCATCTGACCACATGACATTCTCCCAATCCTCTGCTGTATCATCCATGTGCTCTCTGGCAAACTTCAGACGGGCCTGGACATGCACTGGCTTCAGCAGCGGAACACGTCTGGCACTGCGGGATTTGATTCCCTGCCGTTGTAGTGTGTTACTGATGGTGACCTTTGTTACTTTGGTCCCAGCTCTCTGCAGGTCATTCACCAGGTCCCCCCGTGTGGTTCTGGGATCTTTGCTCACCGTTCTCATCATCATTTTGACCCCACGGGATGAGATCTTGCGTGGAGCCCCAGATCGAGGGAGATTATCAGTGGTCTTGTATGTCTTCCATTTTCTGATGATTGCTCCCACAGTTGATTTTTTCACACCAAGCTGCTTGCCTATTGTAGATTCACTCTTCCCAGTCTGGTGCAGGTCTACAATACTTTTCCTGGTGTCCTTCGAAAGCTCTTTGGTCTTGGCCATGGCGGAGTTTGGAGTCTGACTGTTTGAGGCTGTGGACAGGTGTCTTTTATACAGATGATGAGTTCAAACAGGTGCCATTCATACAGGTAACGAGTGGGGGACAGAAAAGCTTCTTACAGAAGACGTTACAGGTCTGTGAGAGCCAGAGATTTTCCTTGTTTGAGGTGACCAAATACTTATTTTCCACCCTGATTTACGAATAAATTCTTTACAAATCCTACCATGTGAATTCATGGATTTTTCTTTCACATTCTGTCTCTCACAGTTGAAGTGTACCTCTGGTGCAAATTACTGACCTCTGTCATCATTTTAAGTGGGGGAACTTGCACAATCGGTGGCTGACTAAATACTTTTTTGCCCCACTGTATATATATATTTTTAAAAGACGGAAAGCTTTTGTTGAGCAATCATCTTAAAGCCAAACACGTGGTTCAGAACAAATTTGTGTGCTATTAATTTGGTCACAGTTGCTTCATTATGCATCTTTTTGTCATGTACAAATACCGTCATCTCAAAGACAGGATAATAAACTTCAGGTAACTGATCTAACATCCAAGACTGGACCCTAAAAATTCTGACTGCTCTAAATGTCCCTAAAGGATGGAAAAACAAACAGCACAAGACACAAAATGTTCACCTTGAATCATGTTTGAATTTTTGAGCCTTATTTGCCTCTTTGCTTTGTTTTATTAAATAAATATAAAAGACAGTTTTTGTGGTCCTTTTTGTCTTTATTGAGCCTAAATCTCATTGGTGTATTTTCACAGTTTATGTTCCTGATTCTGCTCCGATTGGGCGGAGCAACCAAGTAATTTTATCCAGCTTTTATTTAGTTCAAAGCTCTGTTTCAGCAGTGTCATTATCTCCAAGTACCAAAATGCAAATGAAGAAGTCAAAAGAAAACAGAAAAGTCAAAAGGCCCCAGACACTGGCAGAGGAAACAGCCTAAATTATTCCTCTTCTATCTTATATTTGTCATGAATATTACTGATGCTGCCTGCTGTCAGCTGAAGATTCTTTGCCCTTAAGAACTTTATAACCCGGGCGAGTGTTCGGGTTTGTTTGTTTTTGAAATTTGCATTTTAACAGTAGAGAAATAAAAAGTTCTTTAAACTGAATTTGAAGCCTAAAAAAGTCAAACATGTATTAAATATCACACGAATGAGTCTGTCTGGGAAAAAAGAATGTGATAAAACAATCTGGGGAATTGTCAGTTCAAGCTGGGAAATGAGACGGCCGTCTTGACTGGATCAGGAAGGTCATCCCGCTGGAGAGCAGCGAGCACAGAGCTGAATCAAGGACTGAAGGAGTGCAGCTGAAGGCTCATCAGAGACAGCAGAATCAGTGGAAGCAGTAAGGTGGTGTCTGGAATATGAAGTCCTTGAGAGATCCGATTCCATCCTACTTAGCCTTGTAAGCCATTCCAGATCTGAGAATTGAATCGGAGAGTGAGTACAGGAAGTGGCTGGAAAATTCAGCGTTGGGGGGCTGAAGAGAGTCCAAAGAGTCCAACCAGAGCCAGGACTACAAATGAAGTCCTTGATCAAGTAATATGCAATTCAGCGGATGTTGACCACAAGGCTACGGGGCTGTGGTGGGATGATAACTTTGGCAAGTGGGACAGCTCTTAAGATTCATGGGGGGATGTTGGCAGCCTGGGCAGTGATCACACACAGAGGGAAAGAGCACTGCTGTTGAAAAGCTGAGCAGATCACAAGATGTCCTGCTGCAGATAACGTCTGTCCCCAAGCAGAGATGCTGTTTGTCTATTTTTAAATCTTCGGCATTCAAACCTCTGACATTTTGTGACATTTCTTTGTTAATTATGTGGTTCTTCCAGGAAACAGAGTAGGTTTGTGATATAAAAAAGAAAGGTTGAAAGATTGCAAAGCAGACATTTTAAAATGTTCCTGTTTTAAAATACAGTCAAAAGATTTTTATTCATATTTAGTGAAACAGGATTTAAATCAAAGTGGGTTGCAAAGCAGCTTGCAGAAAAACATAGTCCTTCTCTCAAAAGCAGGGCATAATGTTCTTTAGCAGATATCTGTACTTGTTGTCTCTTTTCAGCCATTAAGGTGGACCTTTAGGGTTCCAACGTTCTCTTGTTTTTAAACCTGAGACACTTTTTAAGGAGTCATGTTCGACTGTATGAGCAGAACCCCGGACTGCAGCTTAAAGGTGTGAGCTGTGTCAGTTTAAAACACCCTGCATAACTGGATGGTCCATCTTCAAACTCATTCAGGGCAGACAGGCAGGAAGAATTCAGCACTGACATTTCTGATGAAGTGTGTGAAAAATGTTTGGAAAACAGAGTCTCTTAAAATGCTAGGCATATTCTGAGTCGTCCACTGATTGCACTTCTCTGCCACTAGATTACATAAAATATTCAAAGGGATTTCACCTCTGTGCATAAAATGTTCGACGAAGGCAGGAACTCTTTTAGTTTAATAGATAACAGACTTTCTGAGGTTAAAGTGAAGGATTAATATGAAGCTCAGGTTGTCTCCCTATCCACAATGAAGAAGTCTGCTACACTCCAGGAACATGGGACAGCCCAAACGTTTGTCACGAGGCTCAAGGATTTAAGAAATATACCACAATCAGAAAAAAAGCAGATACAATGGTAAATGGTAAATGGCCTGTATTTGTGTAGCGCTTTACTAGTCCCTAAGGACCCCAAAGCACTTTATACATCCAGTCATCCAGCCATTCACACACACATTCACACACTGGTGATGGCAGCTACGTTGTAGCCACAGCCACCCTGGGGCCACTGACAGAATGAGTCAAGCCATTTACCTGACAATGACAACAAAGTTAATCAGAAAACATCAGCGTTCTTAAATGTTAGATTTTCTTTTAATTTACAGTGGTTTGCAAAAGTATTCGGCCCCCTTGAACTTTCCCACATTTTGTCACATTACAGCCACAAACATGAATCGATTTTATTGATTTGCAGTTATTTATTTGTAAAAAATGTTTGGTATCATGCAATGATTTTCGTTCCACTTCTCACGTGTGCACCACTTTGTGTTGGTCTTTCACGTGGAATTCCAATAAGATTGATTCATGTTTGTGGCTGTAATGTGACAAAATGTGGGAAAGTTCAAGGGGGCCGAATACTTTTGCAAGCCACTGTAAATATTTTTGTATATCTCTACCTTTCTTTCCAAAAATCTAGAAAACAGATGTTTGAAAAAAAGTTTTTAATAGTCTTATCGAAAGTTCTTAAAGTTTAAGCATTATCAATATTAGCTTGAATTTCACGATCACTGTGTCACCAGCAAAATCTGAGAAGAACTGTTTTCTGACTCAAAATGAGATCTTTGCAAAATTGTGTGCTTGCTGTATCTCTGTCTTATCTAACAAAGCTGGGCACTCGGTTAATGCTAATGAGGCAGAACCTTACTGATCCTTTTGTGTGTTGCAAACATTATTGAAAAATAATATTATTGATGTGAAGAAGACAAAGGCTGAGTGGAATGAGAAAAATCAGAGCCTTGCCTCTTCAATTTGTGGACTGCTAGAGGCTGTCATCTAAATGCAAACTACCACTGGCAATTCCGCGAGGGAGAAAACATAAACCTGGCACTGTGGCTCACAGTCATGCATGTTTGATCAGTTCAGGCCCACAGATGTATACGATAATAACATCAGAAATTCCCAGCATTAGAGAGGAGGGGGGGGGGGGCTCTTTCATCCTGCACTCTGATTGTTCTTGGGCGGTAAACCTCGCCTGAGTTTTTTTTTCATCCGCTCGCACATATAAACACAGCGAGCCCACACAGATAAGCCTGGAATCTTGATATAGGGGGAAATCTGGGATCCACCTAATTAGTGAGACCTTCACATCAAAGAAAGGTAAAGGCTGGAGTGTTCACACGGGGAAGCGCCACGTCAGCTGAGAGAAAATTATTCTCTCACAGCTGAATATTAAAACATGTAAGGTGCTCTGGAACTCATTCATTTAGCTGCAGATCTCCAGATAGATTAACCCCAGCCTCCGTGAACTGCAATTAGTTAATATATCTACAAATTTATGGCAAATAAATTAGTTATATTTGAACAACATATTAGCCAGGAGCAAGTGATTTAAAAAGATCCGTTTTAGAAAAAAAAGAAGTGTCTAATAAAATAACTTCACTTTCTGTGTTTGACATTTTTAACTTCATTTAATTTTTTGTATACAATAAAAATTCAGAAAATAACTTTTTTGTGTTGTCAAATGAAGATGAAGTTCCATCTTATGTTAATGGAGCAGGTGTGCCATTACGTCATGTCTCAGCATAGACTGAGCTTTGAACTACAGTACTAACAGGGATGAGAAAGAGCGATCATACAGGGAGTGCAGAATTATTAGGCAAATGAGTATTTTGTCCACATCATCCTCTTCATGCATGTTGTCTTACTCCAAGCTGTATAGGTTCGAAAGCCTACTACCAATTAAGCATATTAGGTGATGTGCATCTCTGTAATGAGAAGGGGTGTGGTCTAATGACATCAACACCCTATATCAGGTGTGCATAATTATTAGGCAACGTCCTTTCCTTTGGCAAAATGGGTCAAAAGAAGGACTTGACAGGCTCAGAAAAGTCAAAAATAGTGAGACATCTTGCAGAGGGATGCAGCAGTCTCAAAATTGCAAAGCTTCTGAAGCGTGATCATCGAACAATCAAGCGTTTCATTCAAAATAGTCAACAGGGTCGCAAGAAGCATGTGGAAAAACCAAGGCGCAAAATAACTGCCCATGAACTGAGAAAAGTCAAGCGTGCAGCTGCCAAGATGCCACTTGCCACCAGTTTGGCCATATTTCAGAGCTGCAACATCACTGGAGTGCCCAAAAGCACAAGGTGTGCAATACTCAGAGACATGGCCAAGGTAAGAAAGGCTGAAAGACGACCACCACTGAACAAGACACACAAGCTGAAACGTCAAGACTGGGCCAAGAAATATCTCAAGACTGGTTTTTCTAAGGTTTTATGGACTGATGAAATGAGAGTGAGTCTTGATGGGCCAGATGGATGGGCCCGTGGCTGGATTGGTAAAGGGCAGAGAGCTCCAGTCCGACTCAGACGCCAGCAAGGTGGAGGTGGAGTACTGGTTTGGGCTGGTATCATCAAAGATGAGCTTGTGGGGCCTTTTCGGGTTGAGGATGGAGTCAAGCTCAACTCCCAGTCCTACTGCCAGTTTCTGGAAGACACCTTCTTCAAGCAGTGGTACAGGAAGAAGTCTGCATCCTTCAAGAAAAACATGATTTTCATGCAGGACAATGCTCCATCACACGCGTCCAAGTACTCCACAGCGTGGCTGGCAAGAAAGGGTATAAAAGAAGAAAAACTAATGACATGGCCTCCTTGTTCACCTGATCTGAACCCCATTGAGAACCTGTGGTCCATCATCAAATGTGAGATTTACAAGGAGGGAAAACAGTACACCTCTCTGAACAGTGTCTGGGAGGCTGTGGTTGCTGCTGCACGCAATGTTGATGGTGAACAGATCAAAACACTGACAGAATCCATGGATGGCAGGCTTTTGAGTGTCCTTGCAAAGAAAGGTGGCTATATTGGTCGCCGATTTGTTTTTGTTTTGTTTTTGAATGTCAGAAATGTATATTTGTGAATGTGGAGATGTTATATTGGTGTCACTGGTAAAAATAAATAATTGAAATGGGTATATATTTGTTTTTTGTTAAGTTGCCTAATAATTATGCACAGTAATAGTCACCTGCACACACAGATATCCCCCTAAAATTGTCATGGTCTCCGTGCCTGCCCGGTCGGCCCCACAAGGCTACAATTGCTGTTTCTGTTCTCTCCCTCTCTGCCTGGGCGGAGCTCACTGTGGGCTCCTGCCCTTGGCCCACACACACACCTGACAACACTCACCCATCATCACCGGGAGCACTATTTGAGGCTGGAACACAGATCCTCTCGTCGCTGGATGATTGTACCCCTAACATCTCCCCCCCGGGACCTGCGACCTCCCTGCTGCGGGGAACGTGTGTGAGTGTGAGCGAAGAAGACGTGAGCGAGTTACCCTGTGATTCCCCCGGAGTTTTGGATCCCTTCACTGTATATATATTGCACTGGCACTGTAAATAAACTACACCTTGGAGATACCTTACCGCTCTGCGTTTGAATCCCTGTACCAGATCGTGACACTAAAATAGCTAAAACTAAAAACAAACTAAAAACTACTTCCAAAAACATTCAGCTTTGATATTAATGAGTTTTTTGGGTTCATTGAGAACATGGTTGTTGTTCAATAATAACATTATTCCTCAAAAATACAACTTGCCTAATAATTCTGCACTCCCTGTATTCCTCCCGTATTGGACATAAATTGTTAAATTCAGAATTTATCTTAAAATCCTTTTTACATACAAATTCTTGAATAATAGGTCGTATCTGAACGGGAGGCAGAGCCTTCAGTTTTCAGGCCCCTCTTCTGTGGAACCAGCTTCCAGTTTGGATTCAGGAGACAGACAGTATCTCTACTTTTAAGATTAGGCTTCAAACTTTCCTTTTTGCTAAAGCATTTAGGCTACGTTCACACTGCAGGTCTTGATGCTCAATTCAGATTTTTTGATCAAATCCGATTTTTTTTGTCTGCTCTTTCACACTACAAATAAAATGTGACAGCAAACGTGCTCTAGTGTGAACGCTCAAAGCGGCCGCATGCACACAACGCACTCTGTTTAGACCCAGAGCAACAGTATTGTTTGACTGATGGCCTTAATATGAAGACTTCAGACTTTATGTTTCCCAATTTTTGCTTTAAGTTATTTTGTTATTTACATAATAATGTAAATAACCTAATAATGATCCTTATTGCTGTTTTAGAGGAGCGGTGCTTCAAAGGATAGCTGCAGATTTCTGTCAGAATCTGCAGATTATACAGTACAAATAAAATGTTCACGTTTCTCCAACGTTGTCTTCTCAACAGTTTCACTGACATCTACACTGGATGGCCAGGAAGCGTTCACGATGTCTTCTCTGGCGCTGATAATTGGCGTCTGTCTTGTGTCGGTGACGTAAAAGACGGATTTAATGCGACGTGACCATCAAACAGCAGTCGCTTTCTAAAACATCGGATATGTATGGGATTCAGCACCACATACGAAAGTGACCCAGATCGGATTTGAAAATATCGGATTTGTCTGTGTGTACTGTCTTTCTATGGTCTCCTTTTCTTGTCACCTCTAAACCAATCGTGGCAGATGGCTGGCCCTCCCTTAGCCTGGCTCTTTCTGTTAAAAGGGAGTTTTTCTTTGTGCTAGTTCATAGGGTCAGTTGATTGTTGGGGTTTCTCCAGAATACTACAGGGTCTTCTACAATAGACAGATCAATCACTTTCCATGAGTTACTGTTTGGAGTGGAAACTTATTATATTGTGAGAAAATGTATTTTTAGATTCTGCTTGTTCGCAGTGTTGCTGCTTGTGTTGGCCGCAGACCACTTTCAACAATTCTGTTGTAGTGCAATCTATACAACAGGCTATTTCTGTACATACATGCCAACATACATGCACCTCATCATGTAATTATGTTTTGCCACCATATTTGGCGATGACTAGGAGCCCATATAGAGAATATGAGATTATAGAGGATTACTGTGATAACAGCCGGACAGTCTCTCTAACATAAAACACCCTATAATTACTGGACTTTGATTCAAAATAGACAACACTGCCGATAATTGCAATGGATGGTAGAGGCAATTATGCAGATCGAGCAGTCAGTGCTTTGTGGGTAATTATACAGCAATTTCTCAATTTCTGCAAAAAGAAATGTATAATCTTCCAGAGGGTGGCCGAGATTCGGAGCACAGGAAGGAGCGTGGAAAATAAAGGTTTAGGAGGAAGGTGTCAGCAGAGGAAGACAAATGAAAGAGACGGAGAAGAAAGTAACACAGAAGAGCAGAGGCGTGCCCGCTGCTTTGTCATTACTACAAGTGAAATCACATGCGTTACTGGGAGCGTTAATAACACTGGCACAAATACAACAGCGGCTATTATGGCAGTGACGAGCGGCACAACAAGAAACATTTAAACACAAGAACACATTGTCAACAAAGTGTGCTTAAAGAGAGGGGAAAGTGGACGGAAAAAGCCTCGTTCGCTGGCTGAGCTCTTTTGTGTCTCAGCCAAGAGTGATTTTATTAGCCACAGACAAATACCCCCACTGTGGCAATATGTAGGAGGTTTGTGTCAGAGCTTCGTACAGGGAGGGAGGGAGGACTGGAGTGGGTGGACGAGTGGAGGGTTAGAACCTTGTAAGTGTCTCTCGTCGAATGTGAAGCACACAGCAGCAGCAAATGTTATTTTGGATCCCACCCAGACAGTAAGATGAAGCACGCTGAAGAGCGAGAAAGCAAGGCAGCACACACAAACGTGTTACCTGCAAATCGATGTTGAACTCGTGTGTGCGTGTGTGAGACATTCTGGCGGCTGTCGGAATGATTAACAGGTGCAAAGCAGTGTTTTTAAGAGAGGACCCCGAGGTCGCAAAGTGTCCTCGGCTCAAAGAGGCTGCTTCTCTGACTTCTCTCAGAAGAGCTGACGTGTTACGGAGCTCAGCTGCCCCAAGACTGTCACGTGTTACACACAACCAGTTATGCTAATGGGGTCAGTAATTAACTACTGCTCTCATTACTTAAGGTGTTTAATGGATTCATTAGGAAGTATTTCAACTGTGTGTCAACATGCTCGTCTCTGGCATCACGCGTGCTTGCAATTATTTGAACTCCAGCCTTAAGAGTGGGTTATTTCCAGGAAATAAAAGTGTCCTCATTAAAATGCAAATACATGCGACTTATCAGATTATCTGCTGTAACTAGGAAGCAAGGTTTAAATATTTAAAGTTTCAGCAGGAAATGCAGGCAGGCCAAAATATCCCAAATAGTTGGAACAACTAATCTTTAACCTATAGTCAGTCTATACCTCAGGTGGCACATTGATAAGCCTTCTAGTTCAAAGAATTGCTCCTAAACTGTGTGACAAGTGGGATATTTGTGAGCATGCACTGCTGCGAATTGTTGTGGAAGTGTCGGTTAGCGAGCGTCCACGGGAATTTGAAGCCGGGGTAAGGAAACTGGAACTGTCGGGAAATCGATGTAGAACACGAATTCCTGACAGTGTTACGATCACGAGAAAGTAAATAAAATGCTGTATGATATGCAAATCAAGACAGCGGTACGAGAGTAATAAGGAAGTGCTCTGAATATGTCAAATGTCAAACTGTTTATTAGTCCAAACCAGAACTGTGAGCATTTCTAAGTAGGCATGACATCATTTTTAATTTTACATAACCAGATGTAATGCTATGAGTTCATACTCTGTTATTCGGCATGAACATGATGTTTATTAGCATCATTTTAATATATAGACAAGTAAAGAAGGTCACTACTGCTCCAGTAATGTATAGCATTTCAGTAATTACAGTTACCTTTCCTGAAAAACAGGGAAAGACTTTACTTTTGTCCGATATCAAGGGGGGTCAAAGGTCACAGAGGGGTGAGCAGCAGCACTACTGTGTCCTTTGGGATTATTGATTAACTATTAATAAGTGATCACGCCCAAACGACCTGATGACAGACACTCATCCTGAGACACCTGAGTGACAGAAATAAAGATGGCGCCTGTGTGTTTGGCATGCCGTCTATCGCTCTCTTCTATTTGTTTTATTTTATTGTTTTTAGTCAATTTTGTGCAACATGTCAGCCCTACATTGTTTTATGATCGCCAGACATTATTGGAAATAGGCTTATCTACCCAAGCTTTAGCTCGGTTTGGAAATGACAACCAAGGCTTTCTGCCTCCCGATTTGGAAGTAACACCACCTCACTGGCGCTCCTTACCATTGCCACTGGATGTGCGGAAGCGACGCAGGAGACGGGGTAACCGTGGAGGTCGCCTTGTCAAACTGAGACTCAGGATCTCTTGTTTTCCTCATGAGCTTCGCTCAATTTGTCGATCCTGCCCGCGACTCTTGGTGCCGTTGCGTGCTTTGGACCCGGTGGACTCCTGCTTGGTTCCTGTTGTGGGATCTCTCAAGAAGGGTTCTGCAAAACCCTCTCCTCTCCGACATCTGCGTTGGCGTGGAGTGGACCAAACAAACCTCCGACCTGTGGATCTGGTTGTTGCTGCCTCGGAAGCTCCCGAGCCAATTCCTCTCAGGTTGGGATTAATTAACGCCAGATCGGTGGCAAATAAGACATTCATTTTGAAGGAATTTTTCGCTTCCCATGCACTGGATTTTCTTTGCTTGACTGAAACTTGGATTCCACCCGGTGAGTTAAGTGCCTTTTCTGAATTACTGCCGGCTGGCTGTGCCTTTTTTAGTGTTCCGAGAGTTTCTGGTCGCGGAGGAGGGCTAGCTGTTGTTTTTAAGGCACATCTTGACTTTAAGCAGCTATCCCCATCGACACGCCACACCAGTTTTGAACTCTGTTTGTGCGAACTGGGCCACTCGTCTTCGCTGTTGTGTGCGATTGTTTATCGGCCCCCAAAATATAACAAGGAGTTTTTATCCGAGTTCTCAGAGTTTCTTGCTGACTGTGCATCACGGTATGACCAGATCCTTTTACTTGGTGATTTTAATATTCACGTCTGCTGCCCGGGGAAGCCCCTGGCTAAGGACTTTCTGGACTTAGTGAACTCTTTTAACTTTGTTCAGTCTGTTAAAGGTGCCACTCAAGAACGTGGTCACACACTGGACTTGGTTTTATCACATGGTTTATCTGTCCAAAACATACTTGCCGAGGATGCCGTGTTCTCTGACCATATGCCTATTTTATGTGATATTGTTCTTTTTAATCCTGTTCTTAAGCGTGCTGTACCTGCTCGATGTTATCATGCTTTTGGCTCAGATACTGCTGAGCGGTTTTCCATATTGTTTGACCAATTTATTTCTTATCCTCCTGAGTTGTCCACCTCAGATGGATTAGTTTCTTGTTTGGATTCTGCTTGTAAATCTGTCCTCGACGCTGTCGCTTCTTTTATATTCAGACAATGCAAGCCAAAGGCTAGTCCTTGGCTAACTGATTTTACCAGAGCCGCTAGAAAAGAATGTAGAAGATGTGAAAGACGGTGGAAAAAAGATAGGCTGTGCGTCTCTATGGAAGCTCTTAAGACTAGCTGGAAAGTCTATCAGAGAGCAGTAAAGGCTGCCAAGCACTCCTATTTTTCTCAACTTATTGCTGCCAGCTCGCATAACCCTCGTGTTCTATATAACACTATAAATTCTGTACTTAATCCGGAAGGATATATTCTTTTGCACTCTTCTGCGGTTATGTGCAATAAGCTTCTTAATTATTTTGTGGAAAAGGTTGCTAGTTTAAGACCTCCGACTCTACCTATTGCTGACCCAGCCATGCATGGTTCTTGCTCAAGTCTGTTCTCTGCTTTTCTACCAATTGTTTTATCTGACTTAGAGAAACTTGTGCTGAATGCTAAACCGTGTGGCTCTCCAAATGACGTTGTTCCTCCCCGTTTTCTTAAAAAGGTATTTCCTATCATCGGACCACATATTCTGAACATTATTAATACTAGTCTTTTGTCTGGTCAAGTACCTAGGGAATTTAAGCATGCAGTCATACATCCTTTACTTAAGAAACCGGGCTTAGACAGTTCAGTCATATCAAATTTTAGACCCATCTCTAAGCTTCCCTTTCTTAGTAAGATTCTGGAAAGGGTTGTTTATACTCAGTTGATGGACTACTTGAATGACTCTAAATTGTCAGAAATCTTTCAGTCCGGCTTTAAGCCATTCCACAGCACGGAGACAGCCCTCGTAAAAGTTATGAATGACATCCTGATAGCGACAGACCGTGGTAAATATGCAGTGCTGGTCTTGTTGGACGTGACCGCTGCATTTGACACTGTGGATCACGATTTGCTGATCTCCCGCTTACAGCACTGTGTGGGAATTACTGGTTCGGCACTTTTGTGGTTAAAGTCCTATCTCTTAAATAGGACCTTTTGTGTTAAGTTGGGGTTGGCTTCATCCTCTGTGGCCCCTCTGCTTTGGGGTGTTCCACAGGGATCTATTCTTGGGCCGTTATTGTTTTCATTGTACCTCTTGCCTCTTGGCGCGATTTTCCGAAAGCATAAAGTGCCATTCCATCTATACGCAGATGACTGCCAGCTCTACTTACCTTTTAGTCATTCTGATAGTCTCTCAACTCGACCTCTGCTTGACTGCCTTACTGATGTCAAAGCATGGATGGCAAAAAACTTTTTAAATTTTAATGATCGGAAGACAGAAGCAATTTTATTTGGCCCAAATCGTTCTTCTCATACTCCGGATGTTGATCTTGCAGCTTTGACTTCCCAACTAAAGAGTTCGATCACAAATCTCGGAGTTAAAATTGCTTCTGCACTCACCTTTGATGACCATGTAAACGGGGTGGTAAAATCAGCATTCTATCACCTCAGACGTTTATCAAAGGTTAAGCCCTTTCTTTCCAAGCGTGACTTGGAAAGCGTTATTCATGACTTTATTACCTCACGTTTAGATTATTGCAATTCTCTTTTAACAGGGGTTGGGCAGGGCACTTTGTCACGCTTGCAATTAGTGCAAAATGCTGCGGCACGATTTTTAACTGGCAGAAGAAAATTTGATCACATCACTCCGATTTTGGCCTCTTTACACTGGCTTCCAATTGAATTCAGGATCCGTTTTAAAGTCCTTTTATTGGCTTTTAAATCTCTAAATGGTCTGGCACCTGTTTATTTGTCTGATTTGTTGAAGCCCCACGTCCCCACTCGTTCCCTTCGGTCAGCTGAGCAGTTGCTGCTTTCGGTCCCAAAGTCACGGCTGAAACTTAGAGGAGACAGAGCGTTCTCTGTTGCCGCGCCGATGCTTTGGAATAACCTTCCTCTCCATATTAGACAAAAACTGGCACTGATGCAGCCTAAGTCTTTATTAAAAACCTATTTTTATTCCCTGGCTTTTAACTCTGTGGGTAACTGACATTTTTATTTTTTATTGTTTTTTAACTTTATTGCTATGTCTGGTTTTATTACTATGTGCATATTAGTATTGTACAGCACTTTGGTCTACCAGGTGTGTTTTTAAAGTGCTATATAAATAAATAAATGATGATGATGATGATATTCAAACAATACAGCACATTTACATCACTGATTATAGTTCAGCACATAAGATGAACGGCACTCTGTGCTCGTAAGCAGGAAGGAGGACTCACCTTTAGCAGCTTGACAGTGATGAGTTTCACATCAGCTGCTCACAGTGTGATGGTGTTGGATCGTTCTGTTTTTGTTCACCTTTTCCTGTTTTATTTTGAAAACACTGGTTTCTGTTCCTGTCAATTTTTATTCCTCGCTTTGCTCATTTTCCATCCTGGTTAGTTGTTTGCCCCGCCCTGATTAGTCTCACCTGTGCTGGCTTCCACAGTGTATACTGCCTATGCTGCCTGGCACCTTTGCACACCGCACGTGTAAATATATTATTTTCTTAAAACGCAGCCGTTCACACCAACTGCGTAATTTTGCAGGATGAATTTGTGATTTTGTTTTTTCAGATCATCTCATGGGTGACGTTCAGGTAATGCTGCTCCACACGTCCAACACTCAGATCTGGATTTGATGTAATCAAGGTGGAATTTAATCAAAACTAGAGCTTACTTCATGAAACGGAGCCAAGAAGACAAAGTGGACGGTGAGGGAGTCAGTGTTAAAACATTCAACCTTAAAAATTACATGCAGCTGCCACTTGGCTTCAAATGAAGCAGAAAATGTAACCAGTAAATGTCCTTTCATATTTCTGGAATGGCTATAACTGGGAGCGACGCTGCTAGTTATCATTATGATGCCACGTCATCTCATACTGACTGACTTATTCACCTCAGCTGCTTAAGATGACCGTCTTTCCCCCGTGCTCCTGTTACGTACACTGGATTATATTTTTTATACAAGTATTTTCTGTATCGGTTTCATATTAAAAGCCCTCTTCAGCTCCATAAACCGGTTAATATTTTGAGGATATTCTCACAGTTATCAGAGTGAGAGAGTCATTTCTCACAGGGACTGTAAGAGATGTTAAACTGTCGCCGTTGCAGAGTCGTACCGTACAGCAGATTGAACTGTCAGAAGTGATTTACTCATCAGTGTGCAGCTAAACAGTGAATCCATTAAAAATGATGGCAGCCTGTTCCAACCATGCCCACCAGCACATTAACTCTGATAAAACCGGCAGTTTTTGACAAAATGCAAAAGTTACTGAAAGTCATTCACTCAATTCTGCAAATACTGTCAGACAACGACGACTGTGGCACACACAACGAAGAAAGTCACAGAAAAGTCTCCTAAGCCGGTAAGAATGATGGACTTTAATCTCTTGTTTTACTTCTTGAGTAAATTTTGTGAATATCAGAATAACAGTGAAACACACCTGAGACCACTCAAGCCAAATAAGCTGAAACCCTGAGAAAGGGAAAGAGAGCAGATGAGACCTGGAAAACGTATTTAGTAAACCGGAAAGCTTATTTGTCTGATTTGTTACCATTACATGCAGGACTGCCCGCTGCCCTCACCCTGATTCAGGTGCACTTTCTAACTCAACTCAGCAATTAGCACTAGTTCTGCACTGATGGCCAGAGACAAGTTAAAGCTGAGGGTCACCTTCAAATGTATACACAGTATAAAAACTTCAGCAAGTCTTTGAGCTGTCACTTGAAAGCCTCATGCAAAGAAATCAATTTAGATTAGAAAAAAGATTTGCTGATGCTCACAAAGCACGAGATGGATATACAAATCTATCACCACCAAGTGTCAAGAACTGAGTGAGAAGCATCATCAAGAAATTCAAAGAGAGCCACAAGTACAGAACAAGCCTGACAGAGGTAGAAAGACTTTAGGAAGAAAACTAGGGAGAGATGTGTTTAACTACCCCAGACCCTGCAGAGGAATAGACTGTGAGGCTGCACACCAAGAAAAAGTCCACTTCTGTAGATAAAACTAAAGGTCTTTGGCCACAGAGATGCTACTTATGTTTAGACAAAGGAGAGGCACCACAGTCCCCACAGTGAAACACAATGGTGGAAGTATTATGCTGTGGATGCTTCAGTGCTTCTGGAACTTGGAACTAGTGACGGTGGAATGAATCGTGAAGAAAGAAAGATATGTGACAACTTTAAATGAAAACTTCAAGCAGTCAGCAGCAAAACTGGGTCTGGGTCGTTCTTCTTCTTGTCCTGTTCAATACGACGACTAAAAACATACGTTGGTGCTGGTGAAGAACTCCCTCCAGAAGCTGATTCTGTTTATCCGGATGCTACATTAAGATGAAAAGACTTTTTGGGATTTTCTTATCTGGACATTTAAGCATGCATCAGACACCAAGTGAATGTTATGCACTGGCCTGTATGAAGCCCTGACTAGGATCCCATTGAAAATCTGTAGGGAGAACTGAGGAGCACGGTCCATGTCAGAGGAACATCAAATCTGGAGGAGATGAGAGATTCAACAAAGAAGAACGGGCTGGGATTGCTCAGGAGGCGTGTGTGAGACTTGCTGAGAACGACAACAAATTACTGCAGGCTGCCGTCCGGCAAAAAGGACACACAAGTAGACTCGGTGCTGGAATGAAGAAGTGCAGGAAAATATTTAAAGGAAGAGTTTAGCAAAGACAAAGTGGGATAATCAGGCAGACGGGAGTACTGGAAGGTTAGGTGTACAGGAAGGAGAGAGGTGGCAAAGGAAAAGGGTTACAGAGACTTGTATGTAAAGCTGGAAGGTTTGGTGAGGACGAGCTGAGATGAATGCAGATCTGCTGTGACGTTCACAGGTGTATAAGCTAATGTGTGTGCTGATAATAAAAGATAGCGTTTCTTCTTTTAATGCTAAGGATGGAGCACGCTTCTTATCCTGCTCAGCTAACAGACTACAGTTTACTGTGCTGACAGTAAGGGCCGAGAGGTGACGGCTGTGACAGTCCAGCATATTGACATGAAGAATTAACATGAAACTGGCTTAAAAGTGTTCTTTCTACTTAGAAAAGCAGAAGTTCTAGTAATGCTAGTCTGTTACTAGTCTGTGTATGTGAAGATGACATGTGGCTGTCTTTTCACAACCATTTAGTAACCAACTGGATGGTGATTAAACACATGAAAAAACACAAACAATGCCAGACCCATTTAATTTCTTTGCTGAATTATTCCGATCAACATTTCTCACATTTGCTGAGACGTTTTGACTGAAGCGTCTCATGATTTCTGCAGATTGTGAGAATCTTTCTGTGATATTTGGTTCTGTAGATGAAGAAATCCCCAAGTTCCTCACACAAATACACTGAAGCATATTGTTGCTAAACTATTTGCTCACACAGTCATTCACGTAGTGGTAACATGTCCACATCTCTGCTTCTGAAAGACTCAACCTCCAGTGAACCTCGAGAGCATCTCACTGCCGAGGGACTCCTCTATCAATCCTTTATCTGAGGCCTGATTTGAAACTATTGGCAACAACAGTGTGAGCTGCATATGAAAGTTCCAGCTTGAACCAGTTGTACACAGAAACATCAAAATCCCTCAGAAAGCAGCTTCAAAGGCTTTGGACCGATCTTCAAAGCGCGCAGCGCAGTGTTGCATTTTAGTCGCTGAATTAAACATGTTTCCAAGTCATGCAGCCGTAACTGGAGCACTGAGGTGTAAGCTCCGTAGGTCAAAGTTGTCCTCATGAGTTAAAGTTTATCAATGATTTATATACGACATCACTAAGAAAGTGGCACCGCTGAATGGAAATGGAAAGGAACTGTGTGAGGACTCAGGCTCTCTCTTGACATTAGGTTTAAATGTGTTCAAACAGAGAATGATTTTTAACCATCGCCTTTGTTTATATTGGGTTATTCTGGGCTACTGACTAAGTACTTGTGATAGCAAAGCGGAGACTTTTGTGTTCTTTTTTTTTCACATTTCCAGAATGCATTTTTATCATGCTGTTAGTATTTACAGCCAGATAAACAATGAATCTCTCTCTCTGTTGCTGCAAGTGAAGGATTACCTCATGATCTTGTTCCCAAGTGATGGGAACGTGGAGCAGGAGATGAAAAGTCGGATTGGTGCGGCATCAGCTTTAATGCGGGCCTCGTATCAGGCTGTTGGGGTGAAGAGAGAGCTCAGCACTGGCAAAGCTTCCAATTTAGCAGTCATTCTGTGCTGTAACCCTCACCTATCGTCATCAGCTCTGACTGGTGACCGAAAGAATGTGGCCAAAATGAGTTTCCTCTGCAGGGTGGCTGAGCTCAGCTTTACAGATAATTTGAGAGAAGAGCAGCTCCTCCACATGGAGGTGGTTTGGGCATCTGAGGTGATGTCTGCATCAGTGGTCATCACTATGGAAACATATTTATAAACTCTTATTTGGCCCAGAAGTGTCTCAGAAGTGTCTCAGAAGTGTCTCTTATGGAGCAACTGGGAAAGTATGTATGTATGAATAAAATGAAGACTGTGATCTGTTCTGATATTCTAAATAATAAAAGAAACAACATGTCAATAACTTTTATATCGATTTTGTTTTGTTAAAACATTTTAAAGTTTGTGGATGAAGAGAACCTTGAAGAGACGTGCACCTACGCTCCTTCTTTTCCGAAGCATTTGATGTGCTAAGGTGGCAAACCGAGCTCACGAATACTGCTGGATATTAGCAACGACTAAAACCCAATGCTATGCCAGCAATTCTGACCCTCAAGGAGTCTTAATGTCCTTAGATAGCGAGTTTAATCACTTTAAGAAACATGAAAGAAGGAATATTACGAGTAATGTAGCCCTGAAAGCCAAGCAGTTGTCACATCCTGAGCTTCCTGATCACAGAGGAGTGTCGGGTCACTCAGCTCAGCAGTCTATAAGCCAATTAGACCCCTCCTCCACACACACACACACACACACACACACACACACACACACACACACACACACACACACACACACACACACACACATCACTCTCTCAAGTGATGATCTTCTCTTTGATGTACAGTTTGAGTAATGTCTGTAATGTTGTTACGCTCGGGTTCAAACTGAAACGACTGAACGGAGATGTCTCAGCACTCGATGTCGCCGGTCAGATGGTGTTTCAGTGTAAACAACAAACGCTGCTCACAAGTTAAAGGATTTTATGTTTCTAAACTGGCACAAAGTAAGACAACTGTTTGTTTTCTAAAAAGCATCAGACTCTAATTGCTGAAGTTAATGTTAATCTGCAGGACAACCTTTACAATCTCTTAATCACAACATGTCCTGTCACGATAGTATTCATGTGATTAACCTGCATTCAGTAAACGTGACGCCTGAACTTGACAGTAAGGTGCAAAACGTCTGTGCGGTACCATTTCGACAATCCTAGGTTGCCTTTTTTCTCGCGTTATCGTGTTCACAGATGCCCGCCCACTCTCCGTGACAACAACCCCCCCGTCAGCCTTCAGACTGAGGCGTAAAAAGCTGCACATGCATTCAGACTCAGAGTTCCTTTGAAGGGATGTGACCAATCAGATTTCACAATGCAAATACCGATCTCTCCTTTTCATCACGAAGATGATTGTGGCAAATATTTGTTTCCTTCGACACTGTCAGAAAAAACACGTTTCCAAGAATGAGCACGCAGACGAGCCACTCCCTCAGACGCCTTTACTTTGTGGTTGTTGTTATAATTCCTTTAAGGTGTCTTGGTTTAATGTCAGCCTGCATGAGGATTATTCCTTTCACAATGACCTTTTATTAAAGCCTAAAAGAAGAAAGTATGAAATGCTAAAAATCTAACTTTATTTATTTTGTTTTCTGGCGCGTTGTTGTGTCGATATTCACAGCAAAGATATTATCGTTAACATTCACGCAGCAGAATTTAGTTCAGGTTTCACTGAGCAGATTCTTATTTCTACTTGGATTAAGTGATTCTGTGATGTAGTCACTGCAGATGTGTTTCTTTGTTGATCGGAGCAAAGACAAAGTGCGTAACCAGAGCGCTGCAGGTTTAATTAAGCACCCCTTTATTTAGCAGAATACCTCAACCACTTCATCTCTTTTATCCACCCGGGTGTTTGGAATTAAATCACCTCACTGCCAGCCTTTCACACGATTAACTTTGTGGCCTAAAATTCAAATAAATATGTCAGAGCCTCTGTGGCTCTCTGGAACTGAAGGTTTGCACCTGTCTGACTGATGAATATGTGAGAAAATGGGTTACAGCACCACAAGTTTGTTATAGCAGTCAGAGTGACGGAGGAATGCAGCGATCCCGTCATGAATCAGCTTATAAATAGATTATTTCTTCCATTGTGTGCTGAAATTCTTCAACCGCTGCTGTAATAAAAGAAGGAAAAATATGCCTCCTTTCTGGGCATTACCTATAATATTCTCTTTAGTTTACACTGGTGCAATCAGTGCAGTTTAATTGTTTTTATATAGCACCAATTCACAGTAAGAGTTGCCTCAAGGTGCTTTACATTGCAAAGTAAAGACTCTACGATATTACAGAGACAACTCTAACTATCGATCCGACATGAAAGAAGGCAGTCTGGGATATTTGCTTCATCTGTGTGTTAAGGGGTTCCTCACAGGTACAGGCCTGTGGTCTGTAATAATCTTAACAGTGATAAGTTGATGATATTTAAAATCAAAGCATTATTTAATGCTGAGACTTGTAGGGAGAGGGTCTAATGGACATGTTGGATGAAGGTGGAGAGAATCGAGCAGTGACATATCTGTGACATGTGTGGGGAAGCTATGATTTCTTTTTCTCTAATGTTTCACATTAAATTTTAAAGAAATTCATGGAGAAATCCAGGGCTCAGAGGTTAATCCTGTTTTCCTCCGTCGATGACGCATTATAAGATGTCTCGGCTTCACAGTGGGCTTCTTTGATACAGTAAGAAACTACGTAAAACGCCGTTTCCAGTTCACGTGCTACCTTTGTGAATTCTATCAGAGAGACAAACCTGTCTGATTGATTGCTTTAGGCCTGCAGCACCACTAACTAACACACTTCACTGTGGAAGCAAAGCATGGAGTACGAGTAGCTGGTCATATGTTACTGAAGGCAATAATAATTTAAATTTTGCTAGAGTAATTTTAGATTGACGTCCCCAGTGTTGTGTGGTCCGGTGTTCTAAATTTAAACGTTGTTAAGAAAAGGAGGATCTATTAAGTGTTCAGCTTCTCCATGCACCATATATCAGGACTGAGAGTGTGATTAAAGCGATGAGTGGACCTATTAACATTTTAAGAGAAGTCATTTGAGTCTCATTATGACTTAGGTGCAGTGTTGAGGCTTTATGGGTGTTAGCGGGGCCTGCAGTGGTGGTGTCGGGTTCTTTCTCCAGCTTCAGGTGCCACCCTTTCGTACACCATCCTGACAACACCTGAAATGAACAGGGTTCATGATGCTGGGTGGCTGGGCTTGTAATACACTTATGGTTTACACCAGTTTACACTGTTATGAAGGGTTAAATTAGCTGTGGAGACATAAAACCTGTGAACATGTTTATTTCTGCAGTAAAGCTACAAATCAAGGGAGTGCAGTCCCCCACCTTTCTCAGTGGCGTTATTTTTCAAATCCATATGCCTTATGATTATATACTCGTATTGTTTTCTTCAGCTTGTAGCCATTGTGGATCTTTGAAAGCAGGAGTAAACTGTCCATTTGTTGGGAACTATTTTCAGCTTGAATTGGTGCAAATCTGGTGTTGCAAATGCACCTGCATGATCCCATTCTTTAGAGGAGATTCTGAAAAGTTGTTATTGTTATTTATATGCCATTAGCATCGGCCCTGTGCTATATGCTGAGAGAATCCTGTTCTCTTGTGGACCTCACAATGTCTTTGGCTGCAAATGTCCTTAAAACTACACTCGCTGCCAGCGTGAGCCAGCAGCTGCACGGAGCTTGCTTTAAGTGAAAAAAGCTGCTCACCATCCAGTGTTGAACTCCACGTGTGCGTCGAACAAAGCGACAACAGGGGCAGAAGCTGCCCTCCAGCCGCTCACTCTGGACCTGATCAGTCCTTCCTGCTTATCATGGCGGACCACCTTGATGAACCCCGGGCCGTGCTGAGCATTGGTCTCATCCACAAAGTTCTGCAGATGCTCCTTTAGCTCCACTGGAGAGAGACACACACAGATTTAAGCATATTGTTAGCAGAAGTAGGATCTTTGACATCTGTTGTGTGACTGATCTAATCGACAATACTCCACAAAAGCTCACACATGCTGTATTGACATAATTCCACATGCTAAGAAAGGCAGTGCAGGAAGACACCGGCTGAGTTAAACTGATGAGCAGCAGGAAGGAAGCGCTGCTGAGAACACCGTCTTGAATATGGCCGAACCATTAGGTCTAATTGTATAAGACGGAAAGAACAATGAGACGACACTGTCAGTGGCTGAGATACACTTTTCAGGTATGTGTGGACAAATATGTGCACATACTGGTTTTGGACAAGGATTGTTTCGTCATAGTTCGGACTTTGTTCTCTTTATAATTCAGAATAAAAATAAAGAGACAAAGTACCAATCTCACACAGAGTATGTTTGTTTGTTCTGGAGAAAACACTGATGACATCATGGCCAACCCAACTGATGGCTCCTTATGCTGGGACCAGTAAAAAGTATATCAGTCATGCCAACTGCAATCACAACTTTACATGGATATTAACCTGACTGTGAAAAAAACCCTTCACTAACCTGTAGTGCCTTTTTTTAAAGGCCAGTATTTTCAGATTAGAGGTATTTGATGTTACTAGAAGAACACAGGGAGTTGTTAGTATGCAAAACAGCAGGATGGTGATGATGTTGGAGCTCAGTCCAAGCATTTCATTTGCGCCTAAAGTCATAAAATTGAGACTTGAGTATTTCTCAAGGAAAAAGATGAGAACAAAAAGTAATGATGATATTTCGTCACAGGTGTAGTTTATGGTCGGAGAGTGGAGCCTCTCCTATCTGAAATATTTACAGCAGCTGTGACCGAGACAGTCGATCCTGGTGGTGTGACTGAGTTTCTGGAGTTGACAATGGCTGCTGATCCAAACGCACCTCAAACGTAGTCCAGTAGCAAGTATAGCAGCACCCTTGATGTGCATCTTGCAAGCCTACCATCTTTGAATGAGGTGATTTTTAGACAATCGCATGCTTGTAACTCTGTGGCAACAATCTGAAGAAACAAAAGGCCCCTGTGCCAAAGGGAAATAGTTACCTCAGTTTTGCACAGAAGGAACAATCCAACATTTTTCTTTAGAAGAACTGACGGCTAGCCAGGCCTGACCATTCAACATCAGAGTCGGACCTCAAAAAACCTCCTGGTCCTGTAGCCTATAAGAATATCATTTTTCGTCTGGGTCTCTTTAATGACGTTTCTGCTGTTTATGGACTCAGTCAGTCATTCTGGATCTCACTGAAAAATAAATTCGTTGTATTTTATGATTCTTGGTCCGACTGTGTTTCTAGGTCGAGGGCTATCCATCGTGCGTTCGCTGTGATCGGTAAGTGAGTTAAGGCTCTTTCACATTATGTTCACTTTTCCAGCCCTGGAGCCATTTTCATTTTTTCTTGCCTCCCTTTTTCTTCCTGAGTGACTTCACACAGACCTTGATTCACACAGACAGAAACATGCACAGAATATTTACGGCACACGTATATGCCATCTGCCCGCAGTGGAACAGCAGACGTCTTCATTTCCTGGTTGTGATTTTTCTGTGTTGTAATCCTGCCTGGAGGCTACGGCTGCTGCTTTTCTTTTTCTATTCATTATTACCATCAGCCTGGATTCTCTAGTCTCTCTGTTTCTTTTTAATGAGCCACAGTTTGCTGCTGACCTGGAAGAAAGATGGGCTCATTTACAACAGGAGTTGGGAGGATCTGAAAAGCACCTTACTGTGTTATATGTACATATGCCATGACTTCTAAGCACTCAAAAAAAAGAAAAAAAAAATGAAATCATTAAATCAAGCCCACCAAGCCCAATTAGCCCGGCCCACACCATGCAACCTGTTTTCATATAAAATATAGCCAAGTGAAGAGGAAGAGCCCTGATTTACTTTACGCTGTTAAAAAAATCAATTATGTGATTGAACTGAGAATTTTGAGATCAAAATGAATGATGGATTGATGATCGCCCAACAGAAAATCAATCAACATGTGTTTATATTCAAGACTATACAATATCACAAAGAGAAAGAAAAAAGGTTTTGACTGAACAGCAGAAAAAGCTGTAATATTGAGAATAATGTGGCTTATAAATGTTGGATGATAATTATATAGACAGTTTAACCTGATACCTAAATTACTGTTGACTAATTTAATTATATACTTACTAAATCAACTCATCCCATCAATTCCCACGAGTCTAATGCTCATCCAGTCTCTTTTCTTTCCAAGCTCCTTTGAACGCTCATTGTAAGGAAAATTATGTTTCATCAGGACCCTTTCATTGGAGGGGGGTTGCAAAGCAGCTTGAACAAGTGCAGCAATTTTCCATGAGCTTTGCCAGTTGGACGTGTAGCGTATCAGCTGATGTAAGCTGGCAGTGAAATCAGATCATCTGTGGCTGATTTGTGGTTTGCTAACATTACATTTGAATAATATAAGATTAATGAAGATTAATCTTAATCTTCTTAAAGTCCGATTAACAAAAACACTTCTTATGTCAAAAACATTTTTTTTAATATATTAGATGTGCAAGGCCAGTATGTTTTGGAGATCACTGTCGTACTTCTGCACAGAGTGCATTACATACCAACCACTGTGTATGATGCTGGATTGAGGACACAAATGCGAACTATGCCGTGGATAGGCGAGAGCATCAAAAGTTGCGTCTGGAATCTGTTCAAGCCACTCTCCTGGTTTCATGGTTATAGATCGGAAAGCTCCTGTTACCACCAAGACCACTTTGGACTCGTCCAGATCTCCTCGAGTTGTTTCTTCAGCCTCTGGTAGTTCTTGATTTTTTCGTTCCCCTCCTTCCTGCTGTTCCTGTCACATCTATCAGAACAGTCTTCTGTTCCTTGTCAGCCACCACGTCTTGCTGATTAGCCAGCAGCTGCTTGTCCTTTTTAGAAATCACAGTTCCACAAGATGTTGTCGTTTCTCCACATTCAACCACTGTGTTGTCCCCCTCAGCTTACACAGTCTCAGATTGCAGCTTATATTCTTCATTTATTCTGAATGGGGGACCTGTGCATAGTCTGCAACTTAGATCCTGTCAGCTGTGGTAGACTCCTGCCTCTATGGACCTGCCTATTAGGTCCTGTTGTGGTGCTGCCATGTTCTGTCCTTTAAGCCAGCCTTTTCTAGACACTGGTTGTCATGGTCCGGGTGTGTGCCAGGGTGTCTCCCTCCGAGTCGGCATCTCCACCCCTGGGAGGGGCCTCAGTGTTCTGCTGATTGCTCGCACCTGTGGGTAATTAAGCCGGGGACTCATAAAGCCAGCGCACTCAACCTCTCTTCGCCAGATTCTCAGCTAACCCTACCACGCACCAAGTTGCCAGACACAAATCTCCACCGAAGAGCTCCGATCCGGACGCCGGACCACCTGACAGTCCCACGGGCTGTTCACCCGACTCACCTGCCTGCCTCAACGCCAGGAATTTCGGACCACTCACCCGGACCACCCACCCCTCCACGCCACTACAGACCACCCGCGGCAATGACTCTGACCCTAACCCCGGACCCAGTTTGACTCTCCCTCAAGCCCAATCTCCGGAACTGCTGTTTCCACTGACCAACACCAGATTGCTTACTTAGCCCAGGCTGCTTAAAACCCCTTTGGTTTAGTTGTGGCATTTTGCACTTGTTAAACGCACATTCCAGTTCCCTGTTTATGAACACTTACTGAGAAAATAAACGTTGTCTCTAAGACTACTTACGTGCTGTTCGGCGTCCAGCATTTCAGTCTTTTCTCTTTTGAGGCGGCCTCGGCCATGACAGTGGTAGGATTTCTGGATGCCAGTCATTTCCTCTGTCTGTCGATGGTACATCTCATACAGATACTTAGTTGTCCATGATCGTTGTCCTGTCCCTCATCACCATCTGTCTTCAGCTGCCTGGGGGATTCTTGGAGTAGCTCATCTCAGGGGGCAATCTTCCTGACGTATTTGCGGATGCTAAACGATCAGCGAGTCGATGTCTCGCTCATTCGTGGCATACAGCTTGATGTCATCCATGCACCGGAGGTGACTGATGGTCACTCCACTCCATAATCTATATTCACATCTACTTTTAGTGTTGAGCTGAGCGATATGCAGAGCAGCAGCAGGAACAGTCATCATCTTTGTGTAGTCTGCACTCGTGTGTTAAAAGTTGGCCTCCAGTCACTTCTAGACAAATGTCATCAGTGCAGTGAAAAGCACTCCAGTAACCATGTGTGGAGCATTGACTTACAGGCTTTCCTGTGGTCAATCCAGACAGTTCTCACGTCTGCCCGATCGTAGAGTTCTGGTGTACTGCTCTATCAATCAGGAGCTGGCCCTCTGGTATAATTTTACTCCATTTATGCCTTTTATACTGTATTTCCATGTATGTTCATATGTTTCAATGCATTATTGCACCTATTTCCCAGTTTTCCAAGCAAAACACAAAGAAGGATGGCTGAAGACTTTTTCCCAGCACTGTATTTATAATGGAATTCATATAAAGCTTTCAAAAAGATTCAAAGTACTGTCATTGTGCCATTAATGGAGGTTTGCATGGCTCAGTGATCTTTGATAAGCCCCCTGAAGTGATATGAACACAGCCTCTCAAGTCTAATTTAGTATTCTGGTGGCAACACTTAGCGAGCGTGCCTGCATTTCCACTTTTGCCTTCATCTGGCCTCAGTTGACCCTCATTTGTCATAATTACACCCTGCATGATCAATAAGCAGCATTAATGATCTTGCACTTTTACTCAGTTATCTTTCATCACTTGCCTTCATTATAAATTACCTCCACGCAGCTGTAACTCATTCCAAAGCAAAAACATTAAATCATGAGCTACTTCCCAAAGAATTGCTAAGTTGAACGTTTGTAACGCATTAGGAGAGAATAATTTGAGGTAAATGTTAAACGTATTCATTCCCTTGCTTGCTCTACTAATCAGCATTCAACCCCGTGCAGCAACCATAACTAAACTCTGATATATTGTATTATTGAAGAACAGAGGAGCAGTGGCAGACCCATAAAATCTGCAGGCGTTGGGTGCACGGACAGATTTCTCATAATGGTAATTATAGATTTGGCAGCAGTGAAATATGTTTCATTGTACGTGATGCAATTATTAACACTGGAAGTCTAATAGACAAGCCACATCCAGGCTTTGCCTGTGACTGCTGTAATAAGTCTGACTTTGTGTTCATGCACCAGTGATGCAGCTAATGCCTACACGTGTCCTGATTTCGTGCACCATCCGAGGCAGAATATACGTGGGACATAAAACGTGGACCAGTCGAAGCTGTAGCTCAACTAAAGGTGCCAGTGCATGCTGCAGTTATTCAACTCTGGATCTCTGTCCTATAATGTGAAGATAAGCTCTTCATCAAACTGGAGTGACTTTAACTAGCTCTTCATTTGGCTGGCTCTTTTCGTTTCACTCGGTGTTTGAACCATTAAACATTCCAACAAGTTGGTTGAGCTGAAATTTTGCTGCCACTTGGGACCAAAGATGAAATCTGCAGCTTCACGTGGCTAAAATTAGCCTCAGCCTAAGATGAGGTTGAAGTTTCATTAGAAAACTTGCATATTGCTCTTAAGGTTTCCATCAGTCTATTACAAGCTAAGCTAACCGACCCCTCATCAGTCCTCACTCTTCTTTTTGGTTTTGTTTTTTTAATTTTTGGAAACACAACAGCTACATATTAGCTAATATATCCTGTCACTCTATTAATCCTTTTAGCAAATTTACACTTTAAAAATAAAATACACATAAAAACAAACAAATAAAAATAAATAAATAACTACATATTGCTACAGCTTTTTGTTGTTTTTTTACCACCCACGATAACATCCTGTAAAAAATTTCTGCATGACAGAAATTTTGTGTCAAGTTTCATCAGGAAAATTAAACTGCTAAAGGTGGAAACAACAAACTTGAGGGAAAAACACACTGTCGAGTACAACTATAGACACGCTAGAGGTGATACGAGCAGCTGTTGATGTGCGACCCAAAATTAAACAAATGACTCTGCTGCAGAATGTGCCAGCTGCACTCCATGTGATAGAAAGAGAGTGAGATACATCCCAGGTAGAAATGATTTTTCACCTTTATTATGGGACAATATTGTGCAGCTCCTGTTACAAGGATAAGTCACTTTAGTTATTAATGTTGTTGAAGAGTTAAACAGCTATGTTGTACTTTTATTTAACACCTCCATTAAAAACACCGCTTGCATTTGACCCTGTGTACCCTGCTGTGGCACTACTGCTGCAGAACAATGCTGCTGCTCCTGGCACCCTGACAGATTCACATTTTTTTAATCATCAGTAACTCATATAACAGAAGGATGCATTTCACCTACCCCTGGTGTAAATGACATTAATGTGAATTCATTCTTTAAATGCTGATAGAGTCTAAACCGTGTCAAAAACTTTGTCTGTCTTATTGTTGCTTTGGATGAACTGAAGCATCCGCTCGTTCTATTAACCGATGTGAAAACTGAACAAACACAACAAAAACTGGAAACTGATACAGTTTGTCTTAGAGTTAAAGTTGTGTCTTTGGAACATAGCGCAGCATAAAAGGATGTAAAAACAAAAAAAGAGAAAGAAAGACTTGTAGTGAAGTCCAACACTAAAATATTTGATGGACATTTCAATTTGGACATATTTAGCCATAATATAAACAAGTGCAGAGTATCAGTGAGGAGGAAGAGAGAGCTGTTATGAAAGGGATGAAAAGTGGAAAAGTGGCAGGCTCAGACTGCATACCTGTGCAGGTACAGAGATGTTTAAGAGAGAGGGCCAGTCTGTTTAACACAGTCTTGGAGAGTGAAAGGTTAGCTAAGGAATGGAGAAGTGTGATGGTACTGATGTGCAGAGCTGTAGTAACTACAGAAGAATAAAGCTCATGAGAAATATCATTAAGATATGAGAACGAGTTGCTGAAGCAAGGTTAAGAAGAAAATTGATGATCAGTGAGCTGCAGAGTGAGCTCATGCTGAGAAACAGCACTAATGTTTGGATTCAGTGCTGATGGAGAAGTATAGACAAGCTCTTTGTGAATCTACAGAAGGCATATGATTGGGTGCCAAGAGAGGAACTGTGGTCCTGCATCAGGAAGTCAGGAGTGAAGTATGTGAGGCAGGTGGTGCAGGACGTATGAGGACCGTGTCATGGCGGTGAGCAGGAGCTGATAGATGGGATGACAGTGGGGGTGGGATTACATCAGTGATTGGCTCTGAGCCCCTTCTTGTTTGCAGTGGTGATGGACAGACTGACAGATGAGGTCAGGCAGGAGTCTCTGTGGACTCTGGTGAAGCTGAAGGAAGAAGCAGCTATATTGTAAACAATAAAATAGGGAACGATGTTTTGGCTTAATGCTGGAACCGGTCTTCTAACTAATGGGATGTTAGCCATCATCTCCTTCCTCCACTAGAAGGCATTTATGGTTTTATTCTGAACTAGTTTTGAAATTTAACCTTTGGGTTAATTTAATGTTACACAAACCATCCGTGGAGCGACCATATTGCATACACAGCACTTCTGTGGTCAGAGGATTAGTAGATGTGTTTGAGCCCCTGTCAGTCAGAAAATCAGCAGATTTCCTTTTGATCTTATTTCAAGTTGGTAATTAAGCTAATACTCAGCACATGAAGGATATAAGCTGTCATGTTCACATGAACGCTTGCAGACAATATACATCTCCTGTGGCTCAGGAGGCTGTGCACTTGGGAGGTTGGTGGTTCAGTTCCCATTTGCTCCAGTCTGTGCGCAAAGCTATCACTGTGCAAGATAGTGAAGCCTGAGTTGCTCTCTGATGTGTTCATTGAAGTGCTAATGTTGGATAGAAAGCACCTCAGGCACAGAAAAAAAGTGCTTGTATGAATGGGTGAATGAGGCTCGTAAAGATCCAGTCGATTTACCAGCGTGCCACGCTCTGAACTGGAGATTGTTATTCCTGGCTCTACTTAATTATGTTTGGATTTGTGTATCTGTGTTCATTGGATTTACCAAAACCTCCCTGAAACGTCTGCAGGTTGTTCAGAAAGCTGCAGCTGATTGAGACTTCTAACTACTCCCATATCACACTGTTGCTAAAACAGTTGCACTGGCACCCAGCTAGCTTCAAAGTCCATTTTAAGATTCTGGTTTTTGCTTTTAGAGCCGTGCATGGACAAGCACCTGTGGACATCAGTGAACTTTTGCATCTAGACATCAGCTAGCTGTGCAGCACACAAGGCTGAGAGGGGAAGCAGACGGAGCTTTTGCAGCAGTGGATCCAGACTCAGCAGCTCTCTCCCTCTCAGCTACTCAGTGGTCTCTTTCAAAAAATTCAGCTTCTTATCTTTATTTTTTTAGCACCTCGGTTGTGAAGCACTATAATTTTTTACTTTATTTTCTTTCCTTTATTTAGTATTTATCGAACAGTTTGAATAATGGAATAAGCTGATAGTTTGCAGTGCTGAACTGTATCACACGTCTTCAACCAAAGCGAAAAATCCCCAAAGTTTTCATATCGTTCAGACATCATCAGTAAGTAAAGAATTTATTTAGATGTGTCGGCACACATTCGTTTGAAATTTCCCTGGAAGAAGCCCACACAGGCACAGGGAGGACATGCTAACTCCACACAGGTTTTAACCAGGAGCCTTCTCCCTGTGAGGGGACACTGCTAAGCAAGACATTAAGAACAACTGCTGCTGTGCCAGCTGTGTAAATGCAGGCTGGCTCTGAGGAAGCTTGAGGGTTTTATGAAAGTCAAACAGCTGGAAGCCACAAACACAACTTCAGCTCACGCCACATCAAACCTGGATGAAGTGCATCAGGTTCAGTTCAATTTTACTTATACAGCAACAAATCACAACAACGGTCACCTCAAGGCTCTTTATATTGTAAGGTAGACCCTTCAATAATACAGAGAAAAACCCAACAATCATATGACCCCCTATGAGCAAGCACTTTGGCGACAGCGGGAAGGAAAAACTCCCTTTTAACAGGAAGAAACCTCCGACAGAACCAGGCTCAGGGAGGGGCGGGGCCATCTGCTGTGATTGGTTGGGGTGAATCAGAGATTCAATCATGATTAGCCTCACAGGTCTGTCTGCCTCCGCTGAAACGTGAAACAAGCTTAACCTCCTAAGACCCGAACTCTTCCACAGCATGCATTTTTAATTTCTCTTTGATATTTGGGCTGATTGGGGCCCGATGAATGTAAAAACATTCAAAATTACCAGATTTTTTTTCCCTTATTTTTGTTTTTAAGAAAAATAAGAGCTACATGAGGATATTCGTTTAAAAATTTGATAGAACAGTAGCAGTATAATGTCCTTGTAAGTGGATATCAGGCCCTTGTAGAGAAAAATTGAGTATTTTGGTCTAAATAACCCAAAATGTGATGTCCACATATGTGGACGCCAGGTCCTAGGAGGTTAATGTTAAAGCTAAAAAAGAAGCTTAATGACTGTTTTGTCCACAAAAGGCCGGGCTAATGCCACACGCTGGATGCGTGAGAGCTGGAAACATTAACAGTCCACTCCTCTCACACTGACAGCAGAACAGTGCTTTGTTTTATTTTATGTAGTTTTTATATTTTTAGCAGCCTTTAATACTATTTCCTGTAAGCTGTAGTCATTCACGACGGCCGTCTACCACGCCACTTCATTTCTACTGTTTTCTGTCTTCTTCTGTTTAGACTTTTCATTTCTGTGGCCACGGTGTAATCATGTAAGCCTTCAGTGTGGCTTTAGCTTTAAATATACTGTTTTATTTCTATCCGTGCATTATTCTCTTCCACCAGACGTGAGACCTCTTGAAAACTAATGATTTATCATTGGAGTCTGTTTACACAGAATAACCCTGCGACTGAGCATCTTTGATCTTACACATATGATGCTGTTACAACCAGCCAAAGAGCTGCTTTGAAGAACTGAAAAATCAATAATTTAATGCATATAAAATCTTAATCTACATACAGAGAAGAGGCCTGTGAAGACCTTTGTTTCTGAAACGTACATATAAATACAGACACACTAATTTATACTCAGAAGATGTGTTTTATTTGCAGATCCCTAGAGGCAGCAATATATTTTTCTTAAAAGCAAGAACTGTATTGGTTTGCAAATGACACTTTGCAGCTTTCTGAATATGGATTTCCTCACTGACCGAGTTTCTGCAGTTTTACACCAAATAAATTCCAGTTCTACATGAAGTAAAAGATCAAGAAGACTTTGATTAGAAACCCCCCCAGAAAAAAAGCATCGTTATAGCATTAGAAGAAATACAACTTGGCATGGATCACGACATCTACAGATGACACTGTGATCTGTAGCAAGAGTAGAAGCAAAAGAGCACATGTGTGTGAATGAGACAGAGACGGGTGTAAAGGCGAAGCTGCAAGGAGCAGAGGTAGTGAAGATGGATGAGTTTAAATATCTGGAGTCAACCATCCAAGAGAGAGTGCACAAGAGAGGTGAAGAAGAGAGTCCAGGCAGGGTGGAGTGGGTGGAGATGAATGTCAGGGGTGATTTGTGACAGAAGGATCGCAGCAAGAGTGAAAAGGAAGGTTTACAAGGTTGTAGTGAGACCCGCTCTGAGGTCTGGTTTGGAGATGATGGCACTGACAAAAAGACAGGAGGCCGAGCTGGAGGAGCTAAGATTTCCACTGGGATTAGAAGCACGTACATCAGAGGGACAGCTCCGGTTCAGCGGTTTGGATACAAAGTTAAAGACACGAGGCTGAGATGGTTTGGACATGCGCAGAGGAGGGTGAGTGGAAATGCTGAAGATGTCAGGCAGGAGGAGGAAAGGACGACCTCTAGGGAGATTCATGGATGTAGTGAGGGAGGACATGCAGAGAGTCGGAGTAAGAGGGGGGAATCTTAGGGATAAGGTGAGATGGAGGAAGATGATCTAATGTGGTGACCCCTTAAGGAAGCAGAAGAAGATGTGCAAGTAGAACTAGACATGAAAAAAGAAATGCTGAGGAAGGTTTAAGGTTCTTACAGCTGTTGCTGTGGTCATCCACCAGTATGATCTCTTTGAGCAGGTGGGAAGGAGTCCTCTGGATGGCCGTGTGGATGGAGCGCAGCAACACCGACAAGGCCTCGTTGACAAAGATGAAGATGACACTGAGCTGGGGAAGGTCTGATGAGTAGGACATGTTTCTGCATCTGAGGGGAAACGCCAACATTCAGAAGCTTTGTGAGCCAAAATCACATCCTGTTAAATCCTTAAAGGAGAACACCGCAGACAGCTGTGAACCGACACTCACCCGTCAGGCCGTAAATCTGGAATCGGGCGGGTGAGGGAGATGCGGTCGCTAAGGTAACCGTTGTAGCCATAGTACTTGAACTTCTTGAGGGCAACCCTTCGGCTTTCAGGGCCAAGGTCGTGACCCCAGTGGTTGAAGAGTGAGGAGGCGGGGTCTGAGGCTGCGTCTGACGAGGATGCCGCATCTTCCCCATCCTTCAGAGGAGTTTCTGTGGACAGAGAGAGGGAGCGGTCGATGACTAGGATTATACAGTTAACCCTTTATCACCCAGGTATCACACAGGCTGCCTGGACTTATTTTGTACCTTGTGAATGCTTTGTGCTTCTGTAATAAACCGAATATGAGCGTAAATCTTCTTTATTTTCAGAAACCATTTGAATTTTTGTCTCTAGCACCAACGGGAACAGAGTTACGCTTTCTCAGGAGAAATGACTATGACCAAGTCTAAGCGCTCCATGTGGTTATCAAACAAAACCTGTTGACTGAGGGCTGAAAGAATCATTTCTGCAGCATCGGGAAAAAGGATGGAACTCAAATGCGATTGAAGAAACAGGGATTTTTATTGTCATTCCAAATAACACCATCAGGCAGCTGCGCAGATCCATTTCTGCAGAAGTGGAAACAAATCCTCTAACGTGCCCCAATGTGACACTATTTGGTTTTCAGATCCGCTCGGACCTCTGCGCCACACATGCACATGGTGGAAAACAGTAACAACCAAAAACATGCTTTAGGCATATTTGGTGGTTTGAAATGATCGATTTAAAAAATATATAGCATGCAAAGAGGCTTTAATGTATTCCGCTTTTCACTGTGCAGGCTGCAGAATTTGGATGCAGCGGTCTGTTGTTTGTCCGAATCACCAAAAGATGGGGATCCTCTGAGAGAATGAAATATTCATGAACTGAGGCCGGCTGGAACTCCTCACTCAGGTGTGAAGGTGTTGAAAACACAGAAAGTATATAAACAAAAACTTTTTTCAATCCATAAAAATGAACTCAACACCGAGCCACGAGACTCCAGCATGGAAGTCACGATCTTGAATGTGTAATATACACCACAGTGGTTTGAATGCTTGAAGTTAAACTCAAACAAAATAAAAAACAGAAATATGAATTAATTCAATTTTCCAAAAAGATCAAAAAGTATTTGTTTTCTTTTCCCATGACAGCGGTTGACAGTTGCTCAAAGCGCTGTCAACTTTTATAACCTGCTACTCACTTTTTTAAACCCCTTTTCATGGAGCCCACGTACTGTAGCGTTGGGCTGTCACGCTGTAAGACATTTGACATTTGGCAGGACCCACTGTGCTGTGCCAGGTTTGTATTTCACACAAGGTGACAACGTTTAGTACCTCCTGCTCAACAAGGGAAAGTTGGTAAGCTTAAAGTTCTCATCTACAACTTCCAATTGAACACTAAACATCATCACGACTGCAACTGATCACCCAAGAGCTTGTTATGATTGTGGATTCAGGGTGCACCAGTCTGCCGCCGCATTAAAACCTGGTGGTTTTAATTAAATTAGTTTTAAACCAATTTTGAACTAATTAAAACCTGGTGGTTTTAATGCTTTACAAAACTTTACAAAGACACCAAGGCCCTCGCCAAAATCCCCCGATCCTAATCGGTTTTTAGCATCGGCACGTGTATTCTTGGACCTGTGGAAGTGGTTGCCGGCGGTCAGCAGGTGAAACGACTACCAGCAAATTGACGGGGTCGTCCTTGGTTTGCGTGGAAGACAGTGACTCGTCTGCAAACTACTCACGGCAAGAGTGAAAAAGTGTGACACAAACCAGAAAACAGATCATTTAGTAAAAGTAAAAGCTCCTTTTTAAATGTTACTTTGAAGGTGAATGTTTTCCACTTTTTTAAGTTTCAAGCAGAAAGTGAATTCAAGTCAAAGTCTGAGCTTTGAGCGTGCTCATTTGAAGCCTGCACATCTTTTATAGATATTGTGTTGTACTGTCTCTTTGCCCCCCAAATTATGTGCGACGTTGCCAACTGCACTGGTCTGCATTAAACATTTAATAAGACAATATCCTTTATGTCTGGGATAATTTTGTACTGAACTGAAGTCACATATTGGGCAAGTTATCAACACATGACCGAACATGATGCCCAACCAAAGACAAATGTAAAAAAGCCTGAAAAAGAGGAGGGTCACACTCTGCTCCTCATATTTAAAAAAACAAACAAAGCTGCATTGATCAAGATCAGGATAGCATGACAGGTTTATTGGGATTACAAGAATACTATGTAGGCGTGATGGGCAATATGTAGTGATTTGTTATTAAGGTGACATTGAAGACGTCGGTGGATGTAAGCTGAATTTTGAAGGATTGCTAACATCACCCCACTCTGCACCCCTACTAAGTTTCATCAGAATTGACTAAAACATTTCGAGCTCTTACATTTATCGCATCAAAAACACAACCTTCTCTGTGGAGGTAAAAAGAAAAGGGAAAAACAAATGTCCAACAAGAGATGGTGATACATTTTCAAACACCTGAAAGGTGATAAATTATTCACTTCTATGTTCGTGAAAAAAGCAGAGGTGCAAAAATTGTCCAAAAACTCAGTTGAGCTCTTTAGTCACTTTTTCTTTAGAGGGGATGACTAACAAAACACAAACTCCATCACGTGATCGTGACTGGCCCATGTTCTGATGGGTTTTTTTTAAATACAGGAGTTTTCTCCAGACTGGGATGCTTTTATCACGGGTAATTATGGCACATCCCAGTAACATACTCCACAGGTTTAATTTTGGTTTCTGCAGTTTGACTTTAAGATTTTGACTCCAACCAGCCGACTATCTCTACTTCTATTTTCAGCCCTCAGTGGAGGACTGTGAAGTGCCTCCTTCCTGCGGCAAATGGCTTTTTTTTATTACTTTGAACAGCAGTACTTCCCCCTTTGGTAATAACATACTCAGTGCCCTCGTGGGTGAAATGGCACCTCCCTCCAAGTCCACTCATAGCCTCATAATAAGCACCCTAAAAGCACTACAAATGATTCGCTGTTCCATTTTTCTTGGCCACAAATGCATTCTGAGTCATGCAAAGTTTTTAAGAGTTTTAAGTCACCTCATTTGCAGCCATTTATATTCACTGATGCATTTAGTTAATGCGTTGTGCTTTTCAGAACAGACAAAAAAAGTAAAAGCTGGAGAGGGGAAAAGAAAGATGGATGGCAGATTGAACCCGTGTGTGTGTACTCTGTGCTCGGGTTGAGAACAGATGAGCAGAGGGAGTGTGCTGTGACCTGCACTGCACTGTGTTAGACAAACCTCATTACTAATTCAGTTGGACCAAGCTACCCTTTACAGCACAGCTGGAGGGCACATCATAGCTCTGTACAAGACGTCAGGGAGAATAAAGTGGGACAATGCTGAGGTTGTGTCCGTGTGCGTATTATACAGTACCAAGTGTAATATTTGTACAAATGATGTAGGTGCAACAGGGACACAGTGCTGACGGCGTGTGACAGTGTAATATTAAAGTCAAATTTAGCGTACTACAAGTGTGGGAATGTGTGTGTGTGTGTCATTTACTGTGGATTTCCACAGAAAAATCTGAGGACCAAATATGCTGTTTAAACATGACTGATAAACATCAATGGAACACTTTTTAATCAGAGAACAGCATCAAGTCAGGTAAAGTTCTGGGATATTGATCAGTTAAGTAACAGAGGGGGTGTTAATCGGTATCAGCTGCTTTGGTGTTCGTGAAATTAACAACAGGAGCTCTAGAGGGGCAACAATGTCACAACCCCCAAAGCAGGAATGGTTTTACTGGTGGAGGCCACTGACATTTTCTCCTCCTCATGTTTACAGAGTCTCACGAGCATAGAGGAGATTCCAGGAGATAGACAGAGCCGTAGAGGGCCCTTAAGCCAACAAAAATCATAAACAGAGTCAATGAAGGTGGCAGAGAGCCCAACGCCATCTAGTGGGCCCTGAGCTCATCTGCCATAGAATACCAGAACTAGCAGTTCCACCATTGCCACCCTGTGATTTTCACAAATGAGAGCAGGTTCACCCTGAGCACGTGTGTGGAGGACATTGTGCTGTCTGTAAGTGTGACGGCTTTAGTGATGGATCAGTGATTGCATATCCGTGGAGGGATACACAGGCTTATTCAGGTTTGGCAACGCCACCCTGGCTGCCATTAGGTATCAGGATGAAACCGTTGGACCTGGGCTGGGACGAGAAATATGCTTTAAAATTCAACCGAATTTAAAAATACGTCTCACTCATGCTTCATTTGACGTGACCTGACTGGCAGATCGGACAAACACAAACACACGGTGTGAGATGGTCAGCACACAAATATGATGCTCACTGTTGAGTCCAGCAGCAGCCATGACTGCACTGCTGCAGCAAACAGTGCAACTTTGTCCAGTCGTACCCTTGTGGGGCGTAGGAACTTGGCGCCACATCAATATCTGCTCAGCTGTAATTACACACAACACAATGCACAAATCCAGAAAAGAATGAGAGTGAAGTAACACAATTTGAAAAGAAAATCAGCATTTATGGCCTTAAAAAGAAGCTTTGGTGATGCAAAGGAGGAAAATGTCATCTACTAATCTAATAAAATGGAATCTAGAAAGAAACAGACAGGAGGAACAAAAAATAATGATGACAAGAGCACAAAACACAGAGGACAAAGAAGTGCCGACAGGATGCTGAGTGAGGTACGGGAGAGTGATGGAGAGGGCGAGAGGCAGAGAAAGTGATGAGGAGAACAAGGATAAAAGGGATGTGACAGAAGGTATTCATCCCCGGGCATCTGTAAACTAGGAAACCCTGAGCTTTGTCTCTCCAGATTGTGGAGAGACACACTTTTATTAGCTCAGACAGACACCATGACACACACACACACTTCCTGCAAACCTGAGGGCATCAGAGCTGGACTCCCTACAACCTAATGGATTAGAAATGAGACGCACTGCTGGGTGACAAAGTGGCTCACCTTGTCCTCCAGTCACTTTATGCAAAATTGACATACGATTGGCTCAGCAGGCTGCACGCTGCGACCGGCTCTCCAGCCTCAGCACAACCTCTGCAATCAGAGCTGAGATCAGCCTCAATCAGGACTGAGAGCAGGACTATTCCAGATTAGAATCACTGTAAACAATATACCAAAAATATAGAATCTCTCTTCTATAAACACTTTTATTTGGACAAGGGGTTGCAAATGTTTGATTTTGTATATTTTGGATGTGAAATCTATTGTTATCCACTTTTACTGAAGCTCGAACGAACAACGTGAATATATATATAGCGGCGGTCTCTAAGAAATGTTCCTTTATTTAAAGTAAAGTAACAGAAAAATTACATTAAATTAATCAAATATGACAAAACGACATCATTATTAGTAAATCACTGAATATTTGAACCTATGTAGAAGCTTTTTCACAAGTGTGTTTCAATGGCACACTGAGTTACCTAATGCTAATCATCATTTTAAAAGGCTACTTGGTTATTAGAAAACATATTTAGAAACCTGTTATTACATAAAATAATTAGAAAAACACATTTGTTTATCTGAGTGTCTGCAGCATCAACTGTCGTCGGGTCAAAAAAATAACGGTGGTCTAAAACTAATCAGAATATTTCCTCCTGAAGGGTTTTCCCTCGACTCAACCGCTCTAACTGCCTCTAATCAGAATAAAAGACAAGCTGTAGGTCCCAATGTAAAACTGTGCAAGAGTTTATAGTCGGGGAATCGGATGCCTCGTAGATCCGTGACAGCCAAACACTGACGTACCTACAGGTGAAAAAGATGTCTATGGGAACGCCAGGCTCAGTTCCCTTACTTTATGACCTCAGTAAACACTTTCTGCATCGGTTTATGGGCTCTAGTGCTAGTTTGAAGTCTTAAAACAATACAGCATGATGTCCTGAATGATAAAGAAGGTCATTACCAACCATCCTTCTTCCTCACTGCGTCACATTTAACAAAACAAAACCAACACGATAATAGCAAAACAGACAGCATGAGGCTTCACAACAGGGCCACGAAACTGGAGGATACCAGCGTGGCTGCATCTATCTTGTATAAACAGTCTATAGAGTTCGGAAGAAATACAACAACAACCCATTACTGCTGCTGAACGCCTCCTAAAAGCTGCTTCAGACACATTCTGACAGTTTCTTCATCACCAAAGCTGCTACCGGCATCATTTCTGAAAATACAAAACATAACAACTCCAAAGCACTATTCTGTTTCGATGATCATGTCATGTAAAAATGCGGTGCTCGTTCGGCATGATGGAAAACGTGGCCACCTCCAGCACGCTGCTGTCGCTCAAACACCGGTTGGGTAACAGCACGATCCGTGAGAGCTCACCAGCTGGGCTGTCAGTTGAGGTTTGATTGACAGTCGGCTGGTAGATGAGGAGATGAAGTGTTGGATGGCAGTTTTTTAGAGGGAAGTGGAATTCAGTAAAAGGGCTAAAGAGTTACTAAAACGATTTTAAAGTCTAAACTGAACTGCGAACAAAATCCAGGAATATCACAGCTGCACAAAGTCTGGGTCTGGATCTGTTTGTGCCTTTGGCTGTCAATCTTCCAACCAAACGCCGACTCGTAAAACATCCACTGAAGAACGGAGAATAAAATAATCCAGAGACAGAAGAAGAATGCTCATAACTAAAGTGATGGAGACGTCTTTGAGGACAGAGTCGCTATTATTAGCACACAAGTACGGGGCCGTTAGCACGGAGTGGAACTGCTGGAGGGTTGTGATGATGATTCAGAGCTGGATCTTATTTAGGGAGGAATAATTGAATGATGTCACGACAAAAAGGAGATTCAGGATTTGGAGATTGTATCCTATTAGCAATCAGCTGTTATTTTGAGGGAATGAAATGCTTGGAATGCTTGTTTTTCATTCTCTGCGTTAAATCTCAGTGTAAAATCAGCAGCCTTGTGTTCATTCAACCTCATTGACTGTGTGGGATACAAACAGCTTAAACCGACGAAGATGTTAAATGGGACATGAGCCCGATTTGCAAAACACCATGCGTGGATGTAAACCCCCCCAAAAAACACTCAATTAGTCCTCCGCACATCCTCTGTGTACTTTCAAGTTGCTCATCAGCTCTGCTCCGAAACACTGCTGTTTTGCAGGAACCTATCCCAGCAGGCTTTGCGCTTGTAACACAAACATGCGCCCACACACACCCGAGGATTTGAAAGAATTTGTTTTCGTGGAGAGAATCTCATTTGCTCTGCAAGCCCCGCAACATTGTCTCCCCGCGAAAGCTTTTTGTGTTCCAATATTTAAAGAGGCATAAGGGAAAACACAGGCAATTCATTTGCCTTTTGTATTGACTCCAAGTCCCCTTCAAACCACACGACGGCTTCTTTTTCGTATCACAGCGAGAGATGACTCACAAAAAGTGCTTTTTCCGTAGCTTGCTATGCGTTTGATTGTGTTGCCAAGAGCATGCTCGCACAAGAGTCATTTGCAAAATGTTGTGTGGCCCCCAGCTGGGGCAAAACGGGAGCCCATCTGCAGATCCCCAAAGTAAAGGGCAACTAGCTTTTCCCCTGAAGTTTCTCGCTGCTTATTATACAACGACACATACTGACAGAGAGAGAGCGTGATGTCTCACAGAGAGAGCGAGAGAGGGAGGGATGGGGGCCTTTGTGCCAGAGTTCACACATGATTAATTTAATCAAGCTGTGAGCAGATGGTGATCTCTGTCTTCCTCCTCTCCCCTCAGGTATGAATAATGTGTTTAATGGATCACACCTGGACAAGTCAGATCTGTACTTACAGCGAACTACAGCAGAGTGAGAGGGCGCAGACGCGTTAGCCATTTTTACAAGTGGATTTTGTTGCATTGCTGGCTTCGTACATCTGTTAGATCGGGGCATTTTTAGCAATCAAACCTCTGTCTCCAGAGGAGAGGGAGGTGTCGCAGACAGAACGATACGCCGCACGATATCTGGCACTTCCTGCGCGAGGAGGAGCAGCCCGGCACTGGAGGAGAACAGCAGTCTCTCAAGCGCAGATGGATTTCAGGAACAACAGTAGTTCAACATTCTGGGAAATACCTGATTGCTTTATTTCCTCAAGTGAGATAAGAAGATCAATAGTAATCTCATGTGTAGTACAGAGCGAAAGCTGGGATAGTGTTCAGTCTAGCTTAGCATAAAGAATGCGGGGGGAAGGAGACAGCACACATATATGTCCAGAGAATTAGAAAAAACAACAGAAATCACCCCAACTACCACAGAGCCTAAAAAGATGAGTTGGAAGTGTTGCTGGAGCTGCTACTTGAAAAACAGATGTGTTGCAGTCATTATGAGCGGTTGGCTGAGCATGTGCTCGCTGTCACTGCATGCTGAAACCTGGGTGTCAGTCTTTATATATGGTGCACATTTCAGTCATACACTTATTTCATGCAATCAGCTACTTCTAACTCTAAAAATCATTTGGAAGGTCTGTATGCAGAACAAGCAAATAATCCACTTCATTGTTTTCTTTCAGGTCCCAAAACTCCAAAGAAAATCGTGAGATGAAGTTCAGTCCTCGAATTAACAGAGTCGTGGTCTAGCAGAGCGCTAGGAGGTCAACGCCAGTTTAAAAGGGTGATATATATAAAAATTCACTGCCATACAGCTTTCTAGAAAGAGGCTGAAAATATTTTTTCACTTAATATTTAATATTAGGAGTTTTGACACTTTCCCACCGGCTTTATTGCTTTTCACCCTAATGCTCATTTTCTGTCATTTGCAGGTATAATCATATAATATATAGATATATAATATCATATAATCATACCCAAACTTGAACCATAATGTATTCAAACATGACCACACGGACACGACAGCTATGTATATTTTGTAAGAATAACACAATTAGTGTGTGTGTGTGTGTGTGTGTGTTCACTGCCTCCCATATCAAACATGGAACATTGTTCACTAACGCAAACATTATACCTGCAGGATTGCACTCTGATTTTTTGTAGCTTGTCATGCCTCTGACCACAAAATATCTTTTTTAGAGCAAATGCCACAAAGCATGTAATGTGTGGTTTTACCGGTGATGCTACAGAAGAAGAATCTCCCACTGTTAGCTAACTAGCACCGGCATTATCATTGACACTGATGTCAGATCCTCATTTTGTGGCTGAAATGTGTCCACTTCAGAGGTCCATGAATGCGCCTCCTATCACTGTCATGCCATGTTATGCTTCTCAATACCCTTTCTCGCCTGTCACACACACTCAGGAGGAAGCTGCTCTCATCATCATCATCATCTCAGTCTGGTATTCCATGGCTGATGCCAACTGGGCAGAGCACAGGGCCCACTAGATGACGCTGGGCCACCTCTATGGAGTCTGTTTATGATGATGGTCATAGATATTCACACCAGTGACCTGCTGGAGGTCATTCTGTGGCTCTGGCAGTGCTGATCCTGTCCCCCTGAGAAGCAGATACATGTCCTGGGTTAAGGGCCTTCTACGACCCTGTCCAGCACTCCTAGAGTAACTGCCTGTCTGCCTGTAATGGAGACACAACAAACCTTCTGGATTTGCCATCCTGCAGGATTGGACTACCTATGCAACCTCTGTAGGGTGCAGGTATCGCCTCATGCTACCAGTAGTGGCACTGACCCTAAAACTAGAGGGAAAAAACTGTCATAAAAGATGAGGAGGGTAACAAACATCAGCGTCATCCAGCTGTAAAGCCATCCCTGTTTTGGGTGTTTCTCATTGTCCTCCTCTGGTGTTCCTGTTGGGCTTCTTTAAATACAACAGTCATGGTTAAAAACATTCATGTAATGAAGCAGATGTCTGAAAGGGTCTATTCAGCTGAGGACTTTGAAGAAGATGATGCAAGACATTGTTCATAATTTGCTGTCTGCAGTTAGCAGACTTTTGTAAGTCCCTACTCCCTCTCTGCGATAACCCTCACCTCATTGTTTACTGTGGAATAATCCAGTGTGTGTTTATTTTCTCCCTCTCTGCGCCGTCTCTCTGACTCAAAAACTGACAGACTGCAGATTAAAGATCAGAGAGGCAGATTCCATTATGAAGCCATTTCCCTCCTTTACCATGCTAACAACCTTTTAAAACCATCTGCCATCATTTTCTCCCCATCACGCTGTCTTCATAGTGCGATGGCCGCTACAAATGACTTCCATCCCTTCTTCCTGTCTGTCTCACAGTCTACATACTGTGTCTGTGCGGGCGTGCAAAGATAGCAGATCTCGTTTCCCTCTTCAGCTCAGTCACAAACATTATCCATAATGGCTCTCAGGGGAGACGCACATACTGTGATGCCAACACACACGGGAACAAGTGTGTCCTTAAAAAACACACCACGGGAATTGTTCGTGACAAGAGGGAATTCTACGTTTTGATCGAAGCTCGACTGAAGTCTGGATTCTCCAATCGCTCACTTTCAGAAATCAATACAGATTGAGTGGGTCTTCCTGTAAATCCATATGGCTTCCTGCTGCAACAGACGGCTCCACTGCTCCACTAATTACATTACAGCAGCACTGATAAGGTTTCATTGTCTCATACGAGAGGATGATCGGGACAATATGATTGCTGTAAAAGACATTTCTCGGAAAAGTTTTCTTAAAATAAACGAGACGCAAGACGAGGAGAGATTTTCTTATCATACACAGATGATACTGTGTTCTCGAATGTGCTCGTTCTACTCTTAAAACAGCTGGATCTCTTTCATGGTGAGATGAGAGAACGTTGGCCGCGTCAGAACATACACGTGCCTGCTTGAACGTACCCCCACCCTCACACCCCCACTTGTTAAAACAGCAAATGAAAGGAACAATTCAAAAACAGACGATAAATCAAAGCGTGCAAACAGCCGTCCAAGAACGGATGAAAACCGCTGGCATCAAGTTGAAAGTCACGCGATAACACCAATCAGACACAACACCTGCTTGATTATGCAGTGTTTTGTCAGTCGTTATGTTCCTTGTTCTTCTAAATTCACTTTCCACCAGTGTAGTACGAGCCCAGTTTGCCAAGGTAAGCTAAACACTTACTGTATGCACGGGGAAATGATTCTGTTATTAGGGAAAGCAAAAGCTACAAGTTTAGCTACTCTTCCTGTCGACCATTTTTTCAAACTCTTTTAAAGTGTAACAATGTAACAAAGTTCAAAAAGAGATTAAAGAAGCAGGATGCCATAATTTAATGATTTAATGGCCAGCTTATGTTTATCAATAACAATAACTACTCTATAGATCACCATGAAGAAAGTTGCACAGGAGAACAGGCTGTAGAGTCTCCTTTGGCAGGAATAACCTGAAGTAAACATTTTCTATATGACTTTATAAGGAATCTATCGCAGCATTATGGAGGAATTGTAGCCCCACTTCTTTACCGTTACAGCGGAGTTTGAGCCATTGCAGCACCTTGACTCTAGAATATTTTGGTGTACAGAGGAGTTCACGGTCAACTCACTGAACCCAAAGTCACGTCCCAGATCATGTGACTGCAAAACAAGCCCACATCAACCTTGCATTATGGCCAAACTTCTCCAAACAAGCAGTACTTCAGTCTATTTCTGTAAAGGGAGTTGGTTCTCCCTGTGAAACATACACTCACTGACCTGAATAATCCTCCTTTATGACCCTTATAGTGACCATTATTCCCAACTGAACTTAATAATTTACTTACAACCCTCTTGTTGTGTGCACCCCCACCCCTTACTTTAGTATTCCTGGTCACAATTGACCAGTTTTAACAGCTCTTAAATTAACATAAGAAACATTTTTCACCACCAAATTCAGTTCAGTGGGTTGTTCAGTAAGTCGTAAAAGTGGGCCTTTCATTTTGTCATTCAGTGGGCCATTCAGGGGGTCAGCGGCCAAAGGTGAGGGGGGGTGGGGGGTGGATGCCCATTCATTTCCTATCACTCTTGACCGAGAACACCACAGATGCAACAAAGTTGATTAAAACACTCAAAATTCAACGAAAGAGGTGCACATCACTTTTATATGTTCAAGCGCACAGTGGGGATGATGTCATAAGGGCTCGAGGCAATCAGATGTAAAACACAATATTTCTGAGTTTTTGAATTTGTAAATCGGTAAGAAAATGAAAGCAGTGACTGAGTCCATGAACTCACGTGGGTTCACCGAGGTCAGCTGAGGTGTTTTTTGCAGCCACAGGGTTGCATCATTGCAAGTGTAGAGTCACTAATGTGAGAGCTGAACACAACAAACACAATTTGATATAAATCTATGGCAAAAGACATAGTAGAACAAAGCCATGCTAAATAAACGTGTTCATCAATCTCCAGCCTCAAGTTTCAACCTAGCTTGACTTACGGCCTTCCTGAACGAAAGATCTGCAAACTTTCGTGGTTGTCAGTTTTATTTAATCTGGAAAAAATAGATAATAACTAGAGAAAAGAAAAGACTTTTTTTTATAGCCGATTAGCTACACAGCCATTATGAGAATCATCATCAATAAGCAAAATACATGACCTGTTTGAAGTGCAGAACATATGGTTGGACAAACACACACACACAAACAAAGAGTTTTTAGATTTATGCAAGTTAAAATCATGTTAAACAGGCAGTAAAAACTGCTGTGGGATAAACAGGCAAACAAAATAACAAGTGGCACTTCCTCCTCTGTGACCCTCGGCATATTCCTGGTTGAAAGAAATAAACAAATTAGATCCAGAGAAATGTCATCTTTATGCAAATGAATTGCTACCCCCAAAACAATACCGTCCAGCAGCCCCCCCCTCCTAGCACACATCAGCATTTGCTGCGTTTAAAATATTCAACAAAAACAGATTGGGAAGGTTTTTTGTTTTGTTTTTTTCCTTCGTCTGAACAAGACATTTGCATTTGCAGCAGTGTGTTTGCTTTAAGAGTGCAATATGCTTGAGTTCTGGGGGCATAATCAGAGGAACAGAAGGGCATGCATGTTCTCTAAAAGAAGAGACCCTGGAGACACTGAGAGAGAAAAAAACTCTGTTACTGGCGCTTCGGGAAGCCAATTAGCACACAGCAGCAGAACAGCAGGTTTGTTGTAAGGAGGGAAGAAGAGAGAGGAAGAGGAGAGAATTTAAAACATGTCAGACTTTTGTGTTCTCTGTACGGTAAAGAGTTAAACTGTTGCTTGAAATACAGACATTCAAATCAGTCTGAGGTTTAGCTCATTTAGACAAACAGAGAGAGGTTCATAAAGATTAAAGAGGTAATTGTAGCCTGGAGAAAGCGACAAAACTCAAAGGCAAACAGCTACAAAAGCCAGGTGGTGGAATCGGAGGAGCCGTTTCACCGTCACAACCCGAGCCCCTGAAATCATTCACGCTGTCAGAGCTGACCGTGACACCAGTAAGTGTGAGGAGAAAGATATGCCTCTCAAATACGTTCAGCAACAAATCTGAAAAATGTTAAAAACAAAACAAACACAATAAACGGCTTTGGGGAGACTTGAATTCAACAGTACTCAGAAATCGTATCACAGACTTTGGAGTCAGCGATGAAAAACAGCTTACATTAATAAACTGGGAGAAGCGTATGCTGAAGCACACCATCGTTCTGCCTCTTCACTACAATCTTGTAGGATCGATGGCGTCACGGTGCCTACAGAAGGAGGTAAAGTTAGAAATTTGAGCCAAAGGAAAATCCCAGAGGTAGCACACATCTGGGCCTAACCCTGATGCTCAGGTTTGGCACTGCCGGCAGATGTAGACACAGGCCTAAAGTCAATGCGAGCTGCAGAGGCTTGACATAGAGTGAGTGCTTTCTGGGTTAGACGTGGGCCAAATGTCACAGCACAACTGGCATCTGGCTGAGTCAAGGCAGCCGCGCTCACTGTGAATCATCGCTGTCAGGCAAAACCAAATGTTGCCCACAGACAGCTGCCGATATGGCCCAGAAATGAATTACCATCTGGAGTCCACACTCGGCACCACGAACCAAATAGTTTCATGGGCTGATTTTCATTTGAATTCGGGTATATTTCCACTTTTAGACTCCTGCTGATTAGTTTTGTGACTATCGTGTAATAAAGAGAAAATGTGTTTTGAAGAGTCCCTTTGTGGTCTTTGAGCGTCTGGTCTTGTCAGTGATGGCTGGAGGCCTCGGCGTATCATGTTTTATGCCACGATGATGCTTAGATTAGATGCAATTATGTACTTGTGACTAGTCCCTGTGACAAAACAAATGGGGACATAATTGGGTTTAACCCTCAGCTGTGCACTTACTCTGCCCGTGTATATATTTATATTGAATTTGTGCAACAACCTCACACGCTGTGACAAAGCCTCTGTGCCAAAAACACAAGAGCAGATTCCTACAAACACAAAGCAATTAACTGTCCTTCATGAAACCCAAACATGAAAATGAACTAGAGCTGGGCGATATAAGATTTGTTCATATCACGATATGTTTTTTTCATTTCAGGCGATAACGATATCTATCACGATATGAGCCAAATAACTATATTTGTAAGATTTAAATGTGCCGTTGCTCACAAGTGAAATGTGAAATAATCAGCAGCTTGTTTTGATTTAAATATTTATTTCCCATAATAAGTTCAACAGGGTAGATGTACTTAAGGAACACGAGACTTTTTCAGATAAAGGCAAATATTGCAAACTACACAAAAGGCAGCCGCTAAAGCGTTTAAGTTTCAAAATAGAACAAACGAAACAGACTAAATTGTCAATTCCACTTAGAAACAAAATATTAATTCTAAAAATAAATCTTTGTTTTACAGAAGAACAGACAAAATTGACTAACTTTTGTCAATATCAAATAAACTGAGAACTAAAAGGAAATTCTCGATCTCTCCTTGTTGTATAGCTGAGCTTTTCAAATACTTTTAACAGTTACTTTAGTCTGACAAAAGCCGAATAACGAATTAGCGCTTTCAGTCAGAGATTGAGCATGCACTGGTTTATTGTATTTCCAGACTTGCTTTCGGCACATTTACAGTGCACGGTGCTCTGTTTTTTGTCAGACTTACCTTATTTGCCGAAATACCTTCACACTACGGAGCTTCTGTGGCTCTTCCGTTCGACAATCTCTCTGGCGTTGGAACCATCATCTGTTTTCTCTTCGGTAACCTTCGGTCACGCTCGGTTGATTTTTCTGTAGTCGGCGCACTCATTTCCTCCGTTACCCGGCGGCACGGCGGCTGGCTGCTTCCCAAACAAATACACATGTGCAGCTTGGCACTTGTGCTGTACGTAACAAGTCACGTGACGTGACGCTGCGGTTGTGATTGGTTCGGCTCTGCGCTACTTCATTTGGATTGGCTGTTCTTTTTTTTTTTTTTTTTTTTAAGAGGACAAGAGAGATGAGGCCTATCACAATAGTTTAACTTTTCTATCGAGAAAAGGTTATTTCGCAATACATATCATTATCGTTCTATCGCCCAGCTCTACAATGAACTAGTCTTAGGATTAGGTTTCATTTAGCTACATGCTAAACAGACACCGTTTCAGAGACTACAAAATGTTACCTGTCAGTTCAGCTCCCTTATATTTATTTTAGCACTGCAGTTCAGCTGGTTTCCCCTTCGCTATTCCAAATAACTACAACCCAGCTGTAACAGGTCACTGGCGGCCTGGTGGATGTTAAGCGGTTAAAGGAAAGTTATTTCTATGCAGTCTCTCTGTTAAATATCTTAAGGCGATCAAGCTTAACGGAGATATCAAGCCAGCAGATATGGTGTCCAGCAATGTGCAGCCTATAGCAACAGGTATTTATTTGTTGAGTTGGGAACCTCTGTTTATTGAAACAGTGGTTAGTTTGACTCCTGCAGCATGAAGCATATACAAAATCCTTCTAGAAGCAACTCAGCAGCCCTTTAAAAATGATATCTTCTTACTGATTTTAAAGCATTATCTAAATTAGCTTTTATTTCTGTTGTCACCAGTACACGTGTATGGACTCACCAGTAAAATATGGTTAAAATAATTATGACTGTGTCTCCAAATAAGGTTTGAATAAGCTTCTTTTCCCCTGGTAGTTGCACTGTACATCTCCCTCGTATACTTTGTTCTTTCACTGTTACCACGCAGCTAATAGCTCGGTCCCACTTCAGTAAAAACAGGACACCACTGTGGTTGCGCAGTCATTGTGTTTGTGTTCTTGGGATTTTTTTGCCATCAGAATCCGATTGCAACCAACTGATCGCCCGGAGTTTGAATATGCAACATCCTCAATCTACGGGTGATCAATTTCCACTACAAATGCAACCTGTCTCCAAACACTTGCAGCCAGACTCAGACTGACTGCAAACATATAAGGCTCTGGCCGGACTCTGAATGTGAGCAAGTGAATTTTTGTTTAATGTGAATTTCTGTGTATGTAGACGGTAACAGATTTGCAACAGACGGAAGAAGATTTGCAATTTTTGCAGATTTATTGGAGTTAATCGCCACAAACAGATTTCACATTATTACTTCACTGCATCCAATTCCAGAGGCAACAAGATCACAAGTTGATTGCTTATGTTTGCAATAATTGTGTGATCATGCTTCGGTCTCCGTAAAGCATAAACCGGTGTGAATCTCTACTGGGCGATTTCATCAGTTTAGCATGATTGGATAATCTGTTTCAGCTGCTGATTGGCTCTCTGGGGCAGGGACAGGACGCCCACAACCATTAGCATTTCAGAACTGTCCCTTAGATTCAGGATTCTGTGACTGGCATGACCCTCCTCATATAATGCCTCTGGTGCCAGTCTAAAAGCTTAAATACTGTTACAGAGAAAGAAAAGAAGAACAGAGAAAGTCTGCATCAGTGTCCAAAGCTACCACGGACATCTAGTATACGTCAACCAGCCCTAAGGGCACCCAGAGAGAAGGGCAACCCAAATCACCCTTTTGAATACGATGCCTAGCAACAAAGGTAGTAGGTTTAACACAGTGATTGCCTCCAAATAGCCTCGGTGCACTTGTGTCAGCAGCAGTATATGTGCCAAGCTTGGAGAAAGATGGACAAGAAGAGCACTTCCTTCCTTTATTAGAGCAGTATTCCCTCCACTCCAGCAGCTGCCACTAGTTCAGAATACCTCTGCACATTATTGACACTGGAGCCAAAGCAGCACTTAAGTTGCCCTGTTGTCCTAAGAATCTGCCAAATTCATTTCAGCTTTAAGCACCAGGCTGTCTTTTCAATCTACCACATGTCCTGGTTTATTAAGCCCACAATGGGCTTATTCCTGGTTGATTTGCACATCATAAGAGTGCTAATTTAGTCAAATAAGTTACAGCTCCAGGGTGAGAACAAAAATTCTCATCTGGGTGTTTAACAAAACCACATAAGAACCCAGACGAACTGTTTTAAAGGCTCTGTGATTTTGTTAGAAATGTGTCCAAGAGCTGTTTCATTGATTTGCGAGCATTTAGTGTGACCAGCAACCAACTGGCAGCATTTCAGCCTTCTATGGATGAAATAAGCTCATACGCTCGCTTCTCGGGTGGGCACAATGCACAATCAGGAGTCGGACTCTATGAGATTAATATCCCTCGCCCAAACATGCATGCCATTTGGTGCTAAATGAAAATACTTCTCCTTTGACTCTGCAGATCAATCACACTAATGTTGAGCGGAGCTCTCTGTGTGAGCTGAAGAGCTTTGTATGTTCAGCACTGAGCACTAATATCCATCACAGTGTTTCACAGTCAAGCTAATCTCACTGATAAGGTGCCAACGTGAGTCACACACACTTTCATTTCAGCTGCCACACAAGCACCAGCACATAAATTAAAGGTAGTATACGGAATGATTCATGGAAGCTAATAAAAGGCACGCCACTCATTTCCCATTGGTACAAACTATATTAAAATTATAGGGGGCCGAACGATACGCAGGGCTCGGTTATTACTTCAAGTGCATTAATCTCTGGTTTTCTGACTGGATTTTGGCTTTTAACATATTAGTCAAAATACGATGAGTGACTTTCGAAAAGCGCAAACTATTGAAACCATTTTACGAATCCAGCATCACAGCAGCAATCGTTCCTTACTCCGTCACACACAGCAAAACGTTCATTTCCAACTCTGTCGTTTATAGCAGCGCCTGCTTGGAATCGTGATGTGCTGCTTGCAGTGAACAGCAGTGACTAATGCACCATGAACTGTTGCCAGCTTGGGTCAACCTCAGGTATGCGCTGCTGTTAAAACTAAAAAATACTATTATAAACATAAATCACGCTTTCATGTTATTTTTACCCTGCGGGTCAGTCTTCATCTTACAATATAAAAGGGCCTCGGGGAAACTGTTGACCTATAACGGCACTAAAAAGTACTTAAAAAGTAGGACATTTGTTCAGTGTTAGTAATATTCTAATGCATGCATAAATAACAATAAAAGTAGAGTGCACTTTATTATTTCAGAGAACCAGAGCTTAGACTTTGACTCTTATCCTGGCCTTAGTCACTCAGATTTACGTTAAAGTGAAACAGATTTGATGCACGGCTCCAGACGTTGCATTTATAATGAATTCAGCTTTGATAGAGTCTTAACAGAGCAACAGAATGCATCTGCAAACTTGGAAGCTCAGACCAGATGAAACGACCGTGTTCCTGTGAGTGTTCTGCTTTCATTACGCATTTCTTCCAGGACCAGGTCTACATGTGACTTCCTGCTGCTGCAGGTCAAGATAAGTGCAAGAGGAAATAGTGTTAGTGTTTGCAGACAAAGTTGGATAAAGGTCAAAGTGCACTCTGTGACCCTCTGACATTTGCGGTGCCTTGTTTTTGTGTTTTTCAGAGAAAATGCCACAGTGGGTTGTGGGCATTGTAACATCAAAGCGATGTGTGCCTGCTGCGACGTAAATATCACTGGACATCTTCTGTTTGGAGTGATTTTTCTCATGTGGTCCTGACGACAGCTGCTTCAGTTTTCTTTCACACACAAGCTGTGACGTTAGCTGCCGGGGCATCCAAACAAGTCCTGGAGAAGCTTTTCAAAAATGCAGAAACTCCTCATTGTTACATTCAGTTGTAACACACGCTGTCTCATTTGGCTGGTGCTGAATCATGGTGTTATTTCTTAGAGCTGAATGCATGACAGAGTCTGAAGGACATTCTGTTTGCTTGCGCCGTGTCCCTCGGTGCTGTAAGTGATTGCTAAAAGGGTAATGCTGGGCACCACTATAATGCACAATGACAAGGTGACTGCTACTGGCCTTCAGAAAATAAAACCTCCTCATTACGACGCACATTTTATTACTTCTGTGACTGAACGGGGCAGTTCTTCTCATGTCTTCATTCTCACAGTTATCCTCCAGGCTCTTCTTCATGTGCTGGTTTGTCTCTTTGCTGTGATCTGGGATAGAAACTGTTTAAACATTATCGTATTTTCCAATCATCCTACATTTCCCCCTTCGTGCCCACAGCAGTTTTTGTTCTAAAAAGAAAAACACAAAGTCTTGTCTACTCAGATACTCAGATAGTCTTGTCACTTGTCCCTGTCCTTCCTCATTCTCTCGCGGTCTGATTCATCTGCATGAGAGACAGCAAGGAATATCTGACAGCTACTGCGGGTCAGTGGACCGGTTCTCTGCTCTGTGAGCATGAGTTTGTTGTGTTTGTGATTGTGTGTGGGAGACAGAAGGAGGGAGGGAGCTGTGGGTTTGTGGTGGTGGTGGGGTGCCTTGGGGGGGAGACACCCGGGGCATCTCAGTGTCCTTGGTGGAAACAGCCAGAAAGCAGCAGACCGGCTTCACTCTTAAAGTCAGAGCTGCAAGACGTGGTGTCCTTATTGAATTCACTATGAATGCAAAACTATTTCACAGACAATGCTTCAAAAAACAGGAGATTCATTTAAAACTACACTGCACATGCCCTGCCTTGCCTCTGAATACGTGAAATGTTTTGTTTGCCATTAATAACAGTTATCCTGTTAAGGTTATCCACTAAATTGACAAATATTCACTTATATAAATTAACCCTCCACAGGGGGGCTATGAGCCGCTGTACCCTTTGAGCCAGTCCTGAGGCTGGACGAACGGGGAGGGTTGCATCAGGAAGGGCATCCGGCTTAAAATCTTGTGAATCATAAAGAACAAAATTTGCATACTGTGGCAAAGCTGAGGATATTAAGATCTTTGTTGAGGGGAGAGCAGGATGGACAGGATTAGAAATGAGTCCATCAGAGGGACAGCTCAGAGTCAGAGAGGCTGAGATGGTTTGGACATGTGGAGAGGAGGGAGGGTGGATAGATTGGACAGAGGATGATGAAGATGGAGCTGCCAGGCAGGAGGAAAAGAGGAAGACCTCAGAGGAGGACATGATGAGGGCTGGTGTGACAGAGGAGGATGTTAGGCATAGGGTGAGATGGAGGAAGATGGCGATCCCTAAAGGGAGACGCCAAAAGAAAAAGAAGCATTAATTATCTTTTTGCAGCGGATGTCCTTGAACTGAGGTGAAGCCTTACATCCTTACCAGTATCTACGGAACACCTCATATGGTAGTGACCATCCAAAAGCATACCCACCAGATTCATTAATATTGGACGTAGTGAGTCTATAAGGTCACTGGGAAAGTAATTACTGAGGTACCAAATGAGCCAAAGGCTTCTATACGACGAGTCGCCCCCTGCTGACCATTTAAACAAACGGAGGTTTACAAACAGGCACACCCGAGTCGCCAGATCATTATTCTCTAATCTGCAGATTTATACCAGAGTTCTAAGCAGGTGGAAGAAAAGAGGTGTACAAAATAAATGAACTCTGTGTTAAAAGACTCTCTGTGCACTACTACTGTTCCCTGGATGGACGCCGCAGCCGGAGCAGCAAAGCACATATCTGTAGGCAGGAAATGTTGTTCTGGCTGAGCCCATAATTAATCTTTCAGTATTTAAACAGTTACAGTCCCTGTTTTACTGTATATTTAATCATAAACCTGAGTTTGCAGAATCCTGGAAAGCCAGCAGCAAACAAGTTTTCCCCAGGTGCTGCTCTGTGACGGTGAATCAATACAAAGCAGAATATAATGAATAAAAACAGAGGGAAGAGAAGACAGAGTGTCACAGTTATTCCCTCCAGTCTGGAACACACTCGCAAACTTTGTTCTTTAAAGCATAAAAAAGAGAAAGAAACCCAGACGCTCTCTCATCCTCCTGTGACTCTATATCATGTCCAACACAGCAGCGATGGACTAATGTATTAACAGGAAAGCATCAACATGAGCCGGTCCTTATTAGCAAAGCTAATGTTAATGCATTACTACCTTTTACTGTGTTCATCACATTATACTGATTGCCAAGTTACTCGGGTTGTGTTTGATGTAACCTACCTCCAACCTACTCTAAACCTACAGAGAAGTTTTCCTTCACAGTGATTTACCTGTTTCAGAAGGTACAACAGATGAGAAGGGGGGTGGGGGCATGCCATTATTCTTTCATCTTTAAGTCCTTTAGGCGCTACTCATGCAGTGGAGTACTTCTAAGGCACCGCTTCCCAAAGTGTGGGGCCCGCCCCCTGGGGTGGTTCAGAGCCATTGCAGGGGGGGGGGGCGCGGTATGAAAAGGGAAAAAAAACAAAACAATGCTTGAACACTGCTAGCACGGGGCGCCCACACAAATGCAAAGCAGGAGATGAAGCATCGCTGAATATGTTTCCAAACCAACTTCATTCTAAGCCAAAGACTAGAAAACATGGTGAAGCAAATCTTCACCTGCACGAGTGCTGAGGTAGGTCTCCCTGCAGGATTGGTTTTCCCTTCGTCGGGAGCAGCGCTGGGCTGTGTAAATCACCGACAAACAGGATCCCACAGCTGTTTATGTTTTTGAACCCATTTTGTACAGAGAGACATTTTTTGATAAATGCATTGACAGCAATGTTGAATATTATTACACAGGGAAAAACAACTACATGTAAAATAATCACATCGTGACGCCTCTGCCTTTGTAAATGGAGGGACAGTAACTGCGTGTAAAACCTGCAGACAGTCAGATTAACAGTATTTCGTCTCTATCTGCCATTCTGCAATTCATCTCATGTAAACAATAACGTGGCGCACAGCGTGACGTGAAAAAAGGCACATACCTTTGACGTTGTGTGACCAACTCTGTATTCCTCGTCCACACGTAAACGCAAAAAAGGAGTTTTGAAAAAATCTGTTTTCGGTGATTTGAAACGCCGTTTACGTGGACGAAACAGCTGCGTGTTCAAAAATACCCGTGTAGGTGCGGACGTAGCGTAAAAGAGTTAGTAGCTTATTTTCTTACTACCTGTAATTTATTGCAGATTACTTGTATTTGCTTAATTGTTCACTAAATGTTTGAGGTGTGAAAGAAACCACAATGGAGCAAAATATGGATGTGTGTGGTTGGAGGACGTGTTTGTCCGCGCACAAAAACAAAAGGTTTGGGAACCACTGTTCTAAGGTGCGTCTCTGGGAGCTGGTTTTCAGTCCATCTTCAGCAGCATTCCAGCTAGCTCATCTTTATTAACACCATCCCATGCACCGCCTCCACCTTGCTGACATCTGATTGGAGCTCTGTGCCTGTCACTCATCCAGCCACGTGCCCGTCCATCTGGTCGACCAAGTGTCGCTCTCATTTCATCACTGTATAAAACCTTTGAAAAGTCCCTCTTCTAATGTTTCTTGACCCAGTCTTGACGTTTCAGCTCATGTGTCCAGTTCAGTGGTGGTCGGACAGCACTGGAGGATAATGGGTTCCTGGCAGCTCCACCTTTGACTTTTCTCAAATCTTTGGTAGTGGTGCAAAGACATCCACACAGGAAGTGACAGAAGGCCTTATTTTATTTGCAATTTTTTATTTTCTTTCCCTTAACTAAAATAACTGCTGGCGGCACAAAGTCAGCAGTCTCCGGGTTAAGGGGAATCCAAACAGGACTGACAGCTGGTTGCTAGTGCTTGATGCAGCAGTGGTTTACTAAGGCAACCAGAGCCTGGAAGGCCTGCAAGCGACCAACTATCAGCTACAAAGTGATGGGCAAGAAGCGAATCACTCACAGTTTGACGCTAACATGAAGAATTTAACAATATCATGAAGTATTCCAGCTGTGACAGTCAAACAGTGAAAACCAGATGTTGTTACAGTATTGTTACAACATAGTTTTGTCTCTATTATCATGGCAAAGCTACATATATAGCACAGAGGGAAAGTTCATGATCTGTGTAATACAAAACTTTGTTACAAAAGCAATAAAAAATTCGATTAAGTATTCAGAATTCATCCTAGAGTGCTTAGTCTGCCTGCTCCACTGCACAATGACAGGAGAGGGTCGTAGCGGCTGCAGTGATATTAAATCATTTAGATAATGTGCTGACCTGGGGGGAGCACAGACACAGATGACCTCAGCTGCACCGATAGCAGCAAGGAAAGATGTGACTGGTTAGTCAATACACACCGTGCACACACACACATGCACGCACAGTACACTCAGAGACTCGTTTAATCAGGCAGCCTCCTCAGACGTTCCAGAGGGATTCATATATTATTCATTTGTGGCGCTGGGACACATTTACTGCTCATCACCGGGGGGAAAGAGGTCTCACCTGGGACAGGTCAGTGTGTTTAGGAGCAGGCAGGCCACATGCTTTTGGCCACAACTACTGAAAAACTGTTGCTGAAATACAAACACAGATTTTCAAATGTGAGAATTGAATTAATGATGCAGAGTTTGAGACTGCGGGAGGATCCCGAAGATACATGATTCTAGGAAATTGAATTCCAGTCACTGACATTCTGCTCCACTCAATCTCCTCTCTTACAAACCACATCTAACACTGCACAGTATTATACTTACATGTTACAGAGTGCGAAAGCAACTTGTGGGTTAAATTCACACACTTGGTGAAGGTTAGGAGGAGATTCTCTTTGGTTCTATGCATGCATGTTGACTCACTGTGAACTTTGGCTATTAAAACAGAGAGACAGGAGTCTTTGCATAGATTTTTTACAATGTTGTATTCACCACAAGCAAATAACGTGCTGTAAAAACTTGGTTATTTTAAAGACACAGAATCAGCATATCTGTGACCTCCCAAATACACCAAGTAACTTACTAAAAATATCATGCAGTCACAATCAGATTTCTTTTAAAATCTTATGGCGTTATTTTTGTGCCATTATTCTGAGCGCACGTAAAAACAATTTGCAGGTGCAAGTGTTGCATTTTGAGGAGAAATTTATTTTGAGCGAAAAAAAGCTAAATACAAGTGACCAAAATTCATTGCTGCGTGCAAAAGCTGTATTTCAGTGTTTGCTGTTATACACACACACACACACACACACACACACACACACACACACACACAACAGCAGCCCCTCTCGCTCAGTGTTTGTATTTGCGCTCGCTCTCAATGTGTTGCTCGCGCTCTCAACATTTCTGCCCGTGCGGGTTCAACTCTTTCTCTACACCGTTATATTTGTGCCACAAAACCAGCCAATCACAGACTTGGATGCAAAAAAAAAAATCTGATTGGCTGTTCTGGTCTCCAATCAGCTCAAAATGACGAAATGCAATATCCCAGAATGCATTTCGTCCAAAACTCAAACGAGGCAGTGGTGGAGGAACACAGAGTGGCGGAGTTTGAAATATTCCTCTTTCTGATCACAAAATAAACTTTTAAGATATTTTCATGCGAGAATGTTTCTGTGTAAACTTCAAATATCTGCTCGATTCATCAAGACATCACATATTTGCAAAAGTGCTCTAACGTTTTCGGAGATGCCTGTTGAATGACGTGAATGATAAGAAAATGCTGAAGTGACATGAGTACTTGTTAATATTGCTCAGGGTCCAACCTCACCACAACAGAATGTGTTTGTAATGTGTCTGAACAATACAATAATTAAATTAAGGTGTGCAGGAAGCTCTGCATGTTTTATTAGTTTCACAGTGGATGCATTTCCTGATGCTATCCAAAGGGACTTGTGTCTCCAGCTGGAATCAAACCAACAACCTTGTAAGTCACTGCAATATGGAGCCACTAAAGGTACTGATAGAAAAACTATTTAAAAAAAAGCTTGGTTTGTCTTTCTACAACAGGGCAGTGTTAGCTGCTGTGACATACTTAGCCCTTGGACAGTTATTAACTTGGGTTGAAAATACCCAACTTGACATAACACACACACACACACACACACACACACACACACACACACACACACACACACACACACACACACACACACACACACACACAAAGAAATCTATAAATGTCGGTTGTGCGTACTTCAGTTGCTATCAGGAGCTTCCAGTTAACATCCACAAAAACGTCGCTTCTTACAACAACAATTACTTATGGAACCTGGATCAGGAGACAAACTTGCTAAGCTTACACTCCAATTAAGAGAAACCTGCTTAAAAAAAGTCTGGCTCACGTCCATATCTAACTGTGGCATGGAAACATACTGTACTGTTATCTCTTTTGCTTCCCACCATCTGCAGAGCTTCACACTCACACAGCGTTATGAATTGGCTGGCACTGACAAGCAGCCCCCCCCCCTGCATCTCCCGGACTTAATTAACAAGTGTAACTCTCATAGCAAGTGATGTACAGAACAGTGTGTGTGTGTGTGTGTGTGTGTCAGGAGCGGGATTGCATTACAGGCTCCGTGATGCTGCACATCATGGCAAATGAGGCAGGGGACATCCAAACCTTCTACATCTGTAAACTCAAACACGACTTCGCTCTCCCAGCAGTCCTGACAGGCCTGCTGGTATATTTATGATCCCAGTCCTGGCACCATCAGCACATTTCCAGCAGCTACTGCCTAATGCTCCTCATGTCCAGGATTCATTAGACAGAAAATTATAATTGTCTGTAAGATCAGGAAATTTGTTCCCATCAATTAAAACCATGTATCATTGCTTATCCACAGAGGAGGACTGCTAGCTTGTAGTAAGAATCGGGGCTGCTCAACCCAGCTTTCGACATTATTTGCCTGCTGATGGGAGACAGCTGTCTTTACTACAAGTAGTATGATACCTGACCAATCCGAACACCAGAAGACAACAGTAACAACAAGTTAAAAATCACACACAGAGTAGCCACAACATTAATGTGGCAGCGGCCTCCCACAGCAGGAAAGTGGACCAGACCACACAATCTGCTCAACTCCAAGCACCAAGACAAAGATTCAGCGGCACAGACCGAGCACTCAGACTAAATTAAGGACCTGAAGAATTTCCTGCCAACATCTGACACACCATGGGAGGATAGGAACCATCGGGCAGCCAAATTATCCCACAGTCCAACAACCCATTCAGTTATATCTGCCAGCCAAACTTTCTCTCTACTGCTATCGAGATTTCAAGCTCCCTCCTGCTTCTTCACCTGTGATTCAGAAATAGGTTCCTGGGAATGCCAGCTCACCTCAAGTGACCACTACTAACTGGGTCTCCCCACGTCGTTGTAGTCAGTCTGCAAACAGCCCTCAAACAGAGAGTGATCACAAGGCGAGACCCCTCACGATCCAATACACCTGCCATCCGATAGAGCCTCCAACTTCCATCATTTCTGCTAAGAGCACACATGGTACTTCTTCAACTACCTCTTCCTTGCCAGTTTTCACTTTTTCTATCCTATTTTTTCAACATTCGGTTCCCAGTACTGGCCCCACGATGCCAGATTCACTTTAAAAACTGTTCCAGCAACATTCAAAACACTTTGTTGCCAGAATCTTTTCTCACTTCTACTGGTTCAATATTATTCCCATGTCTGGTATCAGGTTGCCAGATACATTTCTCTTCATTTTCACTTTTTTCAACATAATTCATCTCCCATTTCAGGCCGTGGGTTGCTGGACTGACTTTTTCTGTTCTACTTCTTAGTTGTGTCTGCTCCCACATCTGTCACCAGGTTGCCAAATCTTCAGCCATCTCCAAAACCGAGTATTTAATTTTAATTAAAGATGGCAACCAAAAGTTGTATACATGTGTTCCCATGGATGGGATGACAGATGGTCCAAGGTGTGCACTGTCTTACAATATGGTTTCTGTAGGAGATTGTAAACTCATCTTCAAACCAATCAAGTCTAGCAGACTAGGTTGAATCTGGAGTCCCCTCAGCTCACCTCCTGATCTGGCGCTTGATTTTAAAATCCAATCTTCACGGCTTTCAGTAAAGCCAGTGTATTTACAGGCCGGGACCTTCTCTTCTATCTCTCAGTCACTGTTGGAAAATAAATAAATGGCAGAAACTGAACTGTTGTCATTTTTCTCAACTCTACGTGGACATTGGAGAAGTCTTCTGCACCAAGAGATATTCTGTTTTCCTTCAGATTAAACATATTTATATATTTTTACTCAAGCATTCACCTACTACTGCTTCTTTTTTAATCAGCAGGATTTAGCACCCCGTGGTGATTAGTTTAAACTTTTGACACTTTTCAAACACATTACATGCTGTTTTAAGGAATTACGCCATTCCAGCCAGAAACCATTTGAAAATGTTCCTGCTCTCATTTCTGGCACCGGGATGCCCCCTTTTTAAAATCTCCACACTCCCTTTTAAAAATCTTCTGCGCTTCTCTCTCGTCAGCTTCACTATTTGGTTTTTATATGTTGGCAAGTGATGTTTACTCATTACTAACTGAACTTCATCAACTTTCTCAGTACAAGCTGCCAAATGAACACGTTGCTTATCTCATTTCATCATCTGCCTACATTGCTGTTCCCAGTAATAGTTGCTACATCAATGAGGCACTGAGGACCATTTTTCCTTACTGTCAGTGAAATCTCGACATCGTCAGCCTCCTGCCAGGAGCTGCCACCAATCCTCAGTGAGACCTTCTCTCAACCACAGGTTCTGGCCTGGCTTGTCTCTGAATTATCAATAAACATTTGTCATTCACATGTTGGTTCGGGGTTCTTGCCGGTATATTATTAAGATTATTTCGATGTATTAGAGAGTCAGAAGAATTTCATTCCTAACTTGAAACAGTAACAGGGTGGTATGACCCAAACTCTATTCACAACTGGGAAATTGGTAATTACGCAGCTCATGAATACGACTCACAGTCAGTACGGTCATAGTACAGCTGTAATGGCAAAACCCCTAAGAGTAATGAACTGACAAAGGTTGAGTGTTATTGCCTGCGAATTCAACTTTCTATTTTTAAGATATTGTGTTATTTTCTGTGTCATTGTTTAACGAGGCTGCTGTGCATGTAAACAACACATAGCTGCTGGTGTTGTGCCTGGAACGAGCAGATTGGGTTAGAGGGGGCAAAGACTCGAGCTGGTGTTTGGACTGGATTATGATTGCCTGACTGCATCCCTTTTCCTACAGCTGTGAGTGGCTGATGGGTAGGGTAATGTTAATGGAAGACAGAGCCAAGAGCAGGGCCGTGGAGCAGTGCGTGATAATTAGGGTTGCAAGTTAAACTGTGAGGATTCAAAGTTAAGAGCCAATCATGACAACAACGAGACTTGGTGTAATTTGCATTTGTCAATACGCTCGATAATGCAAGGTAAGCATTTAAATAAAAGCTCTACTGTAGAACAAAGCAGTAGTGGAGATGGGGACTCGAGGCTGTGGTGCCATTAATCTTAGAGACAGGGAGTCGGGCAGCAACTTTCACCAGATCTCAATCTAAATGTTATTGGGTTTCCTTGAAGAGTGTCGAGCTTGTGCACAAGATTTTCTAAATTGGAGAAGAACACATGAAAAATCAAATTACTTGTGCTTCTTGAACTTCTTGTTTTTGTGTTAGAAGTGCGGACATTTCCTGCTAATAGAGGGGTTCTTGGAGTTACAGGGATTGTATATAATCAGAACTGGGCCCACATCATAGCCAACTTTTCTTCTATAAGGTATTGTGACATTTTGAATTAGGGTCTGTTTCAGCAGACACTTGTCAAACTGCAGGGGAGGTGGGGCATACAAGTTCGTCTGATTCTGGAAGGTACTTCGCTTTCACAGAATGTGACAAGAGCCCCTCAGAAAAGCTAAACAGCACACGAGAATTCAAAATGTCACAGTACGTCTAAAGCAAATAGGGTTTTTGTTCAAATGTCGACAGCCCTCTCCCTCAGTCCGCCCCCGGGCAACGAAAGGTTAAAAATGAGAAACAGCCTCGAGTCTCGATAATGTATGGGGCCCGTCCTGTTTCATGCAGCCCAGTGTCTTATGGCCTTGGCCCTCACCGTCCAGCCATCTGTCAGCCATGACCTGCCAGTGGCATGAACATGGCAGCACGCCAAAGACTGCGGGGGAAGGAGGTGGTGGAGAGATGATGTTGGGAAAAACAGGAGCAGAGAATGGAAAATAAGGTGGGAGAGAGAAAAACTGAAAAGGAGATGAAGGGATGAGAGGACAGTGAAAGAGAACGGGAGCTGTAATCCTCCCTGACCCATAAAGCCTCTGCCTCTCACCACATCTGTTGACTCTGAAAGGGCTTCACATTTACATGAGCTCAGCCTGATGGAGGCTCCGGGGCTTCAAAACATGTTCTGCAGAGAACTGAGCTATTAGTCAAAAAAACCAAGCTACAAATCAATAAAGAAACTGTTGCAGCAGAATTCCAGTTATTTAGACGGTTAGCTGTGACATTTCCCCTGAAATAATTCCACATTTATCATTATTATAGTTAAATTGTTGCTAAATTGTTGGAATATTACATTTTGTTCATCGTCTGTCTCGTAAAATCCTACATTTACAAATTATTGCATTACAAAACTAAGGTCAAGTAATTGCAGCGCATTTTCAAAGCATTCTACATTTTGCCAGGATGCAGCGGTGGTGCATTAGGAATAGTAAGACAGACAAGAACAAGTCTTATAAAAGCCATCAGGGCTAAGTTTTTGTATCCAGTGAAAACTGTTGAGTTGACTTTGAGTCACAAAGACGATCCAAGTAATGTTTGGCAGCATACAGAACAGAGCAGATGGATGTGCTGAAAGAGTTTAAATGGTGTGCACCATAGAACATTTAATATTTGGATGTGCAAAAAAATATCAGCTCATTCTGTCAAGAAGGCGGTTCATTTTTAACTTGAAACCTGACAACAACGTGAGTGGCAGCTACAGCTGGACCATCCCAGCCCCACAGACAGTGTGAGGGGAGCAGTGCTGTCTAAGGAAGGTCTGAGATCAGGTTAGGCAACAGCCATTTTTATACTTACAGCTGAGGATGCTGGGTGTCCTTACCCAACCTGAAAGGCTCTGCAGGGTTTGTGAAACTGGAGTTTTTATGCTTTTGTGCATCTACACAACAAAAGGACTCTTCAATGAAGTGGAAAATGGGATCCTGCTGCTGAGGTGTTTACCTGCTGTGACTGCTGCATCCTCAGAGAAGAAACACAGCTCTGAAAACACTCGGTCGGAGCTGATTAACTCGTCTCCCTATAATGGCTTTTGGATGATAGTGACATTCTGGCTGTCATCACTTTATCAGCATCGCTGCGGAGCAGACATCTACCCACTGCTGCTACCTTCTACTCGTGGACGCTTACGCAGCGTTTTTTCTTAACAATGTCCTGACTCGCTGTCTGTTGTACCCAGCTGTGCCTGAACGAACAAATAAGCACCGCTGTGTTTGACGGTTTTGTAAACCACTTGTTTATCATGCATTACCTGGTGAGATGCAAGGGCAAAGGAAAGATTGGCCCCCACCAATTTACGTTTCACATTATTTCCTTTTCAATCATTCAGGCCCTTCTAAAACGTTTGATGAAATAAAACAAGAGACCATGAAATTGGAGACTTCGATGTAATGTTCCATTAAAGATGATACTTGAATGTTTTCCTTCATGACAGAAGACAGTTAAAGTGCTTCAGTGATTTTTGCAGTGTTGTTTCTGTGAAAACCCAACGCTGAAGTCAAACCAGCGAGGGTAAGGATGTCTCGCATATCTTTTCAGTGCATCGTGAGCTTATCATGAGTCATTTTACTCCATTTAACTGTGAAGAGCCACACATTACCAACACTGGAAAAAAACTATTTCTTGTCAGTCGTGGCTTAGGCCACAGGCACACCGGGGAAAACAGTAGTTGGTGCCTGCTGCGAAAGCACAATTATTGCAACCATGTGCAATCAACTTGTGATTTCCTTGTCTTTGAAACTGTTATTTCAAAAGACCTGGATCAGATCCACGATCACTCGGAATCAGGTACAGACATTTTATAAAAGTGAGGAAACTAAAAGAAGTAAGGAAACATGAATGTTGTTCTGTGTGCGCACTGCTGAGAGAAGACATACAGGGGGGTTTCATTGTGTGCTGATCTCTGCGTAGAAATGTGACTAAAAGCCTGGAACCTCTTCTGCTCCCTTTAAAAAGAGAACAAGCTGTGTCCCTGTATGATCCTTGCATCAGGATTGTCATCAGACAGACAGTTTGGTTCTGAACTGTTTCAATAGAATTTCAGTATTATTGTGGAGCAGGTGGGGCTCAGCTCACAGCTCACTCACAGCTTTGAGCCATCTAGCCATGCCAGGTACGCTGAGAGTCAATCTGAGTTGAACCGAGACAGGTTGCCTCCCACCAGGTGACCTGTGCAGTTGCCTTGCATCCGATTTATTATTTACTGTAGTGTGACTGAGGCCTTAGCTGGCCCTCACATTATTAGTTAAAGGAAAGCTTTTTTTTGTTGTTTTTGCTTTTTTTGCTCCCCCCCTTGCTCAGAATCCAGCCTCCTTGCTCAGATGACTGAAAGGCTTTTCCAGATCGAGGTCCTAATCATGTGATTGGGATGGTGGGGATGTAGCAGCAGGATGCACAGCAATCCACCGACTGCAACCATTACTTGGGCATATTTCTGGAAAGCTTGTACAGATCAAGCTCTAAATCCAGCTAATTTATAGACGGTTACCAGAAAAGGGCAACAATCCCTGAAACTTATTTTCTTCTTGAGGGCCAGATTTTAAAGGGAGGAAATTGATTATTTAGTGTTATGTTTTTCTTTTTGACGAGGAAGAAGAGCAGATCCAGATAATTACGTAGATTTTTTTGCTGCCAGGCAGGACCAGCAGCTGAGGGGTGCATGCCATAGGTAGTGCAAGAATATTTTCATTGATCACTGATATCAGAATTAGCAAGGAAGAAGTCCTGTTGGATTCCAGAGCCAGATATCAAGGCCATATGGAGATTAAATCCCTAAAAGCAAGAAAACTGGGCGCCAAAGCCACTGACGGCATGCAAAATCTGGGCCTGACTGCAACATCTTCACTAGCCTGTCTCTATACAGAGCCTTGGAGCTCCCTGCATTGCATGACCGGGCATGAAGAGATCCATCAACAAGATCAAAGTGAATGCCTGTGGACAAGCTGTGGCCTGATTACCTGTGGGTGGGCAGACTGGGCAAAATAATCTCTGATATAACATCTGAATGCTGTGAGAAGGGATCCCACAAATATGTTTTATTTGAAAGCCAGAAAGTGCTGTGAGCCACGAGTGCAGTAAAAAGCTGTGACAGTTACCATCAATATAAATTGTCGTAGCCACTCAGACCCATGGAAAGACACATAACAAAGTAAATACAGAACTGTAAGTGTTCCTAACAGCCCTACTTCCATTCATCTTTTAGAATCCCTGAAAAACGAGCCGGAGAGGAGGCTGCGTGCACTGACAGGCTACTGGACAAATAAAGAAAGGTAGGCATGCACACCTCCTCTGTTTGAGTAGCATTCTTCATCCTCCCTCTCCAGTCTTCTGTTCCCCTTCAGTGACATGACACCCTGCCTTGGATTGCCAGACAAGCTCTCATTCTATCAATCAGCTGCAATGCCTTCAAGACAAACCCCATCTGCTCCGCGTCTCGCCGGGTTCGCTCTCGGCTCGATTCTCCTCTCTCACCTCTTGCAACTCTGTGTCAACATAAAACTTCTCTTTCTTCCTTTTTTCTTTGTATTTGTACTTTATCTGCCCTCCTTTTGTTTTTCCTCTGCTCTCTTCCTTCCTCTGTCTTTTGCACATATAAAAGAACTTTTGTTGGCATGCACTTCATCATGTGGGAGTGATAATGTCCTCTTGGCTTTTACTTGATAAATTAGCTCAGTGAACAATGTGTATACATCATAAAATAAGTAGCTGCTCTGATCATGTTCAAGAATGAACAGAATCCTTCATCAAGAGTTTAAAGTTTCTCTTTGCACATTTCTTTGGTTGTACATGTATATATTCTTTATGCTATATATAAAAATGGATCCAACCAACCAGATGACTGATAATTATGCATACCTGCAGTGAAATTCTGCCTGGATAGCACCAACTTATCATCTGTGCTGGAGGTAGCTATTATGGCTAATTAACCTCCTTTGCCCCCTCTCCAGAGAGGGAGCCCTCAAGCTAGAGGAGCAGCAGCAGACAACTGCTACCCAGCAGAGAACAACCTGGCCCGGGCAGATGGCAAACCTTAACCCCCTAAAGTGCGATGCAGGAGGCAGGATGATAGAGAAACTGGGGATTAGAGGAAAAGAGCAAAAAAGAACTACTAGCTTTGCAAATGATGATCTCAGGTGTCTGCCACTTGAGTTTTAAGATTTCAGTGCAATGACAGTTCAAATACCCCAAAACATTATTTTTTATCGCAGCAGGAAGAGAGGAGTGCTGAGAGAAGCGAAACTCGACTTCTGAAACTGTTTGTTTGTTTCTTTTGTTTTACTCTCTCTCGACGATGAGGCACCAAAAATTGTTTGGTCAGGTGACGTGGTTAGCATTAGGAAAATGTCTGTACCCCTTTGCTCTGAGGAACATAAATGGTTTGACAAAGACTTGCGCAGACAAAGCGAAAAACAACCTTTTTTGATTATGTCATTTTGTTTTTATGCAATTAAGATCATGAATTTATATTTTTAAAGAAAACTTCTAAACGGACCGTTGGCAGTGGGGAGTTTCAGACTGATGTCCTGACCTTGCACCCACTTACTAAAAAATACAAAACAAGTTATTTGCTTCACTGTGTGCTACTCCACTGTATAAACCTGCCATCAATGAAATCTAATGGCTGACCTTTAACTTGTGTAGACCACAAAACATAATTTATCATCAGATCCTGATCCAAAGTTGGACGTTTCAGTATGTTTGTCAACAGCTCAGATACTAGATAGATTTAAAAACAACAACAAAAAAGAAACATGATAAAAAAGCAAAACAAAAGTCTAAATAAAAGCTACTTTGTGATTGCACTCTGCTGAGAAAAGACAGTCTGATGTTGTTTTGTTCTCAGCAGTTCTTTTATGGATCAAACGCTGGGTACAAATACGACTAACTACAAGGTCCCCTCCATCCAGTGCTCCATGCAGAGATCAGAGCATCAGTATTATTGAGTATTACACAAAAACAGGGTTTTGCACTGGACCCAACTGTGCTGTTTATGGTGCTGTCCGTGGTGCTGAAACAGCTTTAAGCTGATGAAAATTCAGATAAGTTAAATAAAACCTTCTTGGCTGTTAACAAATGGGACACACTGGGGTAGAGGGGTGATGATGTCGTACTAGGTGACGAGTCTCTCAGCCAGGTCAGAAATATCTGTTTGTTTGAATGTCTGTAAAACAAGGTTGCTTAATAATATTCAACTTCCATTAACACAACGATCTGTTTTGTTGCCCTGTTTTGCATAAGTGTGCGTGCATGTGCAATTACACTTGCATAAATCATTTTTCCATAACAGCATATACTCACTAGATGCTCTCTTACAGATCTCATGTTAATACTGCCTACTTGAGACTAAAATTCCTATGCAGAGTAAAGATGAAAACCAAATGTGCTGCAGAACTGTTGGTGATTCATGTGGGCCTATATATAGTCTACACAACAACCTTAGGGCATCCACACTGAGGAGAATTGTTAGGATGTGAAGAGTAACTGAGCAGTTTCTGCAACACAACAGGGACATAAAAGGCAGCCGGAGAGTTTTACTGGAACAGAAAACATTTAGAAGAATTGTTCGTTTAGAGGGGAGGAAGTTCTGATCAGACACATTGTGCCTGTGCATGCGAGCAGGGGGTCTGCGGTCCTCAGCACAGCAGAGACAGATGGTCCTCTTGTCAGCATATTACGCTCTGACCAATGAAAAGTCTCCAAAATTATGCGTGGAAGCAAAAAAGGCAACATACACACTTTCCTTTCTGTTGGGAGGATTCAGTTATTACCAAATCACAAACCACATTAGGTTTGTCTGCACACACTTACACACACAATGCAAGTGATGTATTTGGGGCTAGATTAGTAAAGACAGGTGGTTTATGGAGGATGCTTATTTATGCAGACTACACATGTTTGAGATTCAGCGAGTAATTGTAGTGTGTGCGTCCAAGACTGTTTTTGTTGTTGTTATTATTTCTCTGTTGGAACGTCTTCTGGGAATTAGATTTGCACTGCTGTGTGTGTGTGTGTGAGAGAGAGTATGTGTGCTTGAATGTGTGTGTCCTGCATGTTTATAGCAACAGTAATCCTGTGTTGGTTTAGCTCTGGGAGCACTAGTCAGGGGCAGAGCGATGAACGATCATAAGAGTGTCTTTGCTTCCTGACTTTATTTGAAAAAAGGATAGCTCAGGCACATCGTTCACATTTTCCGTAAAATGAATCTCAACATTTCATCCCTCTGACACAACCTGAGGGTTTGCCTTGGATGCTGAGTGGCTTCTAAGTGCTTGACTCGCGCCGCTTGACACAGTGTTAGTCCAAATTTGTCTCTCGACTGCCGACTGCAACATCGGCGCTACTCGAGCGAAACAACCTTGGGAGCCTAATGTGAGGTGTGCTGAGTGCCAAACTTTTTATCTGCAAACGGCTGCATCTCAGGAGTCAGAACAGAAAAGTCAAAGAGGTCAAAGCCGCGCAGGGCAGGTTACAGGATTGGATCATCCAGTCGTCTCATCAGAACGAGCTCTTTGATATTTACTTCATTTCGTCATTTCATTAACAGAAAAAAAGCCTGTTTATATCTGAAATGCATTATATTGTGTTTGTCAGTCAACAACTACACAAATGCCAAATAAAGTCTGATTGTACATTAACACTTTCTAAAGACAACCCATTAGAATTAACTGGAATTTGTTTGTGAAGTGACTTTCATTAGAGCCTCTTCTGCTGGCTGATGTTAGAATGAACAGCTAATCGAGGCGGTGCATCTTTGCTGCTAATTAGTGGTAATGCTCTTTAATTGTCAGGAGCCATCTGTCCCTTCCACTGCTCTAAAGGTAAGTGTTACAACCTCAAACAACATCTTCAACAACTTAGTGCTCATTACCGCCAATGAGGAAAAAAAACAAAATAAAAAAAACCTCACACACACACACAGAAATCAGCTGTTTACTAATCTAATCCTCACTTTCTTTACTTTATACGAACACATGTGAAACACAATCCACTTTACAAACATGTTTAGAGCTGTGTTTACAGACAGAGACGATATAAAATATTAAAACTGAGAAATTTTTGTGTTTTTTGAAAAATATAGTTCATTTTTAATTGGATGTCAGAGACACTTTTCTTGGCACAGAGCGAAGTTTACTGCTGTGTTGCATCATCTTTCCCCCATTCTTAGCTGATAAAAGTTTTTACAACACCAAAACTTTTCTGTTTACATTCATGGTTTCATTTCATTGTCACCAGCACTTTCTCTCTGTCTCTCCCTGTGTTCATTATAGACGAGCTGTTTTACAGATATATGACTTCTTCATGTATCCTGAGCTTTATTTACAGCTCTATGGAAAAACTATTTAGGCTTCCCTAACAATTTCTTGTGTAATGAATAATGAAAGCTTGGCTTAAACTGGCCATGTTGCACCATATACAAGCTTTTGACCCCAAATCTAATCTTGACACTCACAAAGAAACGATCTGCTGTTGGATAGCTTCACTCAACATGTCTGATGAATAGATAGTTGTTTCAAAAAAAGAATTTAGCCCCTTTTTCTTTTAATATCCCTGTCACAGCCTGACAACACCTGATAAAAGTGTGCTGGCTGCGTTATTTCATCGCACTGACTGGAAACTCTTTAACCTTCCTGCAGTGCTCTGTGGACCCGTTAAATTGAGTCTTGAAACCTCTGCTTCATATCACAATGCCAGACAAATAAGTGCCTTTAATAGAGCGAAGCTGTGGACCCGGGCAACCTCTGGAAGGCTATGTAATGACTATAACTTGTTAGCTGCTAAGCAACCACAAATGCCCTGCTTTGCTCGCCATCTTGACTGGCTGCACTTTGCAATGGTTTGTGCTGCTGCTGACGCACAATGTTAGCTCAATACTTCCCATCACTATCACTGTCTTGCTTTTAATCTCACATATTAAAATAAGGCAAAACCTATTTTTGTTGGGTTTGTACAATGAGAGTGAAATTGTTAAATAAAGCCATTAGAAATAAAGATTAAAGAGTACTACTTTCATCGAGGTGAATTCAAACCAGGAGTGATCACCTCAACAAAAACTCAAGATAAAGTCCAGACCACCCTGAGGTGGACCGGCTATGATGCCCCGTAACACATGGGACCCCATGAGAACTAGAAGTCTGCCTTCAGTTTAATCTCAACTACACACCTTTAGGCACTAGCGATCAGCTGTTAGGGAGAAAAATGTATTCTCCAATCAGCAAGAGGTTGTGAGATGTTGCTTCCTGTCAGCGGGTGAAGGTTAAAGAGGTTTCCGTCACTGCACCAAAACCATCCTTGCATTTTTTTGGAAATTTCCAGTTGTGTTGCATTTTTTTCCAAGTTTTGCTGCAGCTCGTTGATTAGTTACGTGTTTGCAGATAAATCAGCGTCAGATCTGCTGCAAACTACAAGCAACTGAAGCAGTCTGCTACTGACCAAAGCAACCACAAGGAGCTTTTTGGTGCAGCACCCTCTTTAAGACCTTCTTTGTGACTTCAGCAGCCTCCAGAAGCCACTTGCAAACTGACAACCAGAGGTTGCCAGAAAGTCTCTAACCTGTTTCTTGGCCTTACTGTGACTGCATCGTGCAGTACTGACAATGCACTACGGCAGGTATGTATATCTCTGTGTTTAAACAAGCTGGTAAACACACACACAAGGAGACAGAGGTGGAAACAATATCATCTCTGTTCTCACAGCTGGTAAACGTCTTGGCGAGATGTTGTAGCGCATCCAGAAAAAGCAAGAATGGAAACACAAAAACTAATTTGGAGTTTTGATCATATTAGTAACCAGCAGCGTCTTACACGGGGCTTTAAAATCTCTCATACTGCTTTGACATCTGGTGAATGTGAAGGCCAAAAGCATATGATGAGGAAATTACAAGCCAGTGTGAGGTGTTTAGCATCTAAAAAGCAGAGCAGCACAGGAAGCACTGCCTCCACTCCCCATCTGTCCTGATGCTTTTAAAGCCTCATTTCCTGGTCCAAATCATCTCAGCGCCACTAAATAAAGTGATTTTTCCCTTCATGTAGAAATTGGAGTTCGAAGTGCTTTTAGGCCGTGAGCAAACTTTGCAACACACCCGCAGTACAGTGGAAAATTACACGTCATTTAACTCATGGCAAACTACTGTGAAAATGGACGATTGTTCAGGGTAGTTGGTTTTTCTTAAGTTGCCTGAATGTGTTTCGACACTGCTTGTGAGTGTGTGATTGCTGTAGCAACCACAACATTACTGTAGTGTGTGGCAGCGCGTGGAGGGTGCAGAGGGAGAGAGTGGGATGGTGAGATACTGGGTCAGTATTTGCTTATCTACAGCGGGATTAAGATTATGATGAATAATCTGGACTGCACAGATGGGTGAACAGTCCAACACCCACACACAAACACGTATTCATGAACTGATACACAGCGTGTGTCTCGTCATCTTAAAAGCACAAACAACAGGATTCCTCTGTGAATTTATTTAATTACAAATGATACAAACTTTGAATTTGGTTTTGTTCCAAGCTATATGATAAAATCCCTCCATGTGTTACATATTCTGACTCATCAAAACACAAAGTGTCAAAAACAGGACACTCTGAATCTAAAGTGTTAATAGAAACCAAGGACACACAGACAGAGCTTACGAGCCGTTTTACCTTCTTGGTGGACGGTACAAGACAAAAGTACTTGTCTAATATCTGGAAATGGTGTTCCTGCCAGGGTGATGAACACCAGTCTCCCAGTTAAGTATCTTAAATTTGACGTACAGCTGCAAAACTACAAGCTACAGCTGGCTAAAGCCTTACTGTTGCAACCAACGCATTTCAAAATGTGCAACACTTATTTTGAAGTTAACCAGTCTCTGTTTCCAGTTCATGTCAAGCTGCTGCTTGGCGAGAGAAGTTGTTGTCTTGCATGCAAAAAAGTCTACTGGTGACGCAATCTGCTAGCGACCAAGGCGAGGAGGTTTTCCATACAGCACTGTGTACCTCTGTGTGACCAAATCCACGACAGTGACGGCCAGCACCACTTGCCAAACGATAGTCCAATACCCATTTTTTTTACTCGAGACTGGTGTTTGTCAGTCTGTGACTGGGGCCTAACCAGGCTCGCTAGGATTAGGAGGCGACCTCACACGGCAGCAGCCAAAGTGTCAACTCTGACACTTCAAAATGTTGGTGAATGTTACAATGGCTATGTCCAATTTATTAGAAGAGGAAATCTCATTAAACATTAGAATTTCACTCATCAGAAGCAGAACATATAATTCCTTTAAAAAACGGCACCGACAGCACAAAGAAGATGGAGAGGTTTCCTGTAGTTCAGTGAGTCAAATTAATGGAGTTAAATATTGTAACTGCCATCTGCTTCCTTCTTTGAGGTAAACTGCTGAACTAACATGGAATATAATACAAGTTCTAACTTCAGGCAAATCTGCTATTCTTCAAGCGGGCGGCTGAAGAGTGTCGGGTCTACATGGCTTAATCCTACTTGAACTGGAATGCAGAGAAATCATGCAATAGTCTTGTGACTTTATTTTTTCCAAGTTAAAGCCGCTTCTGCCTTGCAACACATGCAAAACACCAGAAATATTTACATAAAGGATTCCTACTGACAGTCAGAGGACATGTTTCCTAAATAATTCTGAATGAATTTAGGACTTCTGTCACAGTTGTTTGCTTTCACAGTCATATTTCATGATCTTCATCTTTCCCTGGCCTTCTTACTCCGCTGTCTCGTAGACCAGTGCACGCACAACAACAACGCATCAACAGTAACACATAAAACATGGATAGGTGTCAGATATCACATCATCCTGCTATATGGTGCAGTTATTGATTAAAAAAATATCAAATGGTATTCCCAAGAAAAATGAAACATAAAAAATCCAATATCACGAGTCCGAGTCCTTTTTCGTTAGCCAGAACCTCAGAGGAAGCTCAACCTTTGTTCTGCCGAGTCTTCGTCTTTCTGTTGTTCCAGTTTTTCTGTCTCCAACCAACACCACCACATCTCCACCTTTTCTTCTCTGGAATACCAGGCAGTTTTCCTGACAGGAGTCACGCTCATAAACATCACTCTTAATATATTATGGTTAGTATTTACGCAAGGAAAGCAAACTGTTAGTAACAGTGACTGAGAATTTTTGGTCCCATATCTTTACAGCATCTTCAGTGTCTTGGTTCGTCACATGTCCTGATGATGTTCCCATCTCTGGTCAGTCATGCCACTGCTGCAGGCTGGGTTACATCAGTAAACTGTCCTGTTCCCACTTAATTTATTACCTCATCAAACATTCCCTGCTTCAGCGTGATGTTGACTATGTGTCGTGTGTCTATTTGCAGTGATATCGATGATATGATGAGTACTTTAGGGCATGACTAACATGTGAACGCCAACTTGTGATCAGGGTGAAATATCCATCAGTAAAGCTGCGTGTCAGTGCTCATCAGTGTGCGCGTGAATTTGTTTTCATCTTAGAAACTGGTCCGTTTCACGCTGTGTTTTTATCTTATGGAAGATAAAACCTAAATCTAGATAGCAAAGGGTCACCTTCATTCAGCTTCTGTTTCTTCCTTCTTCTCAAATGCATATAAATGGTTTTCCACTCAACTTTATACAACATGTCTCATTCACGTATTCACACAAGCACTTTTTTTCCACACCCAAGTGTTTTCTAACATTTACACATAAATACGTGTCAGAGAGCAACATGTTCTTTCTCAGTACCTGAGTTAGAGCCACCCCATACGGCTGTATAACACGGTTCAGCCGCAGCTATATGAAATGTCAGTGATTTCAAGGCAGACCTGGAAAACCCACATAGAGGCCGGGCACATGAAGGGGATGAGCAGCCTCTATGTGAGAAGAGGCCTCAGGAGACAGAACGTGACTCAAAAACAGCTTTAATGTTGCAGTTTTCCAAAAATACAAAAATAACGGCAGTGCTGGAGTCAGGAATGCAAACGGTAGGAGTCAAGGGCAAACCACGGAGAAAGGAAGGACACAGCCGAGAGGAAAACAGCCGAGGAGACACACGATCAAGGGAGGACACAACAAGGGGCAAGAGGAGACTCAGGCAATATACACACAAGGTAAAGAACTCAGACAACAGGTGGGAACAAACCAGGAATAACAGGGAAAGTTAAAGGACATATCAAAATAAAAAAGGAACTTATTCACATTGAGACACGGACTCAAATACGACACAGAATCACAAAAATGAACTAATAAACCCAAAGCCGTGGCTAACACAGAGCATAAACAGAACATAATCCTTTCTCAAAACCAAAAGGAACCATAAACCCACAAAAACTCAAAACTCTGGCTCCAAAACACGACACACAAACCAAAGACAGAAAGTAGCATCACATCCGCAGGATGGTGAATATGAAAGTCACAATAACTGGGATTTGTAATAAGTGTTTTCTTTTTTAAACATATAGATATTAATCATCTCTATGTGCGTCTGTTCAAAGTTTCATTGAGGCTGGCTAACCTGTACGCTGTGATCATTACTGCAAAATTACTTCAACTGCTGTGATAAAGGAATTTGCCAGATATGGGATAAATAAAATATTTCTCAGCAATCAGTAACTAGTCTTAAAAGACATTCTAATCAGATCTCAGAAGTGCCTTTTATTTTTTTATTTCTTGGCCAGAGCAAATTAGCAATGATTTTAATATCACACTGACTTACGACCAATGATAGGCAAGCTAGCTAGCCTTAGATAATCATGTTAAAGCAGTACAAACTGGACACGTCGCCACTCTGCTGCAGGGCGTCTTCCATCATCTCACTACATAATTTCTTTTGTCAAGTAATCATTTCATACTTTTTAGACCTTACACCTCCTTCACTTGTCTTCCTCTGTCTTCTTTATTAAAAAATACATAAAAAAAATAAAAAATATGGAGCTCCTGGGTCCAGTGAGAGTTCGCAATCTCACTTCCCTGTCAGGAAGCACCTTATCTTGAGATATATGGAAGCTGAAGAACTGACAGCTGATGTGCTGGACTCGATCCAAGGGAGTCCCGCCAAGCCTATCCATGCCCCTGAGCTTTAAAGCCTCACACAGAAATGCACTTGTCATTAGCTGTGATCTTAGCCATAACATAAACTCAGCAGATCCAGCTAATGAGAACTGATTGTTTCATAAGGAAAGACAGCAAACACACACACAGCGTTCTCTGCACTCATATAACACATCAACAGCTACGTGCTGAAACCACATGAAAACACACAGCATGTTGGCATGCTTTCATTCTAATGCAATAATCAAGTTTAGTCAACATGAGAGTTTCACAAGCAAATTATTTACTTAGGAAAATGTAATTAAAGTTCCCTGAAATCAAACAACTGAGAATAAAATTAATCCTCAATCACAAAACTAATTGAACTAAATAACTATTTTATGCCAGCTGGTAAAATCTGATGTAATTAGTTTAAAAGAGGTTTTATTTTTAATAACACTGAAACAAAAAGTGTAACAGCTGATGCATAGGATGCATGGAGAAACATCATTTTCATGATGTACACAGTCAGAGGGCTGAAAACAGAGAGCGGCAGTGAGAGGAGGAGTTGGTTGGTACACTGCATGAATCACAAAAGTGATGGGTGGAAAATGTTCACTATCCCGAGAGGGATTTAACATCTCTCCCAGCATCGAGCACATAAAGGCAATCGCTGATTTATAAGCTGCCAGGATCCCTTTATTATAGAGAGGGTTTTTATATCAAGTGTACATATGTGCGGCACTCTTTACGTCGCTGCTGCGATGCTTTAATAGAAAGAACGCTGTTGGTCTGACACTACAATCAGAGCTTTACTAACAGATTTGAGTGGGCTGTGTCTCATTGTGTGGTGTGGTGACAGCTGCCAGTTAGGCATAACTCAGGTGTGACAGAGGTGTCAGACTTAAGGCTGTAAACAGGAAATACATCACTTTGTAATGAGATTTTCTTTAAGAACAATAAAACACGAGCAGCGGTCGGAGGATTCAGAGTTGAACAAAGTCTATCTTTCATGTTTCCTACAGCTCATTAAAGCCTGCACTGAGACAGCTTTAAAAAAGTTCTGCTTATATACAAACCCCCTCATATCTAAATGACAAAATACAGTGGGTCAGTTACCAACGACTCCTCAAATGCATGTGTTTGATGAAATACTTAAAGGACGTTACTGTTTGCAGATTCGCTGGGCATGCACCTGTATATGACAACACAGACAGCTAAGATGCCCCCTTCCATTTATATGTGAAATAAAAATAATCCAAGTAAATGCAAAATGCAGTTTTAAATAATCATTTTATGTATTAAGAGAAAAACCCTATCCAGAGTAGGGCTGGGCCATATCATACCGTTCACGGTAATACCGGTGTAATGTTGGGCAACGATAGGAAAATGAAATATGGCGATAGAATATGGGTAAAACACGCATGCGCAGTGCCTTTGTTTACATACGCACATGGCGGCGACGCAGAATGAGAAGAGCGATAGCAGATTGTTGAATGAAACGGATGAACCAGAACTGGTTTGTAAAAATGCTGCAGCTTCACTGGTGTGGAACTGGTTTAGCTTTCGTCCGTCAGATACACAACAAAGCACTATTTTTGGTAGAGCATGCTAGCGGGCCGTCGTTATTACCGTGTTGTTTGGAAAATACGGCGCACTTAAAATCAATCCTTTGATTTTCTGAAAGTCGACAGAGCCCCTTATAATCCCGTGTGCCTTATGTATGAACTCTGGTTGTGTTTACTGACCTGGAAACGATTTTATGTGCACGGCGCTCAAAAATCTGTCAAATGTTTCAGTACGACTTTGCTAAGCTACGAAGCCACACCGCTTGATGGATTGGTGGAGCATTACGGCTATCGTAGGCGGAGCCTCGCGGAGTGATACGTACTGTGCTTCAGAGTCTCCCACCCCATGCATGTAAATGTTGCTGAACTGCAGAGCTGCTTCAGTGACAGACTGCTGCATCCTCGATGCATGAAGGAGCGTTTCCACAGGTCCTTCCTCCCTGCAGCTGTCAGACTGTACAATCAGAACTGCTCCCAACAAACATAGATGTTTACATCTGCGCTGTAACTGCAATAAGTTAATCAACCGATTCGCACTACAACCTGCTTTGCCTCTTATCTGTAGCTATTTTTATTTAATTTAATAACTGTACAATACTCTCTGTATATAGTAACCACTGTCCTTGATATGTAAAAATTGTGTACTTCCTGTGTACTGTTTGTTTGTATATCTGTCTTTTTGGCTGCTGTTACAACCAAATTTCCCCTTGTGGGACAAGTAAAGGATTATTCTATTCTATTCTATTCTATTCAACATAATGTTACCGTATTGTGTGTGTGTATAAGCTCTTTTTAAGTTTTGTGGATATTATACTTGGTTATGCTGAGGATATGTCGGCCAGTTTCCACTGGAAACGCCTTTTGGTTAAACTGTCAGTGAGGAATTTGCATTTGTACTGCAAATTTTTATATAACTTTAATGCAGATAAAAAAACAGCTGCTTGTGTAAGTGAAAATACATTGATGGGTTTTTTTTTTTTGCACTAATAAAGTTGAGGAGTTGTAAAGTATTTTGTCTCGTGTCAATTATATCGTCAGTTATGTCGTTATTGCAAATTTTCAAATGTATATCGTGATAGATATGTTTGGTCATATCGCCCTGCTCTAATCCAGAGCTACTTGGCCATAAAAGCTAAAAGATCTCATCCAGCTGCACGTCACGCCACGATCTAAAGAACCAGCTGAGGAGCAAAGTCAGTGACATCATCTGTCTGAAAGGGTCACAGAAACGTCTCTAAGGCTTTGGGAGTCCAGTGAAGCACGGTGAGAGCCGTTAGCCACACATGGGGAAAACCTGGAATAGTGCTGAACCTTCCCAGGAGCAGGAAGGTAGTTGCCCAATATATAAGTCAAGTAACAGTACATGTTATAAAGCAAGAGAACAGGTCAGTCTCCTCTGTCATCACTGTTCTGAACAACACAATGTTCCTGAGCACAAACACAAGAGATGGGCAGTTCATTTTCCCACATGAGAAACTGAGGAGGGCTGCGCCAATCAGCTGAACTCACATCTGCTCAGTATTCATTTTATCTCTTTATAAGGTGATTGGTGCTTCCCCACCTCTTACTTGAAAGGTCACTGGTGTCAGTAACAACAACCAGTTCCTGAAAATAATGCTGAGCTCCACTGAGGCTTGCATGAGAGCTCAGCTCCAGCTGACACTTTACACCTGCGCATTTACATAAAGCAAAGTTCCTCTGCTGCAGCTCCGAACTCCTCATGTCAAAAAGTTTTCCTTTGTGATGAAATATTGGCCTGCTGAAACAATCCGTGCGTCTTGATGCAACAGGAGGATATCAGCCTGTCTGAGATTGAAAAATAAAATACTCTGAGATGAGAAACTGCAGCCCAGAGGTGGTTATCAAGTCAAAAATGCCAAGTCAGAAGCGCTGTGGAAACTTCTTCATGAGGTGTTTCAGGGAAAACAAACTTCTGACGAGTCTCAGAAGCACAGCGGCGCACGCGTCAGTCTGAGATGGACTGTGTTTGATCTTACTCCATCAATTAAAACACACAGCTGTTCATCTTATCTTTGTATTTCAGCAGGGCCTCCGCTGCTGATCAGAGCACTGTTTGAACATGATGTTTGATAATCATGCGAGAACATATTTTAGTAGTCACGCTCGCTCTCACACGCCAGATCAGTGTCCAGTTGGCAAGTAAACTTACATCATCCTCGTTTGTTGTTGGCATTCATTTGTTTTGGAGCCAAACTTCATTCACTGGACTCACTGGAAGCAAATACACATGTCCACATACTAGCACTAGCACTTCTTTAGCGTCATCAAAAACTTCAGGGAAATCATCGTTCTTATTTTGTTTGCATGGATTTTCTTCAAGTGCTCCAACAGTCCAAAGGCACTGAGGTTCAAACTGGTATCATCATTTTGCATATAATCACAGAGCTTATTTTTACTTTTGGTGCATTATTTCATGCCGTGAACAATATCATCGAGACCACAGAGAGTCAACGACATCCAGTGCCTCCAACTGACGACGGGCGATGTCATGTCAGCAACTTACAAATCTCACCTTTCTCAGCTTGGAGGCGAGCAATTAAAGCAGCTACCAGTGAAAGCAAATGATACGCCCATTGACACTCGATAGGGTATTAAACACATTATAGGGTTTTCTATACATTCTATACATTTTCTTACATTTCTTGTGCCATTTAACAATGTGCTATAAATAACAGCACAACAGGTGAACATCAGAAATATTTTAAATGGATGTATTCTTACATTTAGTGATGAGTGTTTAAGTCGATCCTAGTGTTGCCTCGTTAAGAAACAAAATAGTTCGGTATTGGAACAGACACATAAAACCAAGGTATGACAAATGGAAATATTACATCCTCAGTAATAGACTGAGTTTATGTAGATTATGTCCATCCACCCATCCATCCACCCATCCATCTACCCATCTGCCGCTTATCTGAGTTCAGATGGTAGAGACGAGTCTGAGGAAAGATGCCCAAACTTGCCTCTCCCTGGTCATTTCATGCAGTTCGTCCAGGTGACACCAAGGTGTTCCCAAGCTAGCCAAGAGCCATAATCTCTCCATCACATACTGGGTCCAACCTCCAGTAGGACACGCCCAAAACACCTCGCCTAAGAAGCATCCAGGAGCCATTCACGTCAGACCCCAGAACCACCACGCCTGGCTCCTTTCAAATGTAGATTATGTCACCATTACATTTATATTTTCTATAACAATACAAATATTATTTTTTTATGCTTTCTTGATATTTATAGCAATATTCTGCAAACTGTTGCATCTAAACATTGATCTAGGCCAAGAAACCATTAGTCTTACTTTATACCGCTGCCGGGTCCTCTGCAGTCTACGATTGTACAAACCCTCTGCTTCGTGTCCAAGGTGCCCAGCGTACGTGATGTGTGTTTACGAGCATGTTAGTAGAGAGGGAGATTGTTTCTGAAACTGTGATAAAATGCTCGTCTGGACAGAGACTGTTTTAATATGGATGTAATTGACCGGCAACCCAGTCTCTCCACACTGCTAGCTGGGTTAAGCTCCAGCCCCCAGGCAATCTCCAAGCAAAGTGAGTATGGCCAATAATTGGATGGATTTATGGTGGTGTTAGATTAAAAGTCACAGGAACACCAAAGTGATTACAACTCACCCGGAGGGGCCATTCCTAAACGGAACAAACTTCACGGGAAAGCCGAGGGTTTGCCAAAGTCGGTAAGATTCATCCCAAGCCCAAATGGATCAGAACTGACATCTCGAGCCAATAAAAAAAAGAATAATTCATGAGTGTAATTTATTATCATTATCTCCCTAGAATCCATACTGCCACAAGTTTCATGTCCACTGTTGTAAGACGACATTTACCAAATAAATCAGAGCACGTGGGCGCGTCTGTTTTTCCAACCTCTCTGAGACTTGCCAAATTGCAAAAGTATTGATTTCAAAAAGCAGAGACCTCTAATAAAGTTCATACATTTTTAAACCAGACTGAAAGTGTCAGCATCAGATGATTAAAAACAAAAACCCGAGCAAGGGGGAACGCATGGGCGTTCGGCTGGCTGGGAACAGCGCTGCCTGACTCATTATTCTTAGTCACCTCCACAGCTTTCTTTATGAGAAGGATGCTTTGCAGCTTTTGCCTTTATGAGATATCGTACAGAGTGGAGAGAGAGCGCAGTCTCGCACTATACCTCCTTAACAAATATATTAGTATCATAACATCTGACTGCAATGCTCATTTTACAGTAATGATTAGAAATGTTTTTCACTGATGAGGCTGTTCAGCGTGCCTCCATAGCAGCTTAGTAGCATTCATTATTGTCCTACTATTTACCAATTACAGTATGATCTTCATTCATCACCATGAGCTTCATTTAATATAATTGGACTTTTGCAGCATTATAGTCTCTGTGATGCCGTTACTAAGAATACTGTGACCGAACGGATGCATAGCACGCGTTAGTCTCGCTGCAGAGCTGAACCGTGAGCTGCTCGGCAAGTTCAAAGTTCTAATTCCTCGTTTTCCTTCTTAATGTAAAAATGACTGCAAGTATCTCCTTTGACCTTGGGACCAAACTCAAGTATTAATAATGCATTCTGAAATGTCAAAATCTTCCTCAGGCTTCACAGGAAGAAAACCAACCTCTTTTATTCTGAGCAGAGTTTCTCAAAGTCAGAAAGAGCAACAGTTAGAAAAAACAGTGAGGAGCCTTCTAAAGAGTCTGTTGTCACTTATGGCCTTGAAAAACTAATTATTCTATCACGCCAGTGTCAGAGCAATCAGAGCGCTGCGATGACGCTCCTACACCTCCATTGTTTTGATAAGGAATGAGAAAAAATTGTCACATTTTTTATTAATGTCTGAATTTCATTCATGCATAAAAGCCTGCCACTGACAAAGCAACATACATTAACCAGCATGGATGCTAATTTGTATGTAGACGAGATACAGCCCCACGACACACTTCAACAGATCAAACAACATTAGCATCCTGCGCCTCGTGCGTATCGCAGTAATATCTCGCTGTCTTCGCAGCGAGAAATCCATCTGAGAGGCAGAGCGAACAACACGGAGATGAGCTTGAGCAGTGACCCGTTAAAGTGTACTACAAGAACGCATTATAAACGATGGGGTATGAGCATCGAGCACCGAGTCAAAAGAGGATGACCAACAGGGGAAATCTAATTACCTCTTAAATGATCTTGTTGCATTTTAATGTGACTGAACTCCACGGCGCTGGAGAGTTAGTGCAGGCCAGAGACGCAACCAACAGATCATTTTATCACTCCGGAATGCAACTAGGCAGAATTTAATACAGACAGTGTACTGGTGTGAGCACAGTGCTGTCATGCATAGAAACTGTTTTCTCATCAGTGGCAGTGCTGTTAATTCCTGCTGAAGTTCAGTTTAAAGACCGATCGCGTTGCACAGAGAACTTCAAGTTAGCGGGAATTCAGCTTCTGGAATTTTTTACGTGACTCTGTTTTAAGACCTTCTCTGCTATAATTAGATCCAAGTTTTCATGACTAAACGCCCATAAATTGCAACTTGAATGAACTTCTTGACAATCAACAATCCACCTGACAGTGATCAGTGGTCAGCTACGTTTTGGCTGCTGGCTTTATGGGTCGCCACATCAGATCTGCCTCCATCTCACCGTCTCCCGGTGTAACATGGTAGACTAATGTGCCTGTATTAATTCATCTCCATATTATTGTGTGAAGTTGCACTGGGTTGGGAGTGGTTGTGTGTGTGTCACATTTCTGGTGAGCCAATGGGGTTGGACTAATTAGAGGCAGGTGTAATTGATCGCACTGATACACTGGTCTACTTATAGCCCACACTACAAACACTGCTGTGATATTTTGTCTCTCTGTGCAGGTATGTAATGTGATGAAACCTGATATGTTTGGGATGGATGGGTTGTGCGCTGTGAATTATATAGTGATGGTGTTATTTTGTCTCTCTGTGCAGGCCAGGGCCTATTATATGCCGCAGCTTAAAGGCAGCTGAGTTGCGGAGGCTGGAGTGACCACTGGCTCTCTACTTACAGGGTGGTGGGTCTCCGAGGACAACTGCTAACCCTGTTGAAGTCAACATGTGGAGTGCAACTGGCGTTGTGGCATAGCTGGCTCTGGCCTTGGACTGTGTGTTTGTACTTGATCTGCAAATGGGACACTGGACTGTTTTATCTTTTGATTATTGTGTCGATAAATGACCTTTTAGAATTTTATTGACTGCCATCTTTTTGCCCACGGCTGAGACGGTTGATCAGACCTAGAATCTTTTTGTGTGTGTCACACCAACCCTCTCCATGCCCTCCTTCACCTTCCTCTTTTCCTCCTGCCTGCAGCTCCATCTTTGTCATCCTTTGTCTGATGCATCCATTATCCATCCTCTGCACATGTGCAAACATCTCAATCTTGTCTCTCTCTCTCTCTCGCTAACACATTTCCATCTCCATCCTCCTTCACCCTGACCTGCTGCACATCCTTTCAAGTTCGGACTCTGTCTAGTATATAAAGCTGTCCTTGGTGTCCAACTTTACATACTACTCTTTATTGTACAACTCCCAGTACTCATGTCTGCTTTTTTTATTTCCTTTGTTAAGAATCCCACTTATTCTTGCTAACCTGTAATTAATTGTCATTTGCATTTGTATGGGACTTTTTTTTTTTACCTTCTTTCTAGAAAATGAGGTTTACGGTTATTCACAGGGCTGAAAACCTGTCGTCTACCCACACGATCTTCTTAAGTATCCTCTATTCTGAACAAGCAACAAACATCACCTACACACTAGAAGACGTAGAAGAGACTTTGAGAAGCATTAAGAGGCTCTGGTACTCTCTCACAGACCAGTCTGAGGGAATTTGTAGGTTCATTCTTCCTTTTGAGATTATTTCGTATAATTATTCTGGTAAAAACTGTTGAAGAGAGGAACTGAAGCAGCTTTGTCCTTTGTGCATGCAGAGGTTTGTTCTGAAAAACCAGCCCAGAAGAAAAAGCAATAGACACAGCACTGACTGACAGCACATCTGTGTTGGTTGTTGATGATCTTCACATGACTGAACTCTACTATCTGTGTGGCCAAAACAAAAAAAATGTACATAAGTATAATATTCAACATCTGATTTTATCGAATTGTCAATAAAACAGAACTTAAGGCGGCTCTGAAAAGAAAGTGTAACAAAGTTTGTAACAGAGTGGATATGAGATATTTTTTTATTACAAAATGTAAATAAATTTTATTTTGGGCCAATTTTTCATGTGTCACAGTTTGTTAGCTGCTAAGCTGCAGAACAAATATTGCAGCTTCTTTGTATTTAGGATGGGCAGGTTTAGCGTTACCACGACAACAAGACTTTTTATTCCATTGTTGAAAGTTTTATTGCCTGTCCTCAGTATGACTCAATTTTCATAACTTTTGGTCCCTCCATTTCTTCTGATGCAATTCAAAATATATTTTCTTTTGGTTATTAGACACAGCTAAACACAAACTTCCTGTCAAAGCCAATGTTCCAGCTCCACCTGAACTGCACGACTCTGATTACATCCAGAAGAAAAGAAACGAAAACACCGGGGAAATAAGCTGAACAAACGAAACCTACAACATTCCCGCTTCGATCTCAGCTATTATAAAGAGCACATACTTGCACAACTCTCACATGAGAAAGTTTTTGCAATTAGAGCCCCCACTGTGCTTCTTTTGAGTGCTTTATAGTATACGTGAGATCAAATTTCCGTTTTCAAAGCGATAATACATGAATGGTAGGAGCACTAATAAAAAATCAATGTGTGAGATATAAAAAGAGCATTAAGAGGATTCATATTTCCTGTGAGAATTTCATACAGGAGATCACGTTTCCATCACAAAAGGAAATACGCCACTAAGCAGGATTTAGCTTCTCATTTCCTCTGGTTAGGAGAGAGTGATTAGCGCCAGCCACACAAGGCTGGGAATATGCCAAGTATGTTCAGCACACTGCATACTTCAATCTAATGCCGGTCCATTTAGCTGATCACATTGTATCATTAGTCTGCTTTGTATCAGAGGTCTGCTCCCAACCAATCATTAAAGAATCTGGTTATTTTTAAGAAAATGGCCTCAAAGCAGTATAAAAAAAACTTTACTCTGTCTGGCTGCAGAAATGATTAATGCGGGCGTCATATTAACTCTGAGCAAGAGCCTGAACTTATGAGCCACAGCATTAAACCCACTGACAAGTATGTAACATTTATCTCATTAAAGTGCAGTGATTGGCTGTTATGTGACATGTGGCAGCCTCTCCCCAGAAGGTTCACTGCAAGAGCTGCTGGGAACAGGCTGTGAACCATAACAACAAACCCCAAAGGACTGTTTTTCAATCAGATCTGCCCTCAGTCGTCACATCCAGTTTCAAGAGACCACGGAGGGCATCGCTGTGGCTCACTTGGTCGAGCTGGAGCTTTTCCCACTATTCTGTCTACTCTCACAACTGTCCAATCAAATCAAGACAAAAATCTCATAAAACTTAAATATTTAAATAGACTTTGCTAACTACTGGGTAAGATCACGGTGGCTTCAATTTGTGCAACATCTCTAAAAGTCAGAAATATCCTGTCTCAGAGTGACGCTGAAAAACTAGTTCATGCATTTATTACTTCCAGGCTGGACGACTGTAATTCATTATTATCAGGAAGTCCTAAAAACTCCCTGAAAAGCCTTCAGCTAATCCAAAATGCTGCAGCAAGAGTCCTGACAGGGACTAGAAAGAGAGAGCAGATTTCCCCTTCATTGGCTTCCTGTTAAATCCAGAATTCAAAATCCTGCTCCTCACATACAAGGTCTTAAATAATCAGGCCCCATCTTATCTTAATGACCTTGTAGTACCATATCACCCTATTATAGCACTTCGCTCTCACTCTGCAGGCCTACTTGTTGTTCCTAGAGTATTTAAAAGTAGAATGGGAGGCAGAGCCTTCAGTTTTCAGGCCCCTCTTCTGTGGAACCAGCTTCCAGTTTGGATTCAGGAGACAGACACTATCTCTACTTTCAAGATTAGGCTTCAAACTTTCCTTTTTGCTAAAGCATATAGTTAGGGCTGGACCAGGTGACCCTGAATCCTCCCTTAGTTATGCTGCAATAGACGTAGGCTGCCGGGGATTCCCATGATGCATTGAGTTTTTCCTTTCCAGTCACCTTTATAACTCAGTATGTGTTAACAGACCTCTCTGCATTGAATCATATCTGTTATTAACCTCTGTCTCTCTTCCACAGCATGTCTTTATCCTGTCTTCCTTCTCTCACCCCAACCAATCACAGCAGATGGCCCCGCCCCTCCCTGAGCCTGGTTCTGCCGGAGGTTTCTTCCTGTTAAAAGGGAGTTTTTCCTTCCCACTGTCGCCAAAGTGCTGCTCATAGGGGGTCATATGATTGTTGGGTTTTTCTCTGTATGTATTATTGTACGATCTACTGTACAGTATAAAGCGCCTTGAGGCGACTGTTGTTGTGATTTGGCGCTGTATAAATAAAATTGAAGATTGAATTAAAATTGAAAATTGAAATTCATCTGTATTTTCTATGCAGACTATGGTTTTGTACTCCTGCTTGAACTGTTTGAAGGATTCTTTAGATTATAACAATTTTCTGATACATGGCATAAAACTAAAGCAATTATAGCAATCATATAAGAAAATAAACTACTGCATAAAGATTCTGATAACCCTACACTTCACCACACATATTTGGTGATATCCAACTAAAGCACGAAAGCCTGCAAACAAGTGCAAAGTGAGCAAAAAACCACTGACTGTTTATTCAGAACTCCTACCACCAGCTGGAACAGACTCCACCACAATCACCACATCACCTCTGTCATGAGTTATCGTGTTCACAAAGTCGAACGTCCACGCCGCCCGCACGACGGCGATCATCAGTCTCTGACGGGGTAAAAAATAAAAGATGGAAGTTTCAGAATCACCAGAATGATTCTGCTGCTCTGGCGTTTGTCTAAGCTAACACCCTAAACCTCGCCTCCACACTCATCGCAAAGACATGAGAGTGGTGCCAATTTTCTCATCCAACTCTGAGAAACAAGGTTGGTATGTTGATGCTTGTGCATGTACTAGACTTAGCTCAAAGCTAACTGTTACCCTTTAATGCTCCTGCTTGTACATGGTTCTGCTGTTTGCCAATCACAGCTCTTCCTGATTAGCTTCCACAGAGGAGACATGGATGTTCCCTCTCATAGACCCGACAGATCTCTGCGAGTTGGGTGCAAGTTGATATAATTTTGAAGGCTCATCATCTGTCCTTGGAAACAATGTTTTGCAGTCACAGTGAATTTCTGCTGTGATTTCAAGTGTGAAGAATGTCATTGTTGCAGAGATTACGGCTGGTCTGGTACAGAGAGAAGCTGAGCCTATCATTATGAAATCACTGTGGAGGAACGCGTTTGTTCTTTGATTCTATTTGAGATAAATAGAAAAAGCTTAGTAATGAGAAAGGAGACTTTAATAAATGAATCGTGTATTAAGTACGTCACTAACGGTCTTAAACTTCCACCTACTAAGCTGTAAAGAATACGAGTGCTTAAAGATTGGCCGTTCACCTTGAAGAGATCCCCGTTAGTGCAGTTTGTGCAGGCCAATCATGTGACTCAAGTTTCCTCCTCTAGCACTTTATTAAATTTGAAAGACTGGAATGACCTAAAATGCCCCTTAAATCACATTCACAGCCATAACAGGCCAATTTCATACACATAAACCTCTGCAGCTCCACACAATCTACTGCCTGTCAGGTAGAGGAAATAGGGGCCACGGCAAACAGCGACAACAGGGAGCCAGACGGACAGGTAGACAGACAGATTAGCAACGGGAGATTTGACCTTAGCAGAAGGCGCAGCAGATAAAAGAAGATGCTGAGATGGATGCCCTCCTCAGATTGATCTCAGTCTTAGAAAGATGAGTATCTCTTAAGAGGAAAATGACAGCACCATCTGTGGAGATGATTGAGTCGATGACTTAGCCATTGTTCTTTTTTATGAATAGCTCTCCATTTTTCAACCCGCCAAAGTGTGATTACAGTGCTCAGCTTGGGTTTGTACAGACACACCAGGGCTTCGGCGTACGTTCACCTGGACTGTCCTGATCTCACAAAGAAATGCCAAACAACGACGCCGTTCTCAAAGTAGAAGTACAAAGTCAGGAAGCAGTAATACAAAGTCAATCAAAGGCCTGGTCGCTGTGGTGACATTGCAACGATCTCAAGGCAGTTGGAACCGCAGTGCCCACGAACACAATAACATTCAAGCCCCCTGCTCAAGAAGGCACATGCACAGGCTCACCCGAGTTTACTGGTGAAGATCTAAATGATTGAGAGAAAGCTTAGGAGAAAGTGCTGTGGGCAGAGGAAGCAAGAGAGATGCTGAGCATGACCCAAAGAACGCCGTCCCCACAGCTGAGCGCAGAGGTGGAAACGTCATGCTTTGGGACTAAAGGTACAGGTCGACTTCACCACATCAAACTGTGCAAAACCAGTACAGTGTTTTAACTGTGGCTCTGTCTTGTGGCTCTTCACTCACTCACTAATGTTTAGAGCAGAAACCGGCATGTTTCGAGTCTTTAATAATGTTGGAACAGAGCAGAGCCAAGCTGAACAGAACATACCACAGAGTATCAGAGGGAGGGAAAGCCCTATACAAGATCGGTCTGCCATGAAAATGTCTGTGTTTGGCTTTTCTCAGCAGTACACACAGAGTTCTTTCATGCGTTAATAAAAGGCCTGTCAAAAATGCAGCTACTAAGGGAATGGAGCGATCTGAAGGGCGTTCACAGGATCTTACAACATGTAACACTAATGTAAATAAATACCTGCAGCCCCACGGAGCCTGCAGAAATGTGATACACCCACTCATGCACGTGACAGTAGCAGTATCTTATTAACACAGCCAGGTTATGATCTGATGGTAAATGGGTTTGGTGTTCTTCTTTGTGCAGGTCAGTTGTAAAAGACACATTTCAGTTTTAAACAGCGCCACTTTGTAATTATGCAGACTCAAACTCAGGGTTAAAAGGTTTCAAACCACAGAGCCACACACAGTCTCCAACAACTTCTAACAACAGAGACCACCCTCACACTTCAGCTGCCTCTCATTGTTCAGAACAGCCATGTTGTTTGGGGAGAAGAACCTGCTCTTGTACCGTAATTTCAGTAAAAGTTTTCTTTTTGTGCTCGTTTCAGACTCTAATTTTCGCTGCATTCGGTAGATGGTCAGTAATCAATCAGTCTCAATCATCCATCCATTCGCTTCCGCTTGTCCTTTTCAGGGTTGCGGGGGGCGCTGGAGCCTATCCCAGCTGTCATAGGGCGCAAGGCGGGGTACACCCTGGACAGGTCGCCAGTCTGTCGCAGGGCCAGACAACCATTGGCACTCACATTCACTCGCACATTCACACCTAGTGGTAATTTGGATTATCCAATTAACCTATCCCCACAAGCTGCATGTCTTTGGACGGTGGGAGGAAGCCGGAGTACCCGGAGGGAACCCACGCAAACACGGGGAGAACATGCAAACTCCACACAGAAAGACCCCGGCCTGATGTTGGAATTGAACTCAGGACCTTCTTGCTGTGCGGCAACAGTGCTAACCACCGTGCCACCGTGCTGCCCCAGTCTCAATCAGTCTTTATTTATAAAGCACTTTTCATACAAAAAATGTAGCACAAAGTGCTTTACATAGTTAAAAGCAGCCCCCCCCCCCCACACACACACACGCGCACATTTAAAGAGTAAAACTTGGGCTGGGTTCGCATGAGCCAAGTGAGGAAACACTATAACAGGGAGCCGTCTGCACCGGCAGCCGGTCACAGACTGCAGCCTCCAGGCTGGGCACACAGCAGGAGGGAGGCAAAGAAGCCCCCCAGCCAGGCTGAGAGGACCCCCAGAGACCCAGCAGCCACGATCGATCACAGCCCCGGTGCAGAGAGCCCCCTCCGAGGAAACACTGGAGATATGACCCAATAGGATATATACAGGGTAAAACGATAAAATAAATAAGAACAGGATACAATATAAATAGAGTAAGAAGATTTAAAAAAATGAATGAGAATAAAATCAATAAATATTAGGTAAAGCCTAAATTAATAATAGAATAACAGGATAGAATAAATAAGCATAAAATAAATAAACGTTAAGTAAAAGCTAAATTAAAAAGGTGGGTCTTGAGCCTGTTCTTAAAAACATGTACGTTCTCTGCGGCCCTGAGCTCCTCCGGCAGGCTGTTCCACAGACGAGGACCGTACCACAGAAAAGCTGCCTCTCCGTGAGTATGTGTCCTGACTTTAGGGACAATCAAAAGGCCAGTACCAGAGGACCTCAGGGTCCGCGAGGGTTCATATGGTAAAAGCAGATCTGAGAGATAAGAAGGCCCAAGACCATTAAGACATTTAAAAACCAATAAAAGAACTTTAAAATCAATCCTGAAACACACGGGGAGCCAGTGCAGCGATTCTAAAACCGGTGTAATGTGGGCCCGCCCTCTGGTCTTCGTCAGCACACGAGCTGCCGAGTTTTGCAAGAGTTGTAAAGTTGAAATATTCTTCTTAGGAAGACCAGAGAGCAGGGCATTACAGTAATCAATGCGACTGGTAATAAAAGCATGCATCAGCATCTCCGTGTTGGCCCGAGAGAGAATAGGGCGGACTCTGGCTATATTCTTTAGATGATAAAATCCAATTTTGGTTACATGTTTAACATGTGGGATAAAACCAAGCTCAGAGTCAAAAATAACACCCAGGTTTTTCACTTGTAGCGAAGGACATAGTGAAAATGCCTCTAATTTAGACAAGAGTTTCTCTCTCTGAGCCTCGGGACCGACGATTAAAACTTCAGTTTCGTCCTGGTTAAGCTGTAAAAAGTTTTCTGCCATCCAAGATCTTATATCTAAAATACAGTTAAAAAGGGCATCCATTGGTCTGGTGTCATCAGGAGACACAGAGATGTACAGCTGCGTGTCATCAGCGTAACTGTGGAAGTTCACTCCATGCCTCCTGATGACACCGCCGAGAGGCAACATATACAAATTAAAAAGTACAGGGCCTAGAACCGACCCTTGAGGCACACCACATGTCATTTTATGGATCTTAGAGGAGCATGTATCCATACTCACCATAAAAGTTCTGTCAGAGAGATAGGAAGTGAACCAGTTGTGTACAGCACCAGAGAGGCCCACCTTGTGTTTCAGTCTGTTTAAAAGAATAGTGTGGTCTACTGTATCAAAGGCTGCGCTTAGATCCAGCAGCACCAGGACTGAGAGCTTTTGGGCGTCCCAGTTACATCTAAGATCATTTAGAACTTTTAGGAGAGCCGTCTCTGTGCTGTGGTTCACCCTAAATCCAGACTGGAATATCTCCAGGATCACATGGACTTATATTTTAGGGCACTGTTCAAAGATCACCTGCAGAACTTTTCTCTTCCATCTGGGCAGTTTTGTGATTGCAGCCTCGTGCTGAAGATGCAAAAAAGAGAATTATTGATTTACACAAATTGGGAAGACTCTGTGAGCCATTCCTAAACAGCTGCAGATTCCAAGATCCTCTGTTCAAACAATCAGTTGTATGTAAGTAGCAAGTTATTTTAATGTGTCACCACTTTGCCGAGATTTGGAACAAGACCTAAACTGTTGCGCTCAGATGAGATGCCTGTAAGCTCAACTGAAATTTGCAGCTGCCAAATTCCTTCTGTTTCAACAGGAATGGAGGGAATATTACAGCCTCTACCAAAATGAAAATAAGTATTGCAGGTGTTTGAAATGTACCAAGCAAAAAGCCCGACTGGATTCAAACCCAGAAGCTGCTGTGCAGTAACACTGCCACCCACCTTGCATCTATGCTGCCCCTCGTGCTTTGTGCAAGCACAACTTCACTGTTCATTTATGTGCATGAGCTGCTGCATTTGAAAATAAATACTGCAGATGTCTAATATCCAACAATCAAAAAAAGATTGATCGATTTCAAAAGATACCATAAGCTACAAAAACTCAGAAGACTTGAACTGCAAATTATTAAAACAATTGCTTCAAAGAGGATTCAGGAAATTGTGTAATGTTTATCTCTCTATTAAGGCAGTAAGAAAACAAAGAGGAGCGTTTCCTCAAGGTGCACAGCCAAACATTAAAGCAGTGGCACTTCATTATATAAGTTTCCTAACGTGGAATAAAAGAGTTTCACAGCAGACACCGAAGGAATGCTGGGAATGTTACAGCATTTCTGTGCGTGCGTGGACTCACATGCACACGCAGACTTTATAAAGACACCCTGCTGTTCACAGCTCATAGCTCTGGGAAGTGTGTGCATGTGAGTGTGCGCTAGTGTGTGTTTAAAGGGTTTTTTCCACCTGAAGACACAAAACACCACCTCCTCCCTCCTGTTGCTGCTTCAAACACACACACAGACACACAAATGTGCTGCAGGTGCATCGCTCATCACATTAATCGCACTGTATGCACACACATGCGTCAAACACACAAAGATAATTTTCTCAAATATTCCCAAAGGCATCTGGGATTTGAATGTGGACAAAAGGATGGAACACAACTGTGTGTACTTTGTGTGTGGTGGTGGTGGTGTGATGGGCTTATTGTTCTGTAATCTGCTCTTGGATCCTCGGGGAAGTTGAATTGCAACACCTGATTATCTCGGAGCCGGAGCATCAACAAGAAAGGTAATTCCCTGGAGACAGATTGAAAGTCTTTCTCGTCTCTCTCTCTTTTCCTTAAATTTCTTCATCCTGTCTCACTCGCCTTTTATCTTTTTTCTCAATCTCTCCCTCTCCGACACGTAGACACACACTTTCTCCCTCTTCTCCACAAACACACGGCACTCTTGTCTAAACCACCTCTTTTCCTCCAGCATCCCTGTTTTACCCTCCCATTGCCTCCTCCTGCTCTTCTTTCTCATGTTGCCCTCCCATCCCATCCCTTCAGTCCTCCTCTCTTCCACTTCTCTTTCATCATTTTATTTAAGAGGCACAGCGGTTTGATGAAGACTGCTCTGATAATTCGCTGACATAATTCTGCTGTCTTTTCATTTTCTCCCTTACTGCATGAAATGGGCTGAACCGGTGTGAGGAACCTGTGTCTGAAGAAGTCTTTTCCTGCGTGTTTCATAGGTGTAATTCTGTGAAACACAGCCCATCAGCAGCAGGAAAGCTGTTCACTGCCGTGCTGTGACCTCTTCTGTGCTGTTCACCTTGAGGAGAATTAAATTCCACTTCCCCTCAGATTCAATTTGCTGCTCGTACGAGGCCCCGCCTCAAACGTCGAGAAGTCGCAGCGTTCTCAAACCCGAGTGTGCAGAGAGATTTCTTTGTGTCCGCCGGAGTGAGTGACAGCTCGTCAGGACGGCGCCGAGCTGTGTCGCCGCAGCAACAATAGCCTTTCGATAGCAGCACCTCGCTTCATTTCGCTTCCATTACATTCAATCATCGTTCCTCTTCTAGAAGTGCATTTTTCTGTTGAAGTCACAGCAATCTGTGTGCGCTCAAACAGTTTCCTAACATCATTCATATTTCAACTGAGGGAAGCAGGACTGGAAAGTGTTTTGGTCTCTGAAAGGGCCTGTGTGCTGTTTGGAAACACACATCCACATACCTGCGTGTATAATGAGCATCCATAAATGCCCGCTTTGTTAAAGCTTCAAATTCACAAATCCCCGTTGCAGCGTGTGCGCTGACTGGATCAGAAACTGCCTGTTTCGGGTCAGCGTGCAGGGTGGGTTAGGTCCACATCGTTAGGCCTCTATGTGAAAGTTTCGCCTGTTTGGCTAACACAGGTGGAACTGCTTGTGTTTCCTGGGATCAGCAACAGCGAGGCTGGTTCTACATAACAGCACACAGCTACAGCAGCAGTTACTTCATGCAACATGCAGATGTTGCATAATCATGAGGTTTCTAACCGCCACAGTAACCTCACCGATTACTGAAATAAACCATAAAAAACGGGATGCAATGTGAGAGACATGAAGAGCTTTTAAGTCATCAGGTCACGAGTTTGACACCCCTGGTTTACTTGCATGGGTTTTTGTGGTTTTGATTAACTTGTCACGGCTGCGATGACAGACGAGTGGGGTGACGAGTGAGGACCCAAGATGCAGGCACTGCTGATGTGAGTGAGCTTTATTGTGGGGAAGGACGTAAAACAAAAGGCGAGGATGTCGAGAACAGAACTGAGAAATAACCTAAATTGGGAAAAACTACGAACTAAACAACAAATCAGAACACAAGGAGACGGAGCGTGGAGGTACATGAAGAATGACAGCATCGAGGAACACAGGGAGACTCGGGGAGACAACACAGACGGACCAGCAACAAGCAAAACGAAACACAGGGCTTATATACACACAGGAGCAATCAGGGAATCACAGAAGGGAGAAATCAGGGCTAACAAGACTAGGGAAACAAATCCAGACACGTTCACATAAGACACTGACCTTCAAAGTAAAACAGGAAACATAACACAGCAACGCGAACCTGACACAGAGACACGAAAAAGGCATAACACTAAACACAGGGAAGGCATACAAACAAAACCCAAGACAGAAATCAGGAGACAATAAAGAACCTAGGAAGCAAGAAATACAGAAACCAAACAACAGAAACACCAAGTCAACGAATACAACACACAGAAGCAAACCCACTGGGTCACTAGACCCAGGTACCCTAGCATAACTTGGTGAGAAATTAACAAAAACCCATATGGAACCACTGAGAGTCTATCATCCATCCAGATAGTTGGTAAATGGATGTATTATACCAGCGGTCTCCAACCTTTTTTGCGCCACGGACCGGTTTATGCCCGACAATATTTTCATTGGTATGCGTGCCTGCCTTTCCATTCCTGTGTCTTCTTGTCAGTAACTGTATTTTCATCCACCTGTTAATGAGCAAAAAACAATTTGAAAAATTGAAAATGAAGTATAACTTTCTATTTTTAACTCCGTCTGCTCTCAATACATTATTGCTGTCTCTCAGACCATCCATTTCCACACTGTAAGGGTCCATACTTAGATAAACCTTTATACTGATGGTCACACGGGCTATAAGTATGGCTATATGAACCGAGTGTATGAATGTCCGAGAATCAAAAACCGAGAGTGTTAATTACCATGACATATTAAACATAACCAGCTATGCTAATGAGGTCACTCATTTAGCTAATTAATGCACTAATTAGAAAATATTTCAATGTCTGCACGTAACTCGGTGGTGGTACTTAAATGAGCTCCGTAACCCAAAAGCACAAAGGAGTTCCTTAGAAATAAGTGTGTCCTCATTAAAATCTGGTGCACAACGCGAGCAGACACGAGCGCAGATGTGATCAAGATGCACGTCAGAAAAATCGGAGGGAAAAGCTTCTCTGTGAGCATGCGGCCGAACCCAAACAGTTCTCGGGCCTCGCTCACCAGCGGTCCGCCGTTTGTCTGACGCGAGGCAGCTGCTTTGTAGCACCGAACGCTGGAACAGAACAGCCGAAGGGCACCGAGTACTTCACTGAGCCACAGTGAGAAGCCAGCACCTGGGGGAGATCCACCGAACACAGCCTACCTGCACAGGTCTGATTACACACACTGTGGTAAATTATGCACTAAAAATAAATGACCAATAATGGCGTCGTGCATTTTTCATTATGCAGAAATTAAACTGGAATTAATTAATCACAGCAGCCTCGAATATAAAGACAAAAGTCATAACAGGGAGCGATGAGACCTGTTAGCACGAACAGGAGAGTCGCTCAGTGAAAATTACCTTATAACGATGAAGATTACCTGCAGCGTCTTGCTCCAGAGTAATGCAGACTGGGATCAAACCACCAACCTTCCAATTAGTTCTACCTACAGGTACACAGAAACCCTAACTCTGCGCAGTAAAGCTAAAGTCATGTAATTATTACTTTTTATAGGGACTAAATCCTTCTTTTTCTTTTTAATTAAAGGTTATTAATATCATTTTAAAGTAACCACCATCACACCGCTAACTACAGATTTATCTTGTGTATCTATTTCTGTCAGTTTTACTTTTACTGACAGTAGAAACACAGACACAAAAGCTCGATCTACAGACAGCTCGGGTTCTCATCTCCTCCTCAAACCTGCTTGTGAGGGCAGCCAGTGGTGGGAAATGTTAAATGGACTGGTTCTTAAAGCGCCTTTTACAGCATGCCTCAGTCACGCTTTCACACCAGCACTTTTTTGATGTCTAAGAGCTTTCTGTGTAATATTTACATGCTGATCAAACAAGCTGGATGTTCAATATTTACTCAGGGTTCAGTATCTATCCCCAGCATGCTTCGGCATGCAGACTGGGATAAAACCACCAACTTTTCAATTAGTAGCTGACCTGCTCTACCTCCTCGGGGAGATTAGCTTACTCTAGCGCCAGAGTAGGATAAAACTGTGAAGTTAACTGTGGCTGAACTGGTCATATAATGGTGTATTGTTATCACCTGTCTGCATGGTTTCAGTAATAAATTCTGGAAAGTTATTGAATTATTTAAAAAGCAGTGCAAATCTCACCTATTTACACCAAACACAATGCGGATATAAGAAGCACTGCTTAGCTTTGCTTTGAGTGAACAACAGAGCTTTGTATGTCTGCATCATATTCAAGGTTTAACTGTCAGTGGCCATGCATCAAACAGAAGGAAACATCTTTAATGCTGACAGAGGTCTTTGATAAGAGGGGAAATATTACATGTCCTTTTCACACTTCTCATCTTGAACATCTGCAGGAGTCATGGTGTCCACTGCTTTGCAGAAACTCTTAGCTTTACTCCAGCAGGTCCGGGACTGAAACATAGTATAAGTGAAAGACTGAGATGTGGGGTATCCTTCAAGCTAAAGACATTCAACAATCAAACGGCGTCTTTGAAAGCTGATGGTATGGAGAAGCTGGGAGGATGTGTTGCAGCTGCAGGCCTTAGATGGCAGAGAACAACGGTGGGTGGCAAACTCACTCATCTTGGATAATGTTTCCAAAGCAAAAAAAGCAAGTGCATCCAGTCTGAGAAAGGAAATAAAACGCAGCCTCTGTGTGTGTGCCGTGTAGTGCAGAGCTTTGAATCTCACAGCTCCTCTCTTCAGGGGAGATTATCCCACACAAAAGTGGAGAGAGCTGCGGAGGAACAGCACAGTGTGGTGAGCTCAGGTGCTTCCTCAGATTACTCTTTGAATATTAACAAAATCAATGCCATTCAAATCTGGGTCAGGGCCAGAAGATGATCACGTGTGCTAACCAACATTTTTAGTCATACAGAGCTTTCTACAGCATCTCCACATTTACCACTGCAGTGGCTTAAAATGTGTACAAATGTTTATATTTTTAACAAAATATACCTCAGTGTTTAGTTTCACTAATAATCTCCAAACTCCTGAATCATCATTTAAATTCGGTTCATTGCACCTCGTCTTATTCACATCATTTTGTTTGTTACAGTAACAGCATTGTACTCATAGAGCTGCTGAGACCTGGGAATGCTTAGACACAATCTCCAAGGATCCAAACTGCTTCCATCAGCCCTGAGATGTTGGTAGTAATCTGTCTCTATGCTCGGTGTTTGAGGCCAACACTGGCTGACACTGAGAGCAGGTCAGGATACGGTTTCTACACTTTCTCATGTCTGTCCACGCATGACCTTTAAACCTTTTGATATGAGGAATTTTATTATAACAATAATAATAATAATAATAATAATAATATGCAGTCCTGACACACAAATTCTTATCAGTTCAGCCCAACTGAAAATTTGTGTCATTTCTTCTTCATAATCTTTGCAGTAAATATGATTTTGTTTGAAATCCTGATGTGTTTTTCTTCTTTTGTGCCTTTTCTTTGCTGGTCTCACTTTCACTTTTCTCTCTGCTTTATTTTGAAAGTCTGTGTTTTTATTACCCTCCCCTTCCTGTTTCACTCCGGATCTTTGAGCCTTCAGAAGGCACTGGCCAGTCCGGTGGGGTCACGGTGGGTATCTCCATCTTTGATGTACAGTTTACTGTCCATACTTGAGTTTTCTGTCGTTGTTACACATTTAAACTACGACCCATGTTGTTCAACACAAGTCAAACACAACTATAAAGGCTAAAGATGTACACCGTGTGTGTTTCCCCACATCCAAACCGAACATTTTAAAACTTTATTATTCAAAGTAAATAAACAGGATTCTTAGGAGATTTGAGAAGAAAACTCAATGATTGTATTCACAGGGCTTCACTCGTTCCACATGTTGTCATGTTACAGCTTTATTCCAAAATGGATTTGTGGCGGAGGTGTGGTCCCGGGCGCGGCTGCAGGGGAGGAGTGGTGCAGTGGGCTCAACGGGGCGGTGCTGGAGATGCCGGTGAGAACAGCTGATGGCGATTTGGACTGATAATGGTTTCCTTCCCTTTTTATAGTGAGACGGAGAGGAGCGGAGGGAGAGGGAACTCAGCTGGGACCGACAGCTGTCAGACTGTGTTCAGTCATAACCTGGGAAAATTGTAAATAAATGTGGAACGACCTGTGTGATAAAGACCTGTGTGTGTGTGTACCTGTGTATAGTGCATTTCACAGGATTCAATTCATTTTTCACTTCAAAGTTCTACACACAACACCCCACAATGACAAGGTGGAAACAACGTTTGTGTAAAATCCTTGTAAATTTACTAATAATAAGAACAAAAATAGTAAATCCTTTAGACTGGACATGATTTGGGAAGCAGATATTTTGGTGCTGTGAAGACTATACTTCTCTTATCAGTGTATTGATTGTTTATTGAAAAATGCCCTTTGGGCCCGAGTGTGTCTGTTCATAAGTTATAGCAGCACACGGCCCAACACCGTTCCTGAGGCCCTTTTCTCATTTCCCTGTGTCTCTCTCGCCTTCTCCTGTTCCTACGACTGCAACAGCTTTTTCAGATGCATTTGGCACTTTTTGATGAGCAATTTTTTACACTCTAAAAATAACTCACTGTGCCAAAGTGAGGCAGACCTGTTCTCTGCATCTGTACACTGTGATGTCACAGCTGCTCAGGCGCAGCTCTCCGTCCAAATTCTGAAGGACAAACCAACACATTTTTAACAGTCCGCTCCTTAATGAGAGGCCAAGGCCATTTACAGCATCACTGGCACTGGGAGAGACAGCTTTCCAGCATTAAACCAGTGAGAACATCTATGGGTTTTTTAAATAACTTTTTTGGACCAAAGTCAAAACAGTTTCTCCTTAATTAAAACAAATTATGTCCTGTCAAGCTTGATTAAACTAGCCAACAGTGTTGGTCAAGTTACTTGAAAAAAGTAATCAGTAACTAATTACTGATTACTTCCCCAAAAAAGTAATCCCGTTACTTTACTGATTACTTATTTTCAAAAGTAATTAATTACTTAGTTACTTTTTAAAAACACGATTTACAACCTGAACAGGTGATAAAGCGATAGATCTTTCAGCCCAATTCTACTTTTTCTGCATAATCCATCATACAAAATGTAATCAAATGGAAAAGTTTCTTTTTTAAACTTGTTTTGTTAGTTTTAATCTTTTAACTTTATGCATCAAGCAAAAATTTAATTATATGCAACATTCTCTGACTTGAATAAATTAGTTTAACATTTAAACCTATTTTCTGCACATTCCAGCACATAAAATAAAATAGTTTTTGTGTTTACACTCAGTCTTTCAAATAGATGCAAGTAAAACACAGCAGAAAATAAATAAAGTCACAGACTCAGCGGTCCTGTTGCTCTATTTTCACCTGTAAAGCAGGAGTGGGGTAGGCGGAGGTTTACCCTGGTGCAGGTGTGCCGCAGCGGTCAGTGGAAGGATACGGCAGTTTCTCTGTGAGTTTCCCATCACGTCGTAGCTACTCGGTGCTTGCTCGGAAGTTTAGGGGTTTTTTCGCTGTAAAAAGAAGTTTTCTTCCCACGCACAGCGGACACTAATGTTTTTGTCACTTTTTATGGAATCAAACTCAAAGTAAGGTCAGTACTTCCACGCTTTAAACGCTGCACGCTCATACTCTCTCCCACACTCGATATATGATCCATTGTTGATCTGCACACAGCTGTTGTCACGAACGTCGCACTCGCTTACGTCACTGTCATGAGACATTCTCGCAAAAAATCACGGTTTTAGTAACGCAGTAACGCAGCGTTCCTACGGGAAAGTAACGGTAATCTAATTACCGATTTTGCAATAGTAATCCCTTACTTTACTCGTTACTTGAAAAAAGTAATCGGATTACAGTAACGCGTTACCAGTAACGCGTTACAAGTACAAGTAACGCGTTACTGCCCATCTCTGCTAGCCAACGGAAAATGAAGTAATTTAGTACAACATAAATGTTAATGCAGCAGTAATATTAATCCATGAAAACACAATATCTAACCATAAAACACAAACTGGCTACATTTTTGCACAGGACAGGTGTTTAATTTGCCAATCTATAAATGTAGAAATGTTCATTCTTTAGGGCTAAAGAATACGTGAGGCAACAACGTACTGGTGAAGAAAAACCTGCAGCGTTGTATCATTACAGCCAGCGCCACTGTGGACAACAGCAGAGTGTGCGACATCCAAATGATTTAGGTGTTCTTCCAGTTACCTCAGTGATAACCTTGTCTCAGCAGGAAGCAACCCAGGGTGCGACCTCGAGCTATTTAGCCGGAGGGTACCAGCTGTATATCTCCTTGTTGTCTGCAGGATTGCAGTCAGCGTGGTTCATCTCGCTGAGAGCCATCGTGACAGATTCAGGAAACGGTGAGTAAAACTGTCAGATTCATCCGCTGCAAATCCCGCCTTCAGACAAGCCACTGCCGTTCCATCGGGCCTGCGCTGTGATTGGCATGCAGGAAGCAGCGCGTCACAATAAATCAATCAGACCAGCAGAGCCACACAACAAAACAACAGTATCAGGCGCTTGTGTCCGCAGTCCTGCAGAGGAGATCAGACTAAGCCTGAGAGGATTGAAGAGCAGACACTCGTGCTGCTGCTGACTGCTGGACGACAGACACCGAGTGACAGTGACAAATGTGTTCAGTAAAGTCTTTGACAATGTCGTGGAAATAAAGGTGTGCCCTGCCCCCCTGTACCACGTATTGATACAAGAAAGTACAATCAAGCTAACAGTATGGCCACTCTAAAACAGGCCGTGTTACGCTGCATGTACGTACCTCTCAGCCTTCACCTGCTTTAGCCCTCTAAACAGAATAACAGTCAAGAACTAAAGTTTACAATAATAATATCACTTATTTGGATTCAGGTCACAGATGCAGCAGACTAAGCAAAGCAGCCCAGCTGTCCCACTTCGTCCAGCACTTCCTGGGGGACCCCAAGGTGTTCTCTAGCTAGACGAGCTGTATAATGTCTCAGGTGTCCTAGTCTCTGCCCTTCCAGTCTGGATCACCTCCCTAAGGGGCCATCATAATACTACTCTGAACTACCTCCTGATGTCTGTGCTGATTCAGCAAAGTCTAACAGTGTCGGGGCACCTGTGCCATGTTCCCACATGTTCCCAGAGCCTAAACTGCTGAGGATTCACAGGAGAAAAAGTCGTCTGTAATGAATATGTTACTTAATTCTTAATGTATGCAATGCACTGCAATTCTGAGTGAGCTCACTCAGTTCAGTCTGCCTGTCTGTAACCACACACCTCAGAGTTTCATGTCACAAAAACAACGACGGCCCTATTTTATTATTTCTATTTTGATGTCCAGCAAAAAAAACTTCATCTGCTGCCTTGACTTGTTTTCCAGCTGCAGTGAAATGCTGCACATTCATTGGCTCACAGCCTGAGATTGATAACTTATCACCTGGATCTGCCTCACAGAATAACCATAACTTACAAATCAAGATTTCTCTGTCTTTCATTTAATATAACTTTAAACGAGCTTAGGTCTAATGAAGTCGACACCTGTCGGCCATTTAAATAATGCAGATTTTAGAGACTTCCACACTGGAAGCCACGCCCATCTTTTATACTGTCTGTGAGTAAAGTGGGTGCACCATTCAGTACCCCTGGATCAAACCACAGTCGAGTATTACTGCTGATCTCAAAGACACACCTGCAAAGTTTGATATTGTTTTACAATAAAGTACATAAACCAAATTAAACGATGGTACCCACACAGACGTACAAAGTAAAGAACAATGAGCCACGCTGTCACCGCTGGTAAAGAGAACGTTATGGTCTGTTAACAGAGAGGAAGTTAAAGCTGCAGCGCTGACAGGGAAATGCCCCCAAGCAATGAGCCTTCAGCACCAAAGGACAAGATAAAAACAAGTTTCTACAGATTATTGCACCACTAAACAACAATCAAAATGTTTTCAGCGTGTGTGCCCCTCTTTATGAAGCCATAAAAGCTCAGCGTAAGCTCCAATGAAGCCTTCTTTCTCTGCAGCACAGCCTGAGGGGGAGAGACATCAGTCGGATCCAGGCACCAGAGGTGGCCAGCGACCAGAGGCAGATTTGTGTCAGGGTGCATTACATGCCCAGGAGAGCGCCGTTGTTTCAGAAACATACAGCTGACCTCTCTGAAAACATCTCTTCAGGACAGCAGCAGAGGATAAGTCCTGCAGGCTGTGTTGGTGGCTCACTGTTATCCTCTGTGTGTGATCTGATGGCGCTCTCACTCACTGCAGCTCACAACCCAATTTTAAGTTTTGCGTTTTTTTGTTTTAAAGTTGAGGAATAAAAAAAGGATTCGATTTGAATAAAACTGGCAACATTTGATTTGTTTGTTACTATTAAAATAAGTGTTTACTGCACAGTGTAGCTGCTGTAGAACAGCCTCGCATTCATGACGCAGCTCTGTCTGCCACCAACTCTCCCTGGAAAATGAAGGATCGACTGTGCAGCCAAAACAGGAAGAAGACAGTGAATTTTTTCCCATAGTTAGATTCCCTCAGGTAACTAAAAAGACAGAAGGTGGAACAGCCAGAGTAACTGGTGAAACTGTACAAAGAAAAGGGGAAAAAAGCTCTGTTTGCAGAGCAAGCAAAGAGGGAGAGTGCTAGAAAGAAAAACAAGGGTGAGTATTACACAGAATGTGGAGTGTGTGCAAGCAGATCACAGGATGAGGAGTGTGTGTTTTCACCGGCTACACCTGCAGCACACTTTCTGCAGGGCCGTGTGAGTCGTTTCGGGATCACAATGACATCGTGAGGGATTCTTAGAAGATATTTAACTTGTAAATAGACGTAAAACTAATGTGAAATCAGGTTATTTCATTAACTGTTCCTTGCAGTGAAATAAGCAAACTAACAGCCTTTATCAACTTTGAGTAAACTCATTAAACTGAGCGGATGAATGTAATTTGAAATTGTAGAAGAAAGGCACCTCATGTTTTTGTGTTACTGCTAAAGAGAACGAACCCAGTGACAGCGCTGTAACGCCCTGAGCTATTCAGTACTCTGTTTAAGCTCATGGAGTATTTTCAGTAGTTACTGTATTTTTAGTTGAGTGCTGAAGTTGATTTCTGCCATCTTAAAAGAGCAAACTAATGTAAACTGTAGCCAAATTGAGACTCCAAAGCTTCAATACAGTAAAAAAAGACGGATGAAGCCACCATGACGTTACACACTTGTTTTAGCAGAAGTGACCGTACTTGAATGAGAACGCTATACAACTGTGATACAAACACACGTCTTGGATGGTCTGTACCTCACAGAAAGTCACAATTTTATTCCGATAATAAAAGTAAAGAAAATAAACCTGTTGATTAACACGGCCACTGCTGCAAAGTTCAACATTTTAAAATGTGAGCCTATATGGGGACTGACTCAGTTTTGGAGTCTGCCTCAAGTGGCTCTCAGAGGAACTGCGGTTTCGGACTCTTCTGCATCGGCCTCGTCGTTCGTACATCTCTCTCCACTTTACTTCTCCACTTCTGTAATCAACTTAATTTCATTCATTTATAATGAGCTTAGCTTGGTAGCCTAACTGATTAATTCTGCGGCTGAATTCTGGCCCAGACTTTATTTGCATGGCAACACGTCTCTCAGCTTCAGCTGAGGAATTAATTTAGCATTTTTCGCTTCTTCTTACTGTACTGCTAGCATCTTTTTTGTTGGTCGTTATAAAGTTATGCAGGTGAAGGAACTATAATAATGAAAACTACTTTATCTTAACTTTGGTCTTCATCTGAATATAGACAAGAACATATAAAAACCTTTATGCACACGAGAAATCAGACACGGAGATATCCTGAACAGAAGTTACATGCACAGTGCAGCATGGCATGAAAAAACACAAGCAAATGCAAAATGGGGCAAATATGGACAAGAGATGACGAATGAAATATAAGATGATATTTCCATGGAGTCTCTTTTTTTCCTCCACTTGTCACCAACATATGTGGAAGAAACTTTAGCTTTAATAAAACCTGAAGCTACAACACAGCTGAGTTTTAGTAACTGACTTTATATGAGAATCTCTGCCTCTCCATTCACTCAAATATCATCACTGTGAAGCCTGGCAAAGCTTAATGGGTTGCAGTAATTCCATTACAATGAATTAATTTTGCTGCATTACCATTTTTATAAGTGCCATTAAAACTCTTCAAAGTCCTTTAAAAGGAGAAATGTCATAAAACAGAGTAAAAATTCAAGTCTCCACAGGGAGCTTTAAAAAAAGCCTCAGGATACATTTCACAAAGTTTCCAGCAGCACAACGTGGACAACAGTAGCTACACTCCCAGAGTTTCCTTCATTCACCATCGCCGTGTGTGACGACTTTACCCCAACGTGGAGGGAATCTGACTGTGGCTAAAGGCCGTCCCCACCGGCTGGAAGCGGGGATGTAGCTGCAGGCAGCTGAAGTGAAAGTACACGGACAGTCTGAGGAGCTAAAACTGAATCCCAGGGATGTTTGTAGGATGGGAAGATGGTAAGTGGGGTAACAGCAGGGGGCACTGGATGAAACAGATGAACTGGATGGCAAGTTCCACATCCGATGAGCCGAGCAGAATCTTAACTTGTGACTGGAATGCAAGTTACGGTTTCATGAAGCGCACCTTAACTGCAGCAGACAAAGGGCTCCGTGCTCCAGACTGTAATTAAAGCAGAAATATATTCAAATGTGTGTGCACAGCTGTCTACAGCAGCTCACAGGAAGCAGGCGGGGGTCCCGTGGGAAATCAAAACATTTTATCGGATATAAATGCAATGTAAAAACAATTGGGTTTCAGCCTGATGAACTGCCCCGTGCCTTCACACTGATGTATTATTTATTTAGTATTTACATTCTTTTCAGGTTTGTACTTAATGCTAAAAGTGATACGACAGCACAAAAACAAAGTATTTGTAATGAAGAATAATGTGCTTCATATTATCGATTCATTCATGTGTGCTTCACTTAATGTTGATGGATAGATCATTTTAATTACTCGTTACTTCTGCCTCATTTGATCTCTTTCTGTAATACATTATGATTTATTATCAGAGTTATATCTTCAAAATAAGAAATACGTTTCTGAATACATGACATCGAGTACAAAGTCAATTATTTGTATGAATTCTGGAGCAGAAGTATGAAGCACAACAAGTTACTTTGTAACGCTGGTTCCATCCACACTGTCAGTGCTGTAGATCATTTTTGACTTGCACTCAACAACAAACAAATCCTCCCTAATGACAAAAATTACTTCAAAATTACTTGCATTAGATTTCTTCACGTCAAAGTAGGGGTGACCTGGGCCGCGGGTTTGAGACCCCTGCTTTAGACCAATGAACAAACATCTTCCAGCAGAAGTAGAAGTCGACCAGTGATCGCCCATCGTTGACCTGACAGTGGGCGGGTGAAGAAAAACTGTTTGCATTTAATGAAATATGCTACACAAACAAACTGTCAAAAACAAAATGAAAATAAAAACAACAAATTGCAATTTAAAAATTTTGGCGCACTATTTAAAAGCCTGTCACATTTATTATTGCCCCTAATGGTTTTTCTTAATTTTTGCTACTGTAACTTTGCACTGTCCACTTTCAACAAATTTCCCACATGTGGGACTAATAAAGGTCATCTTATATTCTTATCTAACACATCCTCTGATTGGCTAAAAGTGTGATGCATCTGTGTTTTGAAAAGACATCGATATATTAAGTTTTGTTATTTTTATTATTATTATAAATATGCGTAGCACTAGTAGTTTTAGTAAAAACCAAAACAATGAGCTAAAAGACGCTAAAACGCTAAATTGGAGTGTAAGCGTTCTCCAACTTAAACCTTCATATAACACTCTGTAACAGCAATGCTGTTAAAAAGTTTTTGTTTTATTTACCTGTCAAAGATAAACAACAACAACAACAAAAATAATCCCTATAATTTGGAATTAGGATATTATATAAATGATAGATGAGCGTTCAGTCAGGCACTGCATCCCCTCAGTACAAAAACAAGGGTAAAAATGAATCTGCCGTTGTGTCTCCAGCAGGGTAAATGCACCATTTAGTTGGTTTTTGATGCTTTTCCTTTCTTCAGAGCATTTTCATCTTCTTGCAGCCCACCCAGTACCTGACTCCCTGACGCCAAGTGTGGGAGGCATTTCTTGCAGCCCCCAGATGACAGCTTCATGAGGCTCACGGGCCACAATAGTCTCCCGAATGCTGCGCTGGAGGAATTTAGCTGTGGGGCAGCGCAGTGGAAAGCCTCCCTGTGGTGCCATAATGCAGCCTCGGGGAAATACGCTGCAGGATTTAGAAGACAGTGTGTGACAGTAGAAACTTCACCAACTGTTTGAATCTGTGTCGGAGACACCGCGTGTGAAATGCTAACAGGCTACGTCGTGCAGCCTGCCGCCATGAGAACGTCACTCTGATGAACGATGACATGAACGCCGTGCCCGGCTGATTGACTCGCTCATGTGTGTCCACAGACGCGCAGATTTAAAAGTACAACACTTCACAAAGTCCTTACACACTTCCTGCTTACGGGATCAGACAAATGTATGCAAGAGCAGCTGAACTGCTAGCTTATGCTGCATTTGGGATTTAAAATAGGTGTGTGTATGTGAGCGTGGCTCACAACCCAGTCTGCAGATGTATGTCAAGTCAAACCCACAAAGTACTGCACAGAGCCTCAGTGCTGAGGGTTAAGTCCATTATGAATCCCCAGTGGATTTGAGCGTATGTGTGCTGCTGTGTGGAAAGTGACAGGGTGGATATTGACCGCCGTAAGCACGGTCTTCTTCTTTAATGAACCTCTGTGTTGTCAGCTCTCACAGGACCATCACAGATCCTCAGGAGCCTGCTTTGCATTTCTAACCGAAGTACCAACATTATGTGTTTAACACGGATAACTAAACAGGAAGCTAGTTATTCGGCTTTATCAAGCCACTTTATACTGACTACTTATTACATGTGCAATCACCTTGGGTCTAAACAAAGCAAGAACCTAATGTAGAAGTCCATTTTTTTTAATTAGCATCTTAATTAGCATTAACCTGCAGGGACCTGGCATCCACATATGTGGGCATCACATTTTGGACTGTCTAGACCAAAATAAGTGCCTGACATCCACTTACGAGGACGTTATACTGCCACTGTTCTGTCAAAATTTAAAACTAATGTCCTCATACGTGGATCTCATTTTTCTCAGAAACAAAAATCAGGTAATAAAAAAAAAATCTGGTAAGTTTTGTTTTTACATTCATCAGGTCCCAATCAGCCCAAATAGCAACGAGAAATTAAAAATGCATGTTATGAAAGAGTTCAGGTTTTAGGAGGTTAATTAGCAGATATCTGTGTCTGTGTAATGCACCTGTACAGTTTATGGATGCAGCTTGCTAACCAGTCGCAGCGGATGGCCCCGCCCCTCCCTGAGACTTGTTCTGCTGGAGGTTTCTTCCTGTTAAAAAGGAGTTTTTCCTTCCCGCTGTCGCCGAGTGTTTACTCATAACAGGGTCGTCTGATTGTTGGGGTTTCTCTGTATTAGCGTAGGGTCTTTATCTTACAATATAAAGCTATATAAATAAAGCTGAATTTAAGTGAATAATCTGATGCCAAAATATTAGAAAGGCCACCACAGTATGACTACATATTGGGTGGTTGTAGCTCAGGAAGCAGAGTAGGTCATCTACTAACTGGAAGACTGGTCGTCTGCCTCCTTGATCGAGACGCTGAACCTCCCTGATGTGCTCATTTAGATAAAAAGCACTTAGGCGCTTGTGTAAATGGGGAATCTTGTAAAAAGCGCTTCGAGCACTCGAGCAGAAAAGTGCTACATGCGAACCAGTGCATGTCATCATTGATTAGCTCTGCAGCGATCTCAAGTTCAGGTCTTATTCGGTATGTAAAGCTGACATGTTCAAGGTAAAAATCGGGCAATAAGCTGCTCTTTAATTCAACCTGAACATCTGATAGCTTTGTATTGGCGAACCAGCAGTGAATCTAGCATTACACCTTTATTGCAGACAGACTTCTTCCCAGCGGGCATAAAACTTTTGCTCGGTCACAGAGAGCAGCTGTGACCAACCAAGCGAGAGGGATGAATGTGGATTTCGACAGCTTTTGACACAGCGTGATCATGGTTAAGTTGCAGGTGTGCACCAGAGCCAGAGCTGGCAAATTAACTTTTAAGACTCGAAGCTCTTCCTGGACTTCTGTTGCCTGAAATGGGCTTTGATGCAGCGTGAACGTTAAGTGAGGGCAGCAAATGACACGTTGTTGTAACTAATAAGTGATGCTTCATATCAGTGCTATTTCAGCTGCATCCGCAAACCATTTGGGCATAAAAATAAAGTATATTTCACCAAAATCATCTTCGTACGAGGGAACAAAATGTGTCTGCGGAGCCAAAATGCCGAGAGGCTGATAGCATGGCTCCTACTGATAAGCTTCAGATCACTTACTATCCGAGATCAAACGCTGCAAAGCCAACTATGGCACTATTGTTGTGTTTTTTCTGTATGTGCTTAAATCCTTATAATTAAAGATTTTTTTCAATGACGGGGATGCAAGCAGTTTGGGAAAGTCTTTGTCTTTTCAAAATAAGGAAAACTTCACAGACTTTTCATAGTGATCGCGTTGGGTGTTTATAAATGTCTCAAGACACAAGAAGTGAGCTTCAGTGCTGTCAAGGCTCCCTGCACAAACACTCTACTCATTGTCTGTCTCATCCTTGTGTGAGCTGCCTTCTGCGACGGCATGACATCAAATTTTTAAAAGAACATTCGGCTGCTCCGATCTCATCCTCACATCCCACACATCGTTCAGCCAAATGTGTTTCATTTCAGCGAGGTGCTAACTGTTCGGAGCCCCGTCTCTGGAGAAAACCACCTGCACAAAGTCAACAGAGCTGCTTCGTCACGGTTTAGATATGGAGCTGTCAACAAATACGCCAAATGTGATTATATAATAATTTAAAATATCTGATTGTGAAAATCAATAGTGCATTGTCTCCGTTTCTGTTTTTGGTGGTGGTGGGAGCGGGCAGCGTTACACAGCAAATCCAGCATGTCCAAATTAACACTGTCGGATTTGATTTCAACACTATTAAAGTGTCTATATGGGTCCACACCAGAGAGTGTTAATTTAACTCTTTTTGGAGAGTTGGTACGTTAACTCTGATTTAGTGTTAAACACCAAATCTGTCTGGAGTTGATAATTTAACACTTGGTGTTAAGAGTTTATATATTAACTCTCAAAGAGTATTTTAGTTTAACTGCGTAAGAGTTATCTTCTAATTCATTCTAAAAAGCGGGAATTTTACTGTTCTGAACTTCTAGAATTTTCTTTTGGAAATAAACATTTACTAAAAAGATGCAATGGTTTTTGAAAAACATTTATTCTGAACTGTGCACCACAATTTCAAAACATTTTCTGAAAGATGTAACAGTATACATGTTCTCACTTTCATTAGAATTTTGTTTATCAAAAGGTCTGACATAGGTGAGCTGGTAAATGCAAATAACAGCATTCTCATCACTTATTTCTTCAATACAATATGCATGTCCTTCATTCATCCCTTTGTGGAACTTCAACGCACTTCTGCTCTCCCCCATATTCCATCTTCACAAGCATATCCTGTGCGGAGATTGAATAAAAATTAGTTGACACTAATTAATGGCACAAATAATCCAGTAAACAATTGCAGCACAGTAAAAAAAAAAGGAATCCTTTTTGAGCCATTACTTGTGTAAAGTATTTTCCCAAAAGACAAAGACACAGGCAACAGGTAATACTGAACTAAATGTAAAACCTCAACCTTTTTCATTTTTACCTAAACCGTGTGCACAAAACTCTGGAGGGATCTATGCTAACGTAGAATCCAGTCAGGACGTCAGCTACTGCTGTTTGCTCGTTTTTTTTTTTTTATGGGCGATCGTTTTCAGGCTTCAAGTAGCACCATTATACCAACATTTCACATTCTAGACATTGTTTTAGGCGTATTTGACCAAAAGTTTGACTGAAAATTCACATGCAAGCTTTTTTTCAAGGCTGTGGTATTTGCCCGCAAACAATACCTTTCAGCTAGCTAAAACAGAATATTATGCTATCACCGAGCAACATGGCTAATGCCTTTCACACAGCTTTGTCTCAACTCCAAAGAGCCACAGAAGTAAAAGCTCATAATAATAATTGAAACAATCTTTGAAAAAATGACTTACCAAGCATGGCAAACAACTCAAATATGTAGAGCAAAATGTTCTGAAACGGCTTCACTTCAGCTTCGATTGGAGCCGTGCTAGGGGCGGAGTCTGTGAATTTACTCTGTTGGTGTCATAGCCCCTCTAGGAGTTCAGAGTTAAGAGGTCAAGAGTTAATGTTTCCATTGTAACACCTCCAGATTTGACAGAGAAACACTCATTTTTAACACTCGATTTTAACTACTATCATTTTACACCTCAGAGTTACATTAAAAGAATGTGACTCTGCTTAGAGTAAAATTAACTCTACTTTTGCAAGAAGACTATTAACACCAAAACATTTAACACTTTTGAATTTGCTGTGTACTGTCTGCCTCACTCAGAGCAGGAGAGCGATCCTGCTGTAAGTCTCACTGTGTGGCATTCAGATACTCTCTGGATCTGAGGGCGACACAGAGAGTGTAGATGATTCAGGGACAAACGGCTACCAGCTGAACAACTGCAGATAAACTGTTAACTAATCATGGCCTTGTTTGCTGAACAGTTTGTATTTGTGGAAAAGCAACAACAACAACAGTTATTGTTTGCTGCTGCAAACAATAACAGGCTGCAGCAGACTGTTGACCTGTCCACTCTTCAAATCGACTCCTGAAAATCCAGTTCTCTCACTGTATTAGCGTGCTTCTTGTAGTTGTGATGCCATATTGGAAAACCTTTTTTAAGCCAATAATGACTTTGTGACAGCGCTGCAGTAATAAAACTCTCAGCGTGACGTTTGTGATACTGATGTGAAGAGAAGTTTAATCCAGCCTGCATCGTGTTCATATAGCACATCCCCAACTCTCACTCAGCTAATGCTCACATCCGACTGTTCCATTATTCAGTGTGATGTGCTGATCTGAGACATGCATGCCTGTCTGTTTGCTGGGGTACTGTTTTAAATGTATGTATGCATTTGCTATAAATCCTCTGTGTATGTCTGCACTATTGCTGACAGGTTGTTCTGAAATTGCAACCAAGCATCAGATATCACAGTGTGTCAGTAAAGATCATGAACTTTTCTCTTTTTGATCGTTCTTTTTTACCAACATACAGTCAGGTGAGGAGGAAAGCACGCGTTCTTTCACCTCTAAGGTTTTACATGTCATGATGTCATAAAAATATACATCCTCTGATGCTTGCCAGGTTCTAAACTTATTTAAATCCAACCTCAGAAGAACAACATATCATATATGACATTGTGTCATTTATTCAGTCAAATCTAAGCCGTTAAAACAGATACAGCGTGTGAAAAACTAAGTACACTTCATGATTGAGTAGCTTCAAGTATTCATTTTCAGTGTGACCTCATCAGTCACTTCCAACAACCCTCCCAGGCTGATGGCAACAACTGCTTCTCTGAGATGATCGTCTTTTTCCTCCCTGGCGTTGTGTTAATGGGCACCTTCATGCTGCACACCTGCAAACTGCCACAGCCTCCGCTTTTACAGAGCTGCTCATGTACACTCACACCTGCTGATGATCAGTTAATCAAGCGACTGTGATAAGCAGCTCCTAGCTCTTGCTGACCCTGTTGATTCTTGGGGAAGTAGTAGGATGTACTTAGTTTCACTGCTTCTGCATCCAGATAAATACATTTAAGGTTTTTCTTTTATGGTCTTGTTAAATAAATAAATAAATAATGGCATGCACTTAATCATCTTAGATTGCATTAGACTAGTTTTAAACCCTTCAAAAGGACCAGATTATTTTATTATGACCTGATATATAAACCCATAGAGCTGCAGTAGGGTGTACTTTCTTTTTACCATGACTGCATAGAGGGTCAGTAAAATTAAAACAAACACTGACCCATGCAGGACGCTCTCCCTCGCTCTATTAATCTACTACCTCAGATTACACATGGCTGAAGTGATGCTAGGCTGTAGTTAAAGAGCACTAATCAATGGCAGCCAGTTAAACTTGATGAACGTCGCGTTTATAATCATTTCCTTTGTGTGCGAGTGCAGTGCCCCTTCTTTAAAAGTGGAACCCAGCACAGATTTTTAGCTACAATTTGGAGGTGTCCCCTTAACCTGTGGCAGCTGATTACTGTGCTACTGTTTTGCGAAGGAGACGTCTATAAGGTGTGTGTGTGTGTGTGTGTGTGTGTGTGTGTGTGTGTGTGTGTGTGTGTGTGTGTGTAGAACAGTCAGACACTTCGTCCAAACTGCACGAGAATCAATACAATTAAATTAAAATGTGTCCATCCGATATTTTTATAATGCTCGTTGTTTGGTTCACGTTTTCACACTCCTGTTTGATTGTATCGTGTCCAGTGAATAATGGAATTTTATTTCTATTAACATGTGTTAAAACAAACAGAAGCTACTGCCTTATTGCTCGCCACAGTGAGTAGCTCCACATGTTTGACTGAGGATGAAACAGGTCCTTTCCCTTGCTAGGCGGATGTGTAAACAACGACCCCACGGAGCTTCTATAATGTGTTCAAATTAATATTATTTCAAAAGTCTTTCTGAATGATAAGAGTTTGGTGTGCCTAAATGTTCTTCAGTAGCCTGGAAATGACAAAGCAATCACAAAGGATCTGGTTTCTAAAGCTACACAGTGATCGTGTACTCTGCATATAAAGCAATTAAAACATTGTAAATATACTCTCCAGTAGTTTTCAGAGTCCAAGCAGATATATGTAAATACTTTGTTTTGTCCAGTTAAACCACAGCTCCAACATAAAAGGTGGAAAATCTCAAAGCCGTCATCGATTTCATCGAGACGTTAAAGCGGCGGCTTTCGGTCAGTCAGCCTTGGGTTTGTGTTATGCCGACACAGCAGCACATGAATGAAAAGAGACGATGCTCGATGTGGCAGTGATACAGGAAAGAGACAAAGAGACATGAGACCAACCACCACTGTAAGCGCTGGGAACGATCTAGTAATAAAATCTAACGAATGGGGATTTTCAGCATCTCCATTTTTACACAGTAAATTTTGTTGCCCACCTAAAAAGCAATATATGCAATCATTAGATTGCACACACAGCAGATTGTATTTATTTTCACCTTCATCTTTTTGCTGTCTTTGAATGCAGAATCCACTGGAAAATAAAATCCTGGGCCAGAAAGTATGCAGCGTTGGATTCTGCAGCAGACGTGCTGTGAATTGGTCTTAAATCCCTAAATTTCGCCATTGTCAGCTTAGATTGTACACCGTCACAGTATAAATGTCTAAATGCATTTTTAGATATAAAAAAATCTAATTACAGTTGCACAGCTGGAATCTGTCAGTTATAAAGTCTTGCTATGCTACTAATCATCGTGCGCTGTGGTTTTACACCTCGAAGGGGAAATTATTTTTAATAGACTAATCTGATGTGAGAAGATATGAGAAAAGACACAGTGATCCAGACATTTTCTATACAACAACAATGCTTTGGCTTCAGGGACCTGCTGAATCCAAGTGCACATCAGGTTCGGCAGGTTTTTCCTCAAAAATAAAAAATAAATAAATAAATAAAAATAGAGAGAGAGCAAGAGTTGATTCTGAGTGGAAAAGTGGAATATTGGCTGAGTTTATATGGAATGACCCTTCATGACACCAAAGAAGAGAAAGCACAGTACAAAAAAAAATAAAAATAAAGCGCCTTCTGGTTCCTGAGGCTACTTAGCACATAACACAATTTGGTGGAAGAGGTTATGAAACAGTTTAGTAATTATATTTAATCAGATTGTGTCCAGCAGGAAATATCATTTTTGTACGCAGGTCAGATCCCGCCTCAGAGATCTGCGCCCAGTCACAGCGTAACTCAATAATGTGCTCGCTGCGGTGGGGCTCAGGGCAGTGCAAGCGCAGGGAGGCAGAGCTACAAACTCTGCTGGCTTTTATTCAAAGAAAGTGGCACTCGTGGAGTTGTATCGCCCTCCTGCATCTGACCAATCATAGAAGGACTTAAAGGTTAAGTCATTGCAAAACTATCACACCTGGCCTAGCACCTTCCCTTTGAATTTTAGACGTGTGAGAGCGAGGAACCTGCAGCTCTTTAACATTCACAGGAAAGAAAGTAACCTCTCCAGGGAGGCGAAGGAGTTTCTTCTCTTTGCTCTTCCGCTCAGTAGCATCATTCCGCGTTATCCTCGGGCATCTTGGAGCACGACCATGAGGGAAAAAAAGAGATCCAAAAACTGATTTCTGTCTACACACTTCCCAGCGCACCTCCCAGTGTTGCAGTGTCATGACAGCCAGAACCGACTGAGGACAGGATGGTACGCTGATGCTCTTCTTCATGCAACAATGCACAAGCGCTGACACCTGCATCAGATCTCACACCAATGCCACGCACCTCTGATGACAAGAAGACGCCCGACTTGCACTGAGACATGCGCGCACACACACACACACACACACACACACACACAGCCTCAGAAGTCCACCCTCCTCCTCTTCTGAACACTGTCAACATGGATCAGCTTGCATTGACTCATAAAGAAACTCCTAAAAATAAGTCTGTTGGCAGGGTGGAAACAGACAATGCAGAGCACGAATCAAAACGTCACGTGTGAGCAGACATAAGACCAAAAAAAGTAGTAACAGTGGCCAAGAACACATATTACGTCTCCATAATTACACTCATGCATAGCTCACTTAACACCAGCTCCACGGTGCAGAAATGGATGGTTGTAAACAAATGTGTTAAGCCACACACTGCTTGCTGACCTGAATCTCTTCATTGCTTAACCTGTGCCTCTGCAAAGCCTGCCACGCAACATGGCAACAGCCAGAGGGATCACCTGATATGCTCCGGCAGAGTCGGGATATCTCATTTCTGCTTAGCTCACTAAAACGGAAATCCAGCCTAAAACTGAGACGTGGTTTTCTTTTTGGAGCCCAGCAGGGTTCAGCATTACGTGGTCCAGAAAGACATCTGTGAGTATATAAAACAACAACATAATGTTAAAGATCTTGGGATTATCTAACCTACGCTTTTACTTCATATAAACTGTTAAATACTATACATCATCTCACCTTTCAGCCAACTAAATCATCAACTGTTACCAAATTTAATCAGCTGCATAAAGATAGATGAAACAATATCGCCCAAATAAAAGAAAATAAAGAAAAAGAAATCAGCTTTGGAGTTTCTACTTAATTTTAGAACTAGTCAATAATAAAAGCAGAGCTCTTACAGAAGATGAAATTATAAAGTGTCTTTTTATGATCTTAATGAAACCATAGTTGGATGAAGTTTTGACTAAAAGGAAATTTATCCCAGACCAGAGAAGAAGAAAAAAACAATGTTGAATGTGAAAATTGGAGGAAGGTCAAATGTGTCAAAAATGAAAAGATGTTCAAGAAGGAAAGAAAAAAAACTGTCAGAGAAAATCTTTGTGACCTTTTCCAGGAGACTGACAGCAGAGTGTGAGACTGATGTGCTACATAAATGTGATCCTGCGTGAAACAAAGATAAACGTCTTCCTGACTCTCCTAAATAATTCTAGTCTGACCAACTGGCTGCTTCTGTGAATGAACACCCTTTTCTTCTATCCTAGTATCACTAAATATGCTTCTTGCTACCATATCGGTGGCTAAATTGGAGATATCTGTTGGCTACCAGCACATGCCTAGCATGTATTGTAGCCAACAGATATTAGGCCCTGAGCTGGAGTCAAACTTGCCAACAATGGCCAAGCGTGTGAGGTTAGCTAGAAGCTGAGAGGACTATTGGCAACTTCCAGTGGAGTGATAAGATTTTCCAACCGGCAAATTCAACACCACTGGAAGATAAATTCAATTTCCATTAAAAATGCTCCGAGAGGTCCCAAGACCACAAACCCAGCTGAGTCACCTGCGTCAGTCACTTGAATTTGTGGAGTTGAGGCCTAGCAGACAGCTGACAGCTACAGCTCGACATGTTTGGGGGCTGTGTCCCCTGACTTCAGTATCCACCTGTGGATTTTTATTTGCATTTTAATTCAGTTCAGTTCCATTTATATAATCTTATTTCCCAACTAAGGTCAAAACACTCAATATCATAAGGTAAAGATCTACAATACTGGAGAGAAAAGCCCAACAAACTGAAGATCCCTATGAGGAAACAGTCTGTGACAGTGGGGAGGAAAAACTCCCTTTTAACAGGAAGAAACCTCCAGCAGAACCAGGCTCAGGGAGGGGAAGCTATCGATATTTGTTTATGAATGATTATATTGACTGGACAGATGACAACCATTCAATGGGCTAATAACTTTCCAATGACTCTGAGACGCAGTGCTTCCTGGATTCAAACAGGTTTTATCTGAGGTGTTGTTTTTGGTTCATGTGACTCAGGATTGTGTATTTGATAAAACTTTAGTTGAGCTTCTTTAACATACTTGTCCTTAACTCATCTATAGAGCTGGGCGATAGAACGATAACGATATGTATCGCGATATAACTTTTACTCGATAGAGAAATTAAGCTATCGCGATAGACCTCGCTGCTCTTGTCCTCTTTTAAAAAAAAAAAAAAAAAAAAAAAAAAGGTCAGCCAATCCAAATTAAGTAGCGCAGAGCCGAACCAATCACAGCCGCAGCGTCACGTCGCGTGACTTGTTACGTACAGCACAAGTGCCAAGCCGCACGTGTGTTTGTTTGGGAAGCAGCCAGCGCGGTAATGGAGGAAATGAGTGTGCAGACTACAGAAAAATCAACCGAGCGTGACCGAAGTACGAGAGAAAACAGATGATGGTTCCAACGCCGGAGAGATTGTCGAACGGAAGAGCCATAGAAGTTCCGTAGTGTGAAGGTATTTCGGCTATTTCAAGTCTGACAAAAAACAGAGTAGCGTGCACTGTAAATGTGCCGAAAGCAAGTCTGGAAATACAATAAACTGGTGCATGCGTCACACTGTGCGCCACGTTATTGTTTCGGTGAAATGAATTTCTACAATACTGTTACTGTTAATTCTACTCTCTGCAGTGTTTAAATGCTTACATATACACACAGTTACTGTCCGTCCACACATACGACTCGGTTCTGCTTCTATGCTCCAGCTTTGTTTACTTTTTCCCACCGAGGCTTCTAGACTTCTGATTGGCCAACATTTCTGCACGGTTAGGAATCTAGCGCCACCTGCTGCTTTGGCATGTTCATAGCAGCGTTTTCCTTCATTTCTCCCTTTATGTGTGGACGGGATTATTTTTTAAAACGAAAACGGAAAATCTCTGTTTTCAAAAATACCCGTGTACGTGTGGACGTAGCCTCAGTCTCTGACTGGAAGCGCTAATTCGTCATTCGGCTTTTGTCAGACTAAAGTAACTGTTAAAACTGTTTGAAAAGCTCAGCTATACAACAAGGAGAGATGGAGAATTTCCTTTTAGTTCTCAGTTTATTTGATATTGACAAAAGTTAGTCAGTTTTGTCTGTTCTTCTGTAAAACAAACTAAGATTTATTTTTAGAATTAATATTTTGTTTCTAAGTGGAATTGACAGTTTAGTCTGTTTCGTTTGTTCTATTTTGAAACTTAAACGCTTTAGCGGCTGCCTTTTGTGTAGTTTGCAATATTTGCCTTTATCTGAAAAAGTCTCATGTTCCTTAAGTACATCTACCCTGTTGAACTTATTATGGGAAATAAATATTTAAATAAAAACAAGCTGCTGATTATTTCACATTTTACTTGTGAGCAACGGCACATTTAAATCTTACAAATATAGTTATTTGGCTTATATCGTGATAGATATCGTTATCGCCTGAAATGGAAGAAAAACATATCGTGATATGAAAAAATCTCATATCGCCCAGCTCTACTCATCTACATCACAAACCTCTGGAATTGACCACATTAAATTAGGCCACTGCATACTCAGACTCAAAGGAAGACTTTGATTTGATTGGTTTTTTAGGTTAAACATGAGCACGCCATGAGAATGTTAAATGCTATTAAAAGACAGTGCCTCTGAGCTCTTTGATGAGTTAGCCTGATCTTCCAGTACTGATTCATGAGATTAGACAGTGCTGAAAACACTGGGGTCCATTAGTCAATGATTTAAGGTCTTAGTTCAGAACAAGTCTGAGATCCTGAAACGGCACGATGTGCAGTTGCTGCTTTGAGTCTTCACACCACCATTAAAAATGTCAGAAGTACAGGAACCTTAGTGCTTTTGAGTATTAGTAATATGCTCATATATCAATCATTCAAACTTTACAAACCCTCTGAGTCAGCTTTCAATTCAATGCCAATGAAAGTCAAGCCTGTGAAGTATATTTTCTGCTGCATACTGAGCACCGTATTATCCTCAAACCTGCATGCCAGCGCTGCAGTCCGGTCATTTTGTATCAGTGACAATGCATAAACACGTAAACACATCAGCCTCTGGCTGATAATGTAATCTGGCACCGGCCCCGAGGGCTGAGCAGAGTGGAGGAGAGCAGAGTGCCAAGCACTCCAGAGGCTAAGTTTGCTCACCCGCTGTAACCCTAAAGCCTGTGCAGATTCTATTACTGCTTCTGAACAGTTCAGTAAACCATCAGCCTGCCATTCTCCGCATTAATGATGAGTGTGCTTTAATAATACCCACATCTCTGCACAAAGACTCTGAGCCACATTAGAAAACACAGATGCTGCTTTAAATCAGAATATGTAGGCGTGTGTAAAAGTGTGCATCTCCTCAGATTTGCTTTTAATTCTTTGCCACAGTAAACAACGTGACGTCTTCACTCGTCTTTGCCCACTTGTGAGAAACTGGTTCTGAATCAGAGGGCCAGTGCCCCTTTAAATATCCCCGTCCAGAGTGGAAACAGACTGCCCCCTGTTGTAAGCACACATCTGACCCAACAGCCAGCTTTCTTTCAATTCCTGAGATTTTAATCCATCCATATATAAAAAAAAGCAGGTCATGCTTGAAAGAATGAACTGCTTTTCTCAGCTGCTCTTTGGTAAAAATCTGCATTATTTCCCATCTAAAATGTGCAGAAATGTAAGTTAGTTTGAAGCAGAGGTATAAAATGAAAGGCCTGCTCTCCTGGTCACTGGTGAATGAAATGTCCATTTTTATATATATAATAAAAAGGCTCTGAATAAAAATACTGCTTGAATAAAATGTAGTTCTTTTCTCAGAAACTTCATGATTTACATTCTCATGATTTTAAATGCAAGACAAAAAAAACTTTTTTCTTTAGTTTTCTTAAAACTGATGCAAAATCGTATCTTTTCCCTGCACAAACGAACCACAGTTATACATCTCTGCATGAGAAATGATGTTTTTCCTCTCAACAGCATTAATTCAGCATCTCTGATTAGGAGCGTGCTCTCGACGAGCTCATCCGAAACACAAAATTAATCCTGGATCAACAGTCTTTCTCAGAGATGTTTGATAAATTAGGTCCCTTATCTTTCCAAGGAATGGCGTTCTCTCGCCGACTATTGGCATTAGAGCGGAGCTCCGGTGTTAATCAACTCAGCAGTGCATATTTCTCCTAAATCCCGCGCTCAGTTACTGGATCATGTACTGTCCCATTTAGCAGAGGATACGGAAAGAGTTTGCCCCACTTTTTAATTTTTGTTGACTCATTGATGCACATCTCTGAGGAGCATAATTAAAACGTGAAGTATCCAGGGGGAGTAGCAGCCCTCTGTGTCTGTACCACTGAATCATTTTATCAATGAATAAAATCCTGGGTAGATGTTGTTGGATGGCTTTTGCCCGCTGGTAGGGTCTCCCACAGCAAATTGGTCCTGGGTGAGGGACCACACAAATTCAAAAAAATCTCTATGAGTGTGAAATCTAGGGAACAGTTCACCCTGCCTGTGACAGGGTTACCAGCGCCCCGCCCCGGAGCCAGACCTGGAGAGGGTGCCCGAGGACGAGCGCCTGGGGGCCCAGCCCAGCCAGGGGACATGGGCCCACCCTCCTGTGGGCCCACCACCCGCAGGAGGTGCCTTAGGGGTCGGGTGCAGTGTGTGCTGGGCCAGGTGTCAAGACCCTGGCGGACCGATCCCCAGCTACCGAGACTAGTGGCTGGGACATGGAACGTAACCTCTCTGGTGGGGAAGGAGCCTGAGCTACTGCATGACATTAACAGGTACCAGCTAGATATAGTCTAGCTCACCTCAACACACAGCCTGGGCTCTGGAACCAGTCTCCTGGAGAGGGGACGGACTCTGTCCCAGTCTGGAGTTGCTCTTGGTGAGAGGCAGCGGGCCGGGTAGGTATCCCCTCAGCTTGCTGCCTCCTGATTGAGCTGTTCCAGGCATGTCCTGGCGAGAAAGAGGTCTGGGTTTCTCTTAGGCTGTTGCCCCCACGACCCTGCCCCAGATAAGTGGAAGAAAATGGACGGATGGATAAAATCCTCACTCGCTGCTAGTAAACATAGAAAACTCAGTTCTTTGGGGTGAACCTATTCTCTTTTCTTTATTTTCTGTCGTATATGAACCGTTCCAGCGGTGCATCCTCGTATTAAACATGTCTTAAATTTGAAATAATGATGTCAGTGCACGTCGAGGTAATCCATGTGAGCCAGAAGCTTCAGGCTTCAGATTGATACCGTTTTTCTTCTTCTCTTGGGTCTGTATTAAAGCTGCACAATTAATCAAAGTTTAATCTTGATCTCGATTTTGGCTTCCCACAGTGAAACGACTGCGATCGAGCGATACTGAAAATCCATGCTCTGCCAAAAGAATGCAAAGCAAAAACGACTGAAGCGCTCCCTTAATCAGCACCTGACCACGTGGCTGCACGTGCCAGTCCCGGCTGCTTCCTGCGCTGCGCGGATTGCAGTGTCTTGAATGAGGCTGGATGAGTAACACCGGGTTAAAGACAGATTTATAACAAAATCCAAACGTCTGGCACAGCTTTAGTCTGCAAACGCACCCCTCAAAGCGGATCAGCTTTAGGGCAAGTGATGTTAACCAAGAACATATGCAGAGAGTGCTTTAGACTTGTGTCTGTAGCATAAAGCAACACCACTAACTCATTCAACTGCCTGAAAACACACGGCAAACTGCAGGGTAATTAATGCACGAAGGCCAAGAGAAAACAATGCAACGGCCGCTGACGCCCATAGAGCACACCTGTCTGCATAACCATCCGGCTCGCAAAGACCTGCTGAAATTACCAACCCGACTGCACCCATGTTGGCGACAGATGTGTCCGGTAAACACGATGACTAATGTTGCTTCAGGAAAACGGTCAGAATATTGGTCAAAGGTATCCCCACGTGCAACACCTGTGCTGTATGCAAAGTTTCCTTTCTGTCAGTTTTATTCACACCTATCATGCAGGTGCAATGAATGAAGTGAAAGCCTTTATACTTTTAGGAGATGCATCTAAGTCAGGAATCAACACACTGATACAACTTTGTGTTAAGCTTTTGTTTTTCTTCTAAGAGTCGAATCGAGGTGAATGAGGAGGGTCAACTTTATTTACAGGTGTGCAGATATGAAAGCAGTGTTCTGCTTATGATGTCAAAGACAGGAGAAATCCTTTTTTGGTCATCAGTGAGCACACACACCTGCTGTTTGAAACGTCTGTTTATGACGGCTTCAGCTCTCAGGCAGGAACGAGCTGAGGGCCTGCATGAAATAAGGATTATTTTCAACTGTGAACAAAGAAATAAAATCCCTAGAATAAAAATATAGAGCTGGAAATGAACGGTCTCCTTTTAATGAAGACGTCCACAGATTCAGACAGCTGTAGAAACATTTATCCAGCTCTGACACCAATGACGCTTTTAGACAACTGAACTAATCTGTTCCTGAATATAGGTTGGACTTTAAAAGTTGTCCAGAGAGGGCTTTAAATGGGGTGATGAAGCAAACACAAATAGTACATTAAAGTGGGACATTAACTATCAATGGATTTGAGGCTCTACTCAGCTCAGACACCACTAAATGCATATATTAGCAGCATGAATGGACTCAAGTACAAATAACAAGCACTATGCTCCTTAACAGAATCACATCTTTGGAAATACATGTGATCCCCCAGAGCAAATCACTGGACCGAACTTTTTCAGAGCTGAAAGGGTTTTCTTGTTGTTGGTCAGTACGGGGTTAGGGTGCACATCTACTGGTTTATGTGGAATTTTCACCCTGCTGGTATACCCAAAGGAAACCCTCACTGCACAGTACCTGCAAGGGCAAATAATTGGCAAGCTAACACCTTCTAGTTTCTGAAACTAAGCGTGTTCACTGGTTATCAGGTGGAGAGGTCACATTAAATGAAAGGCTTTCGCACACATTTCATTCAGTTGGCTCTGCGTCCTCACAGGAAGAAGGTTGTGGGTCGACTCTTTCTCTGGACACCCTGGATTCCAGCTAACAGGGAAAAGTACTGCATAGAAAATAAATTAAGGGTGTAACTCTGTAACCAACTTTGCACCATTTAAAAACATTGTACCATTATTTTATGGTACCCTCTCTCTAAGATACAAGTGTCCCACATCAAGAATGCTTTGGTAACACACAACTGTACAGACTTATGGCTTCAGCATTCTTCACCCCGACCACCATCTGTCGGGAGAAGTCAGCTAATGCTAACACGGAGCCAGATCTAAATATCCTTTCAGAGAGATGACTGGTTGCCTTCACCAGAGCTGGATCTGAACAGTGAGAACATTTGTTGGATGTTAAGGTGTTTCATGAAGTCCAGAACAGACAGAAACTGGCAGACGAAGAACTTGCAACATTACAGATAATACAGAAACCATTTAGCACAGATATGAATACGAGCAGGAGTGCATTGACGTTTTAGCTCTCCCTGTTTGTGTCACTCAGGCACAAAAATCTTTGAAACCCACAGCCTCAGTGGGCTCTGCATCAGCGACAAGCAGCTGTACCCTAAAAAAGGCACATCGAGGCACTTTAGCTGCGAGCTCACACCTTATGAGAATCTGTGGAATCATGTGATACTTTTACTGTTCTGTAATCGCTCTGACTTGGACCACCGGTGGACTGATACACAGCTCCCTCTGCAGCCACACAGTGCTTCGATGTTTTGTTAAACATGTGTAGAAGTCTGCTATTCCAAGACCTGCAGGCAGCTGTGAGAGAAGGATAAATTCATGGATTTGCCTCCTTTAAGCAGCAGAGGAACGTCTCCACTTTATTTCTCACATGTGAATTTTCCAGGTTTTCTTGCTCTACTATAATATTAGAGCACTGTGGTGGCGAAGGTGGGGCTTATTGGCTAACTTTAACTGATAAACAACATGTCACAAAAGGCTCCGCAATTATTTCACAGCCAATGAGAAACAGGGTGACCTGTCACAGATGTACAGGATGGCAAAGCAAGAGTCATCCACAGAGCCAGGAGCACATGGCTGCTGAAACATGATCTGCAGTAATGTAAGATGGAAAAAGGGCCGTGTGGGTCCTGCCTGCGTAATTAAATTGCTCCACAGCTCTTTTTCTGCATTTAAAGTATGCAAAACAGTCTCCATACTTTACATATTTGTCTGCTTTCTACTGCTTACGTGACAGTTTCTTGTTTTTCTTTGTTAATAAAGTAATCAATGCTAATTTATTAATGAGCTCTGGGTAGCAGGTCTGATACATTGTATATTCCAGTGGAAAATTTCCACAGCATTTAAAAGGCTCTGTTTGCATGTTGCAAATAATCACATGGACTGCAGCAGTCTCCGTGAGGCTCGGTGCACAGGTGGAGCTGTGACTTTAATCTGAAACACGCGCTGGACAAATGGGGCTCAAATATTTCCATTAGCTGCTAATCTGTTGATTAACCCTTTAACTAGTCGCTCAGCCCCGGTTACATCAACAGAAACTCGTAAGCAACAGCAGAAATGTTCGTGTAACTGATTATTGTGCGGGGATCGCAGCTTTATCACTCCGCACTGCTCCTACACTGACGCCGGCCCCGGCGTTTCCCCGGAGGCTCCAAACTTTCCCGTAACCACGGCGGCTGCTCTGACCTTTAATGTGCTCGTTGACGACGCTCTCCAGCCGGTCCAGCCTCTCGATAATCCTCAGGGTTTCACCTTTGCTGTCCTCCTCCAACTTTCTCTCCGCCTCGCCGCCGCCGCCGCTCTCCGCAACTTTAGGACCGCTGTTGGCCACGTAGTTGGTGATCCAACCGACGTACAGCAGGCACACGATGTTGGTCATACCGCTCAGGATTACGCATGTCGACACCAAAGTTTTAGTTCTCCTTGTGCACAGCATCGCGACGTCCCTCCATGGGCAGGCAGGTGGATGCCAGGAGAGGACGCGCTCGAGAAATGTGTCCAAACGGAACTAGAGCGAGTCAGTTCGCCTTTGCGCGCTCACGGGCCCGGATCAGCATCTCCACATCCTCCGGAGGCTTTCAGCGCTTTCCACTGCCGCACGAGCGATACTTCAGGTTTTAATCCCAGAGATGAAAACACGGTGTCCCGCTAAGCTACCGGCGAGTTCAGCCGCAAAGCCGTGAGACGCAGCAACCCACCCCCCACAACCCATCCCACCGCGTCGTAGCCCTTGCACAGCCCAATAGGAGGGGAGGAGGAGGGGTTTGCTGGAGTCTACCCGCCCCCACACACAGCTGGAGCGCACAGAGGAGGGCGGAGGGGAGGAATGTGAGGAAGCTCAAGTGCAACGACCCAAACAGTGACGATCGGCGCGGCGCGGTAACGGAAACCAAACTGGTTCGAGTAAGTAAGGAGCGGCATACCGCGTGTGTGCGCGAGCGCCGAGTCTACAGGTGAGTCTACAGGTGAGCCTGTGGGTTCAAGTGTGAGCAGTTTGGTGACAGATTCTGCTGGGACTGCAGGAAGTGAGCTTCACTCCTGTTTTATTAAAAATCATGACTGAGAAAATTATTTTTTATCATCCAAGTCACAGTAGGAGGTCATCTTTCGCACTACACGTCACATTTATATTAATGTAAGATCATCTGCATTAGACATATATGTATAGATGAACACGCACACACACACACACACACACACACACACACACACACACACACACACACACACACACACACACACACACATATATGTGAGAAACTTTGAAATGCAAGTATAAAAATATGAAACTTATCGTGTGTTGCACAAGCTTAAAGGTGAAACATACCAGAAGTGTTCAGTTCAGATCATATTTGAAGCTTCAGTAAACGCTGTGCGTTTGTGCACACGTGTGTTTTCCATTAACGCCAGCTGTTTTATCAGAGGCTGTTCCTGAATATTAGCAACTATTCACACGCTTCACTGTAGTTTTCATTTAGTTTGAGTTATATTTAGCTGCGAGCACGCATCATCAAAACACAAATCGTCAGCTATTGGGCCATCACATGTTTGATTATTTTTTTTAGAATACTCGTGATGAACATCATCAGATTCAATTCATATTTAGCCAGTTTTATGATTGCAGAGGTTCTGATTGGGCACTGGCACCGGGTTTCCTCGGTGAGCGTGAATAACTGTTGATTTAGCCATTTTTGCTGTGAATGTCCATGTGAAAGACACAATATAACTATAAATATAAATAAATAACTCTATTAGATAGGACCTTGTGTAAAATATAAATAAAACACAGTGTAATATTTAAAAGGTGTTTAAAGCCTGTATTGATTTAAAATTTCATGCCATCGACATGATAAAAGTCGGTACAATGAGGAAACCTTAATCACTGTGTTGCATCACTCTTTCTTTTAACAACACTGTGTGCATCTTTGGAACTGAGGGGAACAAATCCTCTGGGTTTAAAAGTCGAATGTTTTCACATTCACACTTTATCATTTCTGGGCCTCTTTTGTTCGTCTTTAATAACGTCCCAGAGGTTTAGTATCGCAATAACGGTTTAGGAATTACAGCCATTTTTATACACAGCCCCCCTTTTCAAAGGCTCAAAAATAAATGAACAATTGGCAGACAAGCAGGAGTATCCTGCTCCCTGTTAGGGGTAAAAGGTCTAGATTCCAACTGTTGAACTCCCAATTGATCCAAACTATAGTGTAAAAGCATTCCAACAGTTTCTCAAGGCTAAGAATACGATATTGTTCCACATGCATATGTAAAATTTACGTCCCAGCCCTCGATCAGGTAATTCTCACATTTCTCACTGACATACTGTAACTCATCATGCAGATTGTGGAATGATATCCATTATTACTTATAAAAACTCACCTGGTGGGCCTTGATGTGGGTGGCATGTGAGTCTTAGGGTTCACTCTGTAAACAGTGAACAGGTATTCCGTCTGCAGCTGCAAATAAACATCGTGACGCCATTTTTACAAACTCGACTGCTGCAGGTTTCACTGTTTTCCACATTACTCACAGCGAACATCTTCAGATTTAGCTTTATTAACTTTATTAACATGAAAAAATTAAAACTATGACTTGAGGGCTAACTGTCCGAAAAAGTGAAACATAACTTTCAGAGTCTCTCCACCAAAGGAATTCTTATACAGCCCTTACTGAGGTCTACATATGTGCATATTATACAGTCAATAAGAATGTACCGTCATGGCTTTGCTGCCAGTGAGTGGTTTACTCAAAGGCCTCTGGTGGGCATCACTTTATATGAGCACACACACTCACACACACATGCACGCACACACACACACGTGCACGCACACACACACACACACACATGATTGCCGACCACCTAGGGTTGCTGTACCTGAGAGCTAAAAGAACTTCAGAGCTTCACACCACCAGCAGATGGATCTCACAGTGAGGGCCTCTAGGCTCCAGCTTTTATCTTTGTCTTTCATCCACTGCTTCACCAATCGCACACACACTCTTGCAGACACACACGTACACACACGTGGCACTGAATCGAAAACTCGCCATTCACCCAAGAGCACTCTGGCAGATTCAGCTGACTTGCCGAGGGTATAAATAATGCATTAGATCTGAAATATTAAGGCTCTCTGGTCTATGCCGCTTTCAATCTCGTCTGACTGACTGTCTGTCAGTCTGTCTGGGTCTCTCGTTCTTTCTCTTCCCTCATTTTGGCCAAAAAGGAGGCAAAATGTCATTGATTTTACTGTGTTTGGAGCAAGAAAAACACTAAAAACCCACTAAAAGGGTTCAATCTTTGTCTTCCTGTAATGCAAGCAGACAATTGTTGAAGTGAACCTGATGAGTATCCTCAAAGCAATCAGGCATCAAAGACATCTCAGTTTCATCAAAATACGCTCCAAAACTGTAGCATCACTCGTCTCTTATGAGTTGCTGTGCTCAGGACACGCAGACTGAACATTACCATCATGTCTGTCACTTTATAACTGGCGTGGATGGTGGCAGGTCCCCAGGCATCTTTACTGCTGTAGGGTCACACAGGGTGGGGGGGGGCTGTTTTCACCAGTGTACCCTCAGGCCTTTTCCACTCGTATTAAAATTATTTGATAAAATCTGATTTCTGAGCAGTGATTGCCTTGGGGAAGACCTTAGGCCTGAGATGCAATTATTACATCAGTTCACAGATATAAGTTCTATCCAGCAAAGATGTTTTCAAGTCTACAGTGTTTTAAATGTTTAAAGGATACAGCTAACCACTTTAAGTCTCATGCAACTGTTGCCATTGCAGCTTGCAGAGGTAGTTTAAAGTGGCTCGCAAGATTACGAGGTCAGGGATCCTGCATGCTCAACTGCCTCAACATTAAAACCACCCAACTAAGAGCATGGAAGTGAGACCTTTACCTGTAGGCATTGTAATTCGAAAAGGTTATTTCTGCACGATCTGGATCTGAAGAGCCGAGCTCTTTATAGTCTTCTTCAGGCTCGTGGTGTGATGGCACAAACTGAGCTTGAGCCCAGAGGGAACGATCCATTGTTTTCTTGTAGAGAAGCATCACCTCAGACTCATAGAGGTGGACTCTAATGTCAGCCTTTTCAAGCCAAGTCTGGAAACTTTTCTCTTTTCTTTGAGGCGGTGACCTATGATACCAACCAATAAGCTGCTTATAATAGAGTCTTTAGATCCCTTCCCAGGTTATTCAGTCGCCACTCCTTTGCTGATCTACATGATGGCAGAGGGTCAAAGAAGAAATTCACACCTTGGTGCATGTGACCCTAATGACTCACCTCTCAGAGAAATTTGTTTAATGTGGATTCTGGTTAAATGACATTGTGTTTTAAAGCTGTGACTGAATAACTTGAAAGTGCATCATGGTGACACACAGCGGTTCCCAAAATATCCTTGCCATTTTGGAATGAGTCTGGCATGATTTGAAATTCCGGTTTAATATCAGAGGACATCGTCTCTTCAAGTTGTTTCAGCAATATAGAACTGATTATGTGGGAGCATGCCTGACTGCAACAAGGGCTTAATTAAATCAGCTCACGGGTGGATCAATTGAAAAGTCCTCTGTGTTGACAAGTGTTTGCTCTGACAGAGAGGACGAGGAGCCGGGCCCCCTGTGCTGCAAGCTAATGTCACAATCAGCTGAGATGAATGACCAAAGAGAATTGAACAGCAATGCACAACGTTTTCGTTTTGTTATCTACGTTCGGTGTTTTGCTGTTCGTGTTTCACAGCAGTCTTACAAACCAAATGTAGCTCGGAACAATTTATTATAGAACCTACTCAACAAATTTGTAGAAATATCTGGTATATATCAAAAAACTCTAACCTTCAGCTTATTCAATATAAAATACTTCACCGGGTCCACTGCACTGCTCAAAAAATGCCAAAAATGGGTCTGCTTCCATGTGAAATATGCACACATATATATCTCCATGCTCTGTGGCTCTGCACACTTGTTCAGCAGTTCTCGCTACAAGTAACTAGATCACTTTTCACCATGATTGGCTGTCTCATCCCATTACCAGCATGTCTCTGTCTGCTGGGGGACACCACAACAATTACTGATGATGTCCACAATCCCAAACTATTACTCATAGCGTTAACTATTGGCAAAGAGACAATCCTAGTGAACTGGAAAACAAGGACCACCATCAGTTTGACTCAGAGTACAGTTCACATTCTGTAGGATCTTCATTTATATTAGTTTATTTATCAGGATTATGGTCTTTGTCCTGTTCTTTCTCTTTCTTCTCTTATTCCTTTCTCTCTGTTTTTCTCCTTTTACCTTCTCCCTCCTCATCTGTTTGTATTATTGTGCATAATACAGCAGATCCACACTGGTAGAAATGACTTTCGCTCCCCGTTTCCTCTGTTTCCCAGTGTGTGTCCTGTCCTCTCGCCTCTCCCAGATACTTTATTGACTTGTTTAGCTAATGACTCTGTAAATGAAATGAGTCAGGCCCTGTGTTATTACTGTTATTGTTATTATTATTGTTTTGTTGCTGTTATTATTATTGACAGACAGAGCACAAGGAAAATAAATAAATTATATATATGTATATTATTTTCTATTTTTCACATTCACGTGTCCCTCAAAGTTTTTGAAATGCAGATAAAAAATAAATGAATAAAAAAAAAAAGCAAAAATCGATGTTTGTGAATAAGAATTGTTAAATTAGGCCACACCCCCATTTTTTTCAAAATAAGAGAAAACATTTACCTTACTTTCTGTTATTCTGGTGAATAAAGAATATTTTGTAATCAGTCACCAAAAGCATGTTGGTGGGTGTTAGAATACCTGACCGGTGCTCTGAAGTAAACTCTGTGTGTGGGAGCAGAGTGAAAAGTGTTTCGTCTGACTGATTTGCATTTGACATTTTGCGTTCTCACATCCATCAGCTCAGGGCTGCAGTGCATGTGCGACACTGGCTAATAACTGAATAACTGAGCTTTTTCATATCCTTTGTGTTAAAGAACATCAGCACATACATGTCACTGGCAGCAACATTGTTACGTCTTTGTTTCTGAAATATGAACTAACTGCTCTTTAACTGCTTTTGTTGGATAAATAAAACATTTTTAAAACACTTTACAAACTGAAAAAAAATTTTTTTTGCTGCTTTTTTCTTTTTAACCTGTAATGCACGAGGAAGAAAACTTGATTTCAATTAACTGAATAAAAATGGAGTCATCTGTTTGTTAAAGGAGCACATCTGGGATGTGCTCCTGAGCCCACATGGTGAGGACATAGAGGGGGCGACACACTGTTTTACAGACTACCTCAACTTTTGTGTGGACACAGTCGCCCCTGCTAAGACGGTACGGTGTTATCCTAATAACAAACCGTGGGTAACACAGGAAGTCAAAGCTGTCCTCAACATGAAGAAGAAGGCTTTCAGGAGCAAAGTGAAGGAGGAGATGAAAGCAGCACAGCGGGAGGTGAAACGCTGCCTGAGGGAAGCAAAGGACACCTACAGGAGGAAGGTGGAGCAGAAGTTGGAGAGGAACAATATGAGGGAGGTCTGGAATGGTGTGAAAACCATCACAGGCCACAACACCAAGAAAAGCACAGTGGGGGGGACTGTGGAGAAGGCAAACGAACTCAACAACTTCTTCAACAGGTTTGACCAGCCCACAACCCCCCCACCCTCACCCTTACTACAGAGTCCTCTCCCCACTCTCCTACCTCCCTCGCTTCCCCCCCTTCCTGACACCATGACACCCCCCTCCTCCAATCCCTCTCTCAGCAGCAAGACATCTCCCCCCCTCCCCTCCTCCCAAACATCTCCCAGTGTCACAGTGGATCAGGTCAGGAGACAACTGAGGAAGCTTCGCCCCAGAAAGGCAGCAGGCCCAGACAAGGTGTGTCCTAGGATGCTTAAGGCGTGTGCTGCTGAACTTGGGGAGCCGCTACAACGAGTCTTCAATCTCAGTCTGCGACTGGAGAGAGTGCCCGCCCTATGGAAGACATCCTGCATCGTCCCGGTCCCCAAAAGGAACCGGCCCAATGAGCTGAATGACTTCCGACCGTTGGCACTGACGTCACATCTTATGAAGACTCTAGAGCGGCTCTTCCTCAACCTCCTCCGACCACAGGTACAACATGCCCAGGACCCACTACAGTTTGCATACAAGGCAGGTGTCGGAGTGGAGGATGCCATCCTGTACCTCCTACACAGAGCCCACTCACACCTGGATGGGGGAAAAGGCACGGTCAGGATCCTGTTTCTTGACTTTTCCAGTGCCTTTAATACCATCCGGCCCTGTATGCTTCAGGAAAAACTGAACAGGATGGAGGCGGACCCCTGCCTGGTGGCTTGGATCTCCAACTACTTCACCGACAGACCACAGTACGTCAGGCTGAAGGACATCACGTCTGACACTGTGGTCAGCAGCACAGGAGCACCACAGGGAACTGTGCTGTCCCCTCTTCTCTTCACCCTGTACACCTCTGACTTCTGCTACAACTCTGAATTATGCCACATTCAGAAGTTTGCAGACGACACAGCCATCATGGGGTGTATCTGGGATGATCAGGAAGAGGAGTACAGAAGTCTGGTGAGGAACTTCGTCACATGGAGTCACACAAACCACCTGCAACTCAACACCTCAAAGACTAAGGAACTGGTTGTGGACTTCGGGAGGTCCAGAGAAGGTCCACTGCCGGTTCAGATAGAGGGGGAGGAGGTGGAGGTGGTCAACAAGTACAAGTACCTCGGGCTGTGGGTGGACAATAAACTGGACTGGTCATGCAACACAGAGCACCTGTATAAAAAAGCCCAAAGCCGACTGTACTTCCTCAGGAGGCTGAGGTCTTTTAACATCTGCAGGAAGCTCCTGAGGATGTTTTACCAGTCGGTGGTTGCTGGAGTCCTTTTCTATGCTGTGGTGTGCTGGGGGAGCAGCACAGCAAAGAAGGACTCATCCAGGCTGGAGAAACTGATCAGGAAGGCTGGCTCTGTGGTCGGCATGAAGCTGGACACTCTGGTGACAGTGGCAGAGAAAAGGACACTGAAGAAACTGCTGGACATTATGAACAATGCTGGGCATCCTCTGCACACGGCCATTAACAACCAGAAGAGTCTGTTCAGTGACAGGTTGCTTCTCCCCAAGACAAGAACTAACAGACTTAAAAACTCCTTTGTCCCACACGCCATCAGACTGTTTAACTCCTCTCTGGAGGGGAGAGGGAGGGGAGACAGGAGGACAAAGGAGGGGGGAACAACTAAGCTGTAGTGCCTCTTCACCTCACTGTACAATACCTTGTGCAATACTTTTTGTAAATAGTCAACAGTGCAATAGACCTCAATACTTGAAATGTGCAATTCACTTGTATTTTTATTTTTATTCCTATTTATTCTATTTATCCCCTTCGTATATTTTATTTATATTTGTCTCTGTATTTATATATGTGTGTGTGTGTGTGTGTATATATATATATAATATTCTGTAACTGTAACTTCTGTCGGTGCTGTGCTTTTTTGGAAATCGAATTTCCCAGAGGAACCCACCCGAGGGATTAATAAAGTTCTATCTTATCTTATCTTATCTTATCTTATCTTATCTTATCTTATCTTATCTTATCTTATCTTATCTTATCTTATCTTATCTTATCTTATCTTATCTTAAAGAGCTGCACATGTATCTGAAGCACCTGGCATATCTTCACTTGTATTTTTATTTTTATTCCTATTTATTCTATTTATCCCCTTCGTATATTTTATTTATATTTGTCTCTGTATTTATATATGTGTGTGTATGTGTGTGTATATATATATATATATATATATATATATATATATATATATATATATATATATATATATATATATATAATATTCTGTAACTCTGTAACTTCGGTCGGTGCTGTGCTTTTTTGGAAATCGAATTTCCCAGAGGAACCCACCCGAGGGATTAATAAAGTTCTATCTTATCTTATCTCTTATCTTATCTTATCTTATATCTGTCCTGTTGTACTTAGACTTGTGCAGAGCACGCTATGTGAAAACCGATGTTTCAGAGAGTCCTGGCAGGTTTGTGTTTCAGTGAAGTGCTACAAGATAAAAGCTCCTCCATCCTAACCTGAAACACCTATAAGATGCTTTTCTCTCGAAACTGCTTCTCTTCAAGTTCAGGTGAGACAAAATACTCGTGCTTCTAAAGACACGAGTTCACACGCCTAAAATGAGGATCTCTACAAGAAGATTTTTTGGCCTTGTAGTAACCCCAGCCTCACCTGACTCTAAACCTTTTTGCTAACGTGTTCTCCACTCAGTCGCAGGGCTCCTGTGGCGCACTCAGACTGAAATTCACTTCCCAAAGCCTGCCTGCTGACTTTGCCTCTTGCTATCTCCCCCTTTGTGTGTTTTTACCTGCAGAACGTCAATCACGAGTGAACCTTTCAAACTTTTATTGTCTCTATCTCATAAAGTGGATTCTTACCTCTCTATTAGGTCGCAGCAGGTCGAGAGAGGTATTTATCGAGGCAGTCTGTGGAAGTAAAAATGCTTGAAAAAGACTTCCTACATTCATCTGTGGAAAGCCAAGGTGAACAGATACTCTGAGTTTGTAGCAACACTCTCTTTCTGCACATTAAGACAAAGAGGCCTCAGAACAGATCAGTGACCCTGAATGCAGGATGCAAACAGGTTTCTATCACACATGGCTGACTTCCACAGACACAAACAAAGCGTTTTGCTGTTTGGTTGCTTAAACAGGGTTAAAATAACACATTCTTCTTCATTAGCCAGCTATACAACAGTAATGTGTGCCACAAAGCATTAAATACCTCATTTGTCTTTGCTTGTGTAAAAGCAGTGAGACATGAATATTCAAATTTCTGGTTGTTGTAATTCATCTGTAAAACTATACAGTTTTACTTTATTTTTTTTCTTTTCCTCATTTGGGTCATTGAGGACTTTTTCTCCTCTTCTGTGTCAAAGTTCACTTCCTGTTTTATTTTGAAGTTTAATTCCTATTGGTCTTTTCTGTTGAGTCCACCCATACCTTATGGATATTTAGTCAGGGTGCCTTTCCTCGGTTTTTTATCAGGTCATTATTACACCTCCCTGCCGTTTCTGAATCTCATTTTGCTGACTTCCTGTTTTATGGATTTTAATTGCTCGTTAGATTCTTCCGTCTCTCTGTGTACCATTTTTTTTGTTCAAACTCAAATGAAAGTTTGACATACAAGCCACAAGCCACAAGGCTGCCCGCTGGGATTGGAACGATGGGAGAGGCGTGAGTTTCTCAAAATGGTCTCATTGAGTCAGCACGGATAAGATCTTGGAGAGGCTACGGCTGCTGTGAACACTCAGAATAAGATCTCTGACTGCAGACTGGATACATCTCAGAAGGGCTCGCTCGGAACAACATCTCTGGGCGCAAATTGGATGACATCTAGGGGAGGCGCACTGCCGTGGGTTCTCAGAATCGGCTCCTTGAGCACAAGAAATGACAACATCACAGAACGCAAGTATGGCAAAGCTCACGGCTCTCCAACGGGAGATTGAGAGACCAGTGTTGGACTGTAGAACTGCTTTGAAATTTATATGAGCTGTTCGCACTAAAGTAAAAACACCATCACTTCATCATCACTTCACCCCTTTGGCGCCAGCGGCAAGGCTGGAGCCGAACAACAACACCCTGATAACGACTGTGTTTAGTCTGTTCCTTCCCATTCCATGCAAGGCCACCTGGGTTGGCTGGAAGACTGTTTACTTAGCCTGGCAGGGCGAAGGACACTGTCTCAGCTGAACTCTGGACACGCACACACATGCACACACTCATCCCCCCTCCCTTTCCAAACGCCTTCGACGCTTATTCCCCTCTGATGCTGACGGTGGATCAAGGAGACCAGCGCACGCAGGCCCGGATGTGCTGTCTAATTCGGCGGTCTCTCACCCTTTACCCGCCCCTGCTGCTTGTCATGTGTTTCTTTGGTGTATTAAGCGTTTTTCATGTGCAGAGGTGTTTTTTTCTGTTCTCAAACTGATCTCCCTGTTGGAGCTCAGTCTGGGAGGAGTTATTTTTTTCTCCTTATCTTTCCTCATGTGGTGCATTTTCCATGTTATACCTCTCTGACCCGTCTTCCCCATGTGATGTTTGTGTAATGTATGTATGGTTGGAGGGTAAGATGGCGCCGCCATTGCGTGCAATAGGTCGGCAGCCTTATGAAATTTCCCCTTGTGGGACTAATAAAGGTATATCAAAGGTCGTTGTTTTCCCACTAACCTGCCACCCACCTGGTTAAATGCATATTAGGTCCCCCTGTGAACATTTATTAAAAAACAACAGACGCATGGCACAGACAGTAGCTGAGCATTCTTCTCAGCCAGGATGAAAGATGACGATCCAACCAAAGCAAGCAGCACTGCTAAAATCAATCAGACACTCTCGCAACACTCTTGAAGCTGAAATGACGACTTCCAAATTGTTGCAGTTAGCGTGGTTTTATAGGCGAGCCTCGGGGGTCCAGGCCCACTCAATAAAGTGACGTAGCCCCCTCAGCTGAAGTCCACACAGACTATAAATTACACTAATTCATACAATGTGGTAATGAAAAACTGGAACACCCATAAAGCCGACGAGACACTGCAGGGTGAACTCGGTTTAATTATTCGGTTCACAGCAGTTTGTTGCTTGTGCAGAAATCGTGGTAACAGCATGACTGAGGACACTGACGGGCTGTGCAGGTGAGACGTGGGAAGCGCACCTCCTGTCAGAAACGAAACAGAAGTCGTTCATCAGCTCGTGCAGCAAGTTTGAAACCATGAAGCTGCTCTAAAACAAAACAGATGGAAATGTGCTGAGGACATTGTGCGCTCACACTCAGCTGTTCGAGTGTGTGTGGTGAGTTCACTGACCCACTTCTGCACAGCCTCTCCTCTCTGCTCGTCTCCTGCTGCACCACTGAAGTCCATGGCAGACATTTTTGCACTTTTTTCCAGCGACTACGTTTCTCTCCGTGTACTATACAAACAACTTTTTTTGTTTGTTTGTTGTTGTTTCATTTTGTTTTCTTTGTTTTCTTTGTTTTCTTTTGTTTTGCTTTTTTTTTTTTTTTTTTAGCAAAGTGAATCAAACTGAGTGTCCTCTGTCAGAGCTGGTTACCTGTCCAGTCTATGCCGTCTGCTGTCCACCTTTTTTTTTTTTGCCTGTCCCGTTTGGATCTTTTTGCCATTTTATTTTATTTTCACTTGTTACACACGGGACAGACATGACTGGGAGAAAGAAAGAGAGGTATGGAAAGAAAAACAGCGGGGAAGAGGAACGGTGATAAAGGGCAAAAAACAAAAACCAACAAAACAAACAGACAAAAAATACAAATATCAATCACCTGGATCACCTGCTGAGAAAGAAGAAAAAGAAAACAAGCAAAAAAAGAGAGCAATACAATAAACAACATCATCGCGATGATCTATGTGAATATGACAGTAAATACTAAATATTAAACATTATTGTGCAGCACGTAAGATCGACAGAACACAGTGTGCTTTGAGGTAGGAGCCAAAAAGGGTGTAGTTTGTGGGTGTGATCACCCGTGTGTACACCTGTGAGCATGGATGCGCTTGTTTTTAAAAGGTTCCTTCATGTAATGATCTGCTAGAGGGTGTGGGGGGGCCACAGCCCCGTCCTCCAGGGCATGAAGCAGGTATGGAGGAGATCAAGACTCCAGACATCCAGAGGCCCCCAGAACACAAGAGACCAAGGAAGACCAACAGAGGGGCAGCCGCGCCACTGTCCCGGAAAGAGTTGAGGAGAGTCCCAGATGAGGGCTCACTCAGCAGCCGCGGAGCAGAAGCCAGGGGGGGTTGCAGTGACGCGCCCGTGAGCTCCACCGGCAGCCAGCTGTGCCTGAGTGACCGAGCCCGGGGGTGAAGACTCCAAACTGCCCTCCGACGCCAGGGGTGAGGTTGTAGACCCTGATGGTCTTCTGGATGCCGTGTAGCGTGCCCACCAGCGTGTATGTGTTATGAGAGTGTGAGTAATGTGAATGTCTAAGTTGGGGGTTAAAATTGAGGCACAGGCAGCCAGAAGGGGACAGAAGGGGGGATGCCTGCCCTGCACCCTGGTGACACACCTTTACCCCAAGGCCCTGCATGTGTGGGTGATTGTGGTGGAGCGGGAAGAGGGAGGCAGCTGGAGATGGGGAGGGAAGGAAGGGAGGGGTGGCCTGCTGCCCACCCTGTGTGCAGCACAGTGACTACAGATGTTTGGCTTTTTTATGAAGTAAATTTGCACATTTGTCCAAATAAAGATGAGTGATAAAGAAAAAAATGGAACCATGGACTCGTGCAGGGATGGGACTAACTAACCAACCAATGGTTGACTGACTTCAGATATCTGGAGACTGCAAAGCTGCCCTGGTGGCACATAGTGACTCTTATTATACAAAGTAAATGCTTAGATTTTTTCCTTTAATTTGTCACCTGTTTGCATATGAATGTTGGTACATTTCAGTAACTAAACTTTCGCTTTTCTTTTTTATGTTTTAGGAACTAGTTATGAATTCTACAGCCTTCCTCAGCTTCACTTGTTTTATGCTTTAGTAATAAGCGAGTAAGTGAGACAGCAGCACTATCGTTTGTCTTGGCACAGACTCCACACCCAGGGAGAAAGGAGCAGCTGCCAACAGGAACAACCAGGCTGCACAGAAGACCTGACAGTAGTCCAAATGTGACTGCCCAAGGCAACTGGGCAACCACAACTGCTCTCGTGCTGTGATAGAGGTTAATGAGATTGTCACACTTTGTCTGCCCATTCTAAACCATGTTCTCTGTGAATAGGAATTTTTCTTGTAACTATTTAAATACAGTAAATCCTTTGTGGCAGCCTGTTCTCATTGCCTGAAAGTCATACACTGCTGCATCCCCACAGCCGCTGGCATCTTTCAGACACACACACGTTGAACTTTGACGTTAGTGTGGTGATGTCCAGTTTATGAGACTGCTCCCGCTCTCACTGGGTCACATTTAAATGCGACGTGTCGCAGCATTTGTCAGCGTGCGGGATCACTGCTGTGAAGGACATTTAAGGATACCTTGCTGAAACACAGGGGAGTGTGCTGTGTTATCATAATGCAGTCAGATCCGCCAAAGTCACAGAGTGTTGAGAAACCGTAACATAGTAACAAGACACTTTGCAGTTTGACACATTTGAGAGAGCGCGAGGTGCAAAGAGCTCTGAGATCTTGGAGCATACAAGGTAGCAGGGTTTCAACCTTGATTGCGTCTGTTGTCATCAGAGAAGCTCTTCCTTCATTTCTGCCAGTGTCACGTGTTTTTATTTACAACTACCAAACTTGTGTATCCTCTGATCCAGTGACACACAGTTTGCGGCGTGTATGCACTTACACTCGATAAACTGGTGTTTTATTGTGTGTGTGCACGGCTGGAATGAGCCAAGGCCATCAAATCTGAAATTTAAAAAGGAAATATAGAGTGTGTAGTGCCTTGATAAGTGGGCGGTCATGTTTTTTCCTACACCTGAATTCAAGTCCAAATATTCTAAGCTGGCTGGATAATACGGCCAACATCTAGTAAGATAAGACCATGAATTATCTGCATACTGAGAAGTCTGAGGTCACTGAGAAATATTCTTGCTTCTGAAAGATAAAAACATAATATCATCATTATCAGCAACGCACCTGCTAAGAGAAGAGGCCATTACATTCCTACACCAGCACACAAGGCTCTAAATGTCAAGACCAGGGTCTTAAAATGAACTCTAAGTTCAACAGGAAGCCAGTGTAGCTGAAATAGCAACGGTGTCACATGTGAATACTTTGTTAAAAGCCTAGCTGCAGCATTTTGCACAGCCTGCAGACGATCCAGGGAACCTTTGCTTAGACACATAAACAGTGAGTTACAATAGTCCAAGCGTGAGGAAATAAATGCATGTATAGCAATCTCCAGTTCAGAGAGAGATAAAATAGGGCTTAACTTTGCCACATTTCTTAAATGACAAAAACAAGACCGAACCAGAGAATTCACATGCCCATCCAATGTGAGAGTCAAAAGTGACACCTAAAGTCCTGATAGAGGATTTAACATAAACTGAGAGAGGACCAAGGGCTTTAATATGTACAATAAGATGAGAAGTCGTCATCTTCACTGAAAATATTGGGTGAAGTTTGCACATAATCGTGGAAGTTGACCATTGAAGAACACTAAAACATCACAGATCTTGTATCTTGTATTTGATGAGACTGGCAAAAACACGTCGTACAGCTGGTTGCTGCCAGGCCTTCTGCACTTTTTTAAGTTCTTCATCCCAAATTTAGCAGTGAGTCAAACAAAACTCTGTTGGTGATGGTGACGTTTTACATAGGTGAGGTACGCAGGTGAAACACGGCATTCACAGGCAGACGATGAATATGAAAGTGAAGAATTGTTCTTTTGTGAACGGTGGCACACGTTTCAGAAGACTACACTGTAATCATTTAAAATAAAAATGGCTTATAGTTCCTTAAGAATCATATTGCGAGTAGTTACACAAGCTTTTAACTCTCATTAACTCTAGCAGACTCGTTGACCTGTGCTGATCATGCCTGTCCCAGAGCACAGAGGCAGAGACCACGAGGCTGAGTGCTCGGGTTTATTGTTTAATAATTCATTACTTCAGCTCTGTATCTAAGCGTGCCTTCATGTCCACACACACACACACACACACACACACACACACACACACACACACACACAGAAATGTCCTGTGAATCTCTTAAATGGTTATTGCTCGATCTTAAATTTATAAAATGAGGCATTTGAACTCCTGTCTGGGAAATTAACTGCTCTGAAATATCACTCAGTACATGGAAGCAATTTCCTGAGGTGCTTTTACCAACAGTAGTGACAGCTGTAGCTTTGTTCATGCACATACTTTCTTGTAGAACTGAACCCTCAGGAACTGGCGGGAATTTAGTTTGATAAGAGGAAAACTGCTACAAACTACGCCCCCCCCCCCCAGCGCGCCCCCGGACGCCAAAACAGTGTCAGCAGATTGAAACTGAAAAATGGTTTGAAACCGAAAAAAAAAAAAAATTGTAAGCGAAAACAAAAAGATTACAGTTTCAATTAATTGTTTTTCACTATCAATTTTTTTTCCGGTTTCAATACAAGATTTTTCAGTACATTTATTTCAGTTACAATATTTTTTTTCGGTTTCGTTTCAAGGTGGCATCGTTCTGATTCCATAAAACTACTGCAGAAAAATAAGTGGGACTAAAGTTTTGTTGTCAGTTAAGCAGCCCAATGAAATGGAGAAATCTTTATTTAACTCAAATCCTTATTTTTCTTAATACCAATTTAGCAGTTACCACTGTTTCCAAATAACAGTGGTAACATATTATTTTAGACCTCTCTGCACTGAATCATACCTGTTATTAATCTCTGTCTCTCTTCCACAGCATGTCTTCATCCTGTCTTCCTTCTCTCGCAGCAGATGGCCCCGCCCCTCCCTGAGCCTGGTTCTGTCGGAGGTTTCTTCCTGTTAAAAGGGAGTTTTTCCTTCCCACTGTCACCAAAGTGCTGCTCATAGGGGGTCATATGATTGTTGGGTTTTTCTCTGTATGTATTATTGTAGGGTCTACCTTACAGTATAAAGAGCCTTGGGGCGACTGTTGTTGTGATTTGGCTGTATGAGAAAAACTGAATTGTATTAAAAATTGGAGTCCGGTCACTTTTAGCCCTTAAGGTGATGGTTAGTGGGCTTTAACCTTTCTTGATGGATCATCAATCAGAAGTCTGAGTCAATAAATAATATTAATATTATTCCATTTATTCCATCGATTAGTGGATCAAAACTTTCATCCTTTGGACACAAACACCTACAGAATTTTGTGACAGTTCACTTATATTGCCTGTAGGATTTGTGCACAACATGGTATAATAGTCCATGCTCTCTGTGTGAAAGTGTTGGACCAACCTGTAGTCTAACACATGAATGACTGTTGTTGTATCTTAATCCAGCTGTTACCGCTGCTAAAATGTTTGGCTGTAGGTTTGTCTGTTGCTTTTTCTTTTAATTAATAAAATAAATACCAGTTCCATCTAGCTCTGACCCATGTTGCTATATTCCTCACGCTCTTCCCATCATTCCTTGCTTGGTTTCTTCCCCGTTTCTCCTTCTGGCACAGCTGTGTAAGAGGGCTTTATTCCATGAGAACCCATTATGGGCAGACAGCTAGCGTTTACGCCTGTCACACCGTGGACGTGCATGCGTATATATTCATCTGTGTGTCTGCAGTGGTGCCGTGGGGGGAGCAGGGCAGTATAGCTTTTAAATGTGCCTTAGTATGGGTGTGTCATCCTTCATGCTTCTCACCAATAAAGCTATACTATGCTTACCTGCACCCGTCCTTTCCTCATTCATCCTCGCCTCCTAATCTGCCCTGATGTGACGGGATGGCTACACTGACTATAATGTGACTAGCGGCACAGTGGTGGCCATCATTGCCTTTTACATATTATGAATCAGGCCTACATTAGTACTGCTGTCGTCACCACTTTCTCTTACATGGTGCATAGACAGGCTGTAAGACCAGCCTTGTAACTCTCCATTAACAGGTTGCCAAATCATCCCTGCACTCTTTGACAGCTGAGAGCAAAAATAGAGTTTCTGAAATAAAATGCTTTGGGGCAAAACTCCACAGGGAGCTGTTCTACCTTCCTTTCTTTCTACACCCCTAACACTTGAACTTTCAGCTAATACATTAACAAAACTATTGCTAAACACACTATTCAGTAACCTTGTTACATTTGTTATTTTATTTGTGTGCGATCTACAGTGAAAAGTAATAAAGGACCTATAACTGAGCACCACGGCAGATAGGTAGCAGATGGTGTTCAGTAGATTAAGCTAGCTGGGTGCTACTTGCTAAGAAATGGAAATGAAAATCAGAACTAGAGGTAACTGCAGAATCAGTTGCTAATTGCTGGTGAGCTGCTTAGATTCTTAGCAGGACTTCTTGCAAAGCTTGACAGCTCTTGGAAAGCGGGCAAATCCCAAAAAGGTTAGATCGTGGAACAAACACGGCAGCGTGGCTACAGTCGAAGCTAAAGACAAATCTAAGGTGGTTGGCCAAAGTGCACAGCACTGTGTTTGGTGATTGCCATTGTCTTTGATCCCAAACTCATCTTTTGTATCAAATGGAGAAACTGCTTAAAACAAGTCTGTTCATGAAGAATCACCTTCAACAAGGAAATGATCAGAAAATCAATATTAATCAATAAAATGTAAAGAAGAAAATACTTCATCAGTCTGATACTTACAAGTTTGGTTTGGGATACGTTTGGAAATGGCTCTGTACCATTTCCTGTGCAAAGAACATCCCCTTCTAATGACGACTGCACACTAAAATCTTTACCCGAAAGTCTCTCAAGCAATCAGACTGCAAGCAGAACGTCAGTGAAAGAAGCATCTTCCATCAAAATCCACCTTCGTGCTTCTTTACATGTCAGACTGAAGCAACGGCATATTGTCTGCATCACTGAGCAGCTGATTTCCTGTCGAATGGCTCTCATGAAGAAACTTCAAGAAACTGGAAAACTGGCTGGATTGCTGCCACTCAAGCGCACCCTAGAAACCTGTTTTCCCTCTGGGAGATGAAACCTGCTTCTCTCCAAGAGCTGTCAAGCGTTGTAAGAACTCCTGCTAAGAATCTGCCATCATCATAGTCAAAGGAGCTTGCAAAGAAAAGCGTCTGGACTTCTTTAAGTTGCTTGAAGACGTTCCACCTCTCATCCGAGAAGCTTCTTCAGTTCTAAGGTCAAATGGTGGAGAGTCCCAGATATAAACCTAGTGGGAGTTTCCCCCCACAGAGGGACAAAAGGACCCCCTGATGATCCTCTAATCGCCTGAGCCAAGGTGTGAAACTGGGTGTGGGTCCCAATCAGCCAGGGTTTCGGGTGAGCTCATTGTGAAACCTGGCCCCACCTTATCATGTGATTTCCTGAGGTCAGAGGGCCCAGGATGTGAGTGGGCGTTCAGGCGTCTGGGGAGGGAACTCAAAACTGGATTATAGATGGCAGAGAGTTGGTGTCGTAAACCCCCGCCTCTGTTCAAAGATGGTCGCTCACAGTGGACATAGATGGCTTCTTTCACTCCTCTTTCAAACCATCTGTCCTCTCTGTCCAAAATGTGAACATTGGCATCCTCGAAAGAGTGACCTTTGACCTTTAGATGCAGATGGACTGCTGAGTCTTGTCCTGTGGAGGTGGCTCTTCTATGTTGTGCCATGAGCTTGTGACCATCATCATCATCGTCTGGGAATCTGTGGGAAACCCATAACTGTTGGAGTCCTGGTACTCCAATACTTCTTTTGTCCACATTAGTCCAACATTTACATTAGTATATTATATTACCATATGGCACTGGCATATGTTGCCCGTCTGTTCCCTTTATAATAATATCCACTTTTCTTTGTTACCTCTGAGATTCTGCCACCCTGTAGCCATTTCTTCATATCTATATTTCATTCATAATTATTGTTATCTTTCTCACTTGTCAGATAAAATAACTCATCCTCTGATTCTGATTCAGAAAAGCTTTCGTATTTGCCAAAACATGGCAGATGCCATTGTAGAAAGCTCTGCATACAGCGACTAATCTATGAAGAAATAAGAAAATCTCTAAATATATTGTTACGAAAATTGAAATTTGTTCTCCATTCAAACGTCAAAACACAGAGAAAAAAATCCCGTGAAGCAACAGAGGCTTGTGTTATAGTGCAGCTTAATTCCCACTGAGAAGAAAAAGCATGATTCAATCCATCTTTCTATTGTATGTCATTTAAATTAGATACAGAGACACATCCTCCCACTCTTTGCATCCATCACCAACATAAAGCTTCATGTTTCCAAAAGAACTCACAACGGATTGTTTCCTCCATTTCTTTCTATCAGTATCAAGAGATTTGTTTTTGAACACTGAGAAACATTTTTCACAGCACTAAAAAGTAAAAACTCAGAATTAAACTGCTGACAACGTTTCTGATAGGTGCTGTCTGGTAATAACTGTTGCCCTTTTTCAGTTACAAACGAATAAATCCAAAGCAACAGAGGAAAAGAAAGGTGAAGACGAGAGCAGAGAACGGGTGGAGTGGGTGGAGATGAGTGGCAGAAGGGGAGCAGCAACGCTGAAACTGCGGAGTACAAGATGTTAGTGTTTTGGAGACGGTGACGCTGACAAAAAGACAGCTGAGCTAGAGTGTCCAGGACAGACGAGTAGAAATGAGTGCATCAGAGGGACAGCTGAGCAGTTTGAAGAGACAAAGTTAGAAAGGCGAGGCTGAGATGGAAGCAGAAAACATCAAAGTCCGTGTTGCATCAACAGGTCAAACCACATCCAGCTAATCGCTCTTTTGGAATAATTTTTTAAAATCATGGCAATGATGCTATTTTGTCGGCTTCTTGTCTAATTTCTCTTGCTTGAGTCATAAAAGTGGTTACACCATAGCTTAAATGTGAAAAAGTCCCTGAGTGCTCAGAATTAAACGAAGCTCACACGTAAGTTCAATAAGGAAGGTCTGTAGTCACACATCTATCTGCCTCCCAGCTGTTTGGTGGCTAATATAAGATTTACATCACTTTCAGTTCATTGTGATTGGCCACTGGTCTGCTCCAATCATCTTCCCTCCAGCCTCCTTCAGGCCAAACAGCCTCCACTCTGCGTACTTTAAGTTTTGCTGCTCATCTGTCATTCTCCCTTGCAGACACCTTCTTGCAACCCACCTCCTCCCCATCTCTGCCTTTCCCATGTTCCTCAGGCTCCATTCAAGCCTCCATCTTCATCTCCACCACCAGTGTCTAAACTCGGAGGGGTCCAGCCCTAATCCCGATCCCCGCTGGGATTCCGTTCTGCTGAGTCTAATCGCCAAATACCCAAACTGAATTCTGTGCATCACTAAATCAGTTCCTTTTAAAGTCCTTATTGAAATATCAGACAGTCTCTAATATTCCTAAATGCATGTGTATGAGTTTATCAAGGTTTTTTGCTTTTGCCACCTTTTTTTGTATTGCACTTCTTAGCATTTTTAAAAGCTTTTCAAATAGTACAGGGTGGGCCATTTCTATGGATACACCGTAATAACATGGGAATGGCTGGTGATATTAAAGTCCTGTTTGTGGCACATTAGTATATGTGAGGGGGCAAACTCCTCAAGATGGGTGGTGACCATGGTGGCCATTTAGAAGTCGGCCATCTTGGATACAACTTTTGTTTTTTTCAATAGGAAGAGGGCCATGTGACACATCAAACTTATTGGTAATGTCACAAGAAAAACAATGGTGTGCTTGGTTTCAATGTAACTTTATTCTTTCATGAGTTATTTACAAGTTTCTGACCACTTATAAAATGTGTTCAATGGGCTGCCCATTGTGTTGGATTGTCAATGCAACCCTCTTCTCCCACTCTTCACACACTGATAGCAACACTGCAGGAGAAATGCCAGCACAGGCATCCAGTATCCGTAGTTTCAGGTGCTGCACATCTCGTATCTTCACACCATAGACAATTGCCTTCAGATGACCCCAAAGATAAAAGTCTAAGGGGGTCAGATGGCGGAGACCTTGGGGGCCATTCAGCTGGCCCATGACGACCAATCCACTTTCCAGGAAACTGTTCATCTAGGAATGCTCGGACCTGGCACCCATAATGTGGTGGTGCACCATCTTGCTGGAAAAACTCAGGGAACGTGCCAGCTTCAGTGCATAAAGAGGGAAACACATCATCATGTAGCAATTTCAAATATCCAGTGGCCTTGAGGGTTCCATTGATGAAGAATGGACCCACTATCGTTGTACCCCATATACCACACCAAACCATCACTTTTGCTGTTCCAACAGTTTTGGGGGGATCCATCCAACATGGGTTAGTGTCAGACCAGTAGCAGTGGTTTTGTTTGTTAACTTCACCATTCACATAAAAGTCAAAGAAGCTTGCAAAGAAAAGCGTCTGGACTTCTTTAAGTTACTTGAAGACGTTTCACCTCTCATCCGAGAAGCTTCTTCAGTTCTAAGGTCAAATGGTGGAGAGTCCCAGAGAACCTTCACAGACATTCACATAAAAGTTTTCCTCATCACTGAACAAAATCTTCTGCGTGAACTGAGGGTCCTGTTCCAATTTTTGTTTTGCCCATTCTGCAAATTCTGTGCGCCGATCTGGGTCATCCTCGTTGAGATGCTGCAGTAGCTGGAGTTTGTAAGGGTGCCATTTGTGAGTAGCTAATATCCGTAGAAGGGATGTTCGACTGATGCCACTCTCCAGTGACATGCGGCGAGTGCTACGCTGTGGGCTCTTGCTGAATGAAGCTAGGACAGCCACTGATGTGTCTTCATCAGTGACAGTTTTCTTGCGTCCACATTTTGGCAAATCCAACACTGAACCAGTTTCACGAAACTTAGCAAGCAGTTTGCTAACTGTAGCATGGGAGATGGGTGGTCTCGTAGGGTGTCTGTATTGAAATCTGCTGCAATGACCCGGTTACTGCGTTCACCAGATATCAACACAATTTCGATCAGAGATGGGCAGTAACGTGTTACTTGTAACGCGTTACTTGTAACGCGTTACTGTAATCTGATTACTTTTTTCAAGTAACGAGTAAAGTAAGGGATTACTATTGCAAAAACGGTAATTAGATTACCGTTACTTTCCCGTAGGAACGTTGCGTTACTGCGTTACTAAAACCGTGGTTTTTTGCGAGAATGTCTCATGACAGTGACGTAAGCGAGTGCGCCGTTAGTGACAACAGCTGTGTGCAGATCAACAATGGATCATATATCGAGTGCGGGAGAGAGTATGAGCGTGCAGCGTTTAAAGCGTGGAAGTACTGACCTTACTTTGAGTTTGATTCCATAAAAAGTGACAAAAACATTAGCGTCCATCGTGCGTGGGAAGAAAACTTCTTTTTACAGCGAAAAAACCCCTAAACTTCCAAGCAAGCACCGAGTGCGCAACGACGTAATGGGAAACTCACAGAGAAACTCGCGGATTCTTCAACTGACCGCTGCGACACACCTGCACCAGGGTAAACCTCCGCCTGCCCCACTCCTGCTTTACAGGTGAAAATAGAGCAACAGGACCGCTGAGTCTGTGACTTTATTTATTTTCTGCTGTGTTTTACTTGCATCTATTTGAAAGACTGAGTGTAAACACAAAAAATATTTTATTTTATGTGCTGGAATGTGCAGAAAATAGGTTTAAATATTAAACAAATTTATTCCAGTCAGAGAATGTTGCACATAATTAAATTTTTGCTTGATGCATAAAGTTAAAAGATTAAAACTGATAAAACAAGTTTTAAAAAGAGACTTTTCCATTTGATTACATTTTGTATGATGGATTATGCAGAAAAAGTAGAATTGGGCTGAAAGATCTATCGCTTTATCACCTGTTCAGGTTGTAAATCGTGTTTTTAAAAAGTAACTAAGTAACTAAGTAATTAATTACTTTTGAAAATAAGTAATCAGTAAAGTAACGGGATTACTTTTTTGGGGAAGTAATCAGTAATTAGTTACTGATTACTTTTTTCAAGTAACTTGACCAACACTGATTTCGATCCTCACGTGTTAACCTCTTCGACATGTCAATGGCTGTGAAAAAAGAGAAACTTGTAAATAACTCTTGAAAGAATAAAGTTACATTGAAACCAAGCACACCATTGTTTTTCTTGTGACATTACCAATAAGTGTGATGTGTCACATGACCCTCTTCCTATTGAAAAAACAAAAGTTGTATCCAAGATGGCCGACTTCTAAATGGCCACCATGGTCACCACCCATCTTGAGGAGTTTGCTCCCTCACATATACTAATGTGCCACAAACAGGACTTTAATATCACCAACCATTCCCATGTTATTACGGTGTATCCATATAAATGGCCCACCCTGTATGTGGGAATCCCACACAAGACCAATGTAGGGTAATTTCCAATAAACCAAGTTCAAAAAAGAAGAGTCTATGGCTGACGCGTGTTCCTGGTTTCCAAAAGAAATGCTTCCAGTTGCATTATGATTTGAAGACTGTTTATTTATTACAAACTGAAGATGTAACAATGAACTCCTTCCTAAAAAAGCATGAAAGTTCCAAAAAATAGCAGTTATCCAGAACTAGCTGTGCACACGGTCAGAAAACCATGAGACTCCTAACCTCTCTGTCCATGCTCCTCCCCTTCCCTCTCACACAGGGTTTCATGCTACTATTGCACTTACATACTTAAAGTGAGAGGTACCCCCTTTTAGGTTCCAATCCCAAAACAGTGACTTACAATTACTTTATGTAAACACATATATTTTCACATTTATTAATCCTGAAAAGATGACTTATGTAATGAATCTATGAATTATAAAACAAACATGAACTCAATCGTAAATAAAAATATAAAGCAGACGTCTGGCGCTTACAACCAAGATGCTTATATTTCCTCAAAACATTTTCACTGGATTGATAGGTGGATGTAACTTATTAACTGCTATTGAGGTCCAAGGCCTCTGTGAAAAGAAAATTGAGCAACTGAATGAATAATAGTAATTCTATTAGATACACATACAACTTTATTATCTGAGTAAATATAAAAACCTTGTCTCGAATATTTTTCTCTATATAAATGAACAGAAAATAAACTGTCCATGAACAGGACCCTGTGGAACACCTCTTTTGTTCTTTAGAAAAGATGGTTTGTCATTGAGAAGAGGTCAGGGTGGATGGATGGGTCAACCAAACAATAGACAAACACTAATTGTGTGCTCCAAATAGTCTGATTCTTAACGTTGTGTTGGTTTCATTGTATCCATAATAATCCAAATGTTTTCACATAGATAAATCAACAAAACACACCTGCTTCACATCAAGACCTATATGATTGTTCACTTTGGAGGACTTGTTGGTACATTATGCAGTCAGAGTGAAAAGTGAGAGGACATGTGGTCACAGCCCCCTGTTAACACACACTTCAACAAATTATACCCAGAGAAGACCCACCGGGAATGTCAAACCACGTCTCCTGAGTGCAGAATCTCAACTGTGCGCTGCCGAGGGCCCCGGCTGACCTGCGCCTCATTTGCATGACGGAGTTCGGTGTAATGAATTTCATTCTGAGTGTGTCACAACTGGCTGAGCTCAGTGTAGGTCCCACTGGCTTTTCCTTTTCTCTCTTCACAGTCTCCCTGCAGATGGACTGTCTCATCCAACCACAGCTTCCTCCTGACAGTCCTCGTGCTTTGTGAGAAATGCTGCACATGGGACTCTTTTTTTCTTTATTTCTTTATTGCTATCTCCATCACACACACACACACACACACACACACACACACACACACACACACACACACACACACACACAGAGCTATTTCTTTCTCCATCTTCATTCTCAGTCAGACACCTGGGAGTCCTTTGTTTAGTTCTCTAGGGTCTGACTTTGGCAGTCATTATGAGTCAGAGGAAATCCACTTCAGAGCCTCATAGAAAGGCTGACTGAGTTAACCATAAAACTCTTTCTCATCCCATCTGTCTCTTCCCACCCTTGCCACTCCCAAGACTTTTCTTTGCCTCTTTTATTGCTGTTTTCACAAATAGCTGTTACACAACTTCAGGCAGACATAAGCAGAGTGATGCAGGTCATGAATCAGATCAGAACAATGAAAAATGGTGTCTGGTGCTCGGACAACGGCACTGGGTGGTTCTGGGGTGGGACATCTGTGGACCGGGCTTCTCATGGATGCTCAGTCACAACAGTGTAGATGAGTGTTAATAGGATATTTTGAATTTTGAATTTGGGTATTCAGGCTTTCCTGAAAGCACTTTTATCTTTATGTGTCTTGTAAACTTTGAATGCGTCTGCGTTTGGGTCCTCTCCCCCCAGAGAGGGTACTGCTGTACAGGCACTGGTGCTAAAATGAGAATGGAGTGTATCAGCTGGATCCGGGGACAGCTTGAGCTAGACTTGTGTCTACAGGGTCAAAGAAATCAATTAATGCCATGGCAGCCAAAACAAGAAGCGTGATATGCCGTTATTTAGTGAAAAGTCTCAGGGACACACAAGCCGTCCTTTTGAGCAAACAAACACAAAGAAGAAAATCTATCAGTTCAGCTCTGACGCCGATAAAATAACTCCTGTAGCTGTTCAGTCACAAAAGAAGAATTTGTTTGACATTTTATCCCCAAAGTATTTTTTCGTTTTTGTCACTCTGCCTCCTCTGCCTCCTCTCTCCTAGATGTCTGCCCTCGCAGACGTGACAGATACTGTTGAGAGGAAACACCCAAATTATTAATATGACTCATTTTTAAAGACACAAAGGAAGAACAATTATACATAAGACAGCTAAAAATGTCTCTCAAGTACCTTTTTGATCAGGAAATGGAGAATTAATAGAAATAAAGAGCAGAGCTTATTTTTGGAATATGAGTCAATGCGAAAACTGACAGGAGCTTTATTGGGGGATAAAAAGGTTAAAGGATTTAAGTTTTCTTTCTTCTTTCATTTTTGTATCATTTTGTAAGTAGGAAATAAGTGAATATAACTGTGTAAATATTTGTAGATAATAATTCTCCAATTAAATTACAATTTGTTTCATATGTGAAAGGTTTGGTTTGAGAGCAGGTTATGGTCTAAGTTAGAATAGACCTGTTGGAAACATCACCCTGAAATGATGTGAGAGGGTAACCTCTTAGAAATGTTGTTAATCACACTCAGTCAAGTCCTCATGGTGTAAAAATATATGATTTTACAAAACCAAAGAGAAGCACAGCCAGTTGAGGATTTCCGAACACCAGCAATGAGTTCTGGAAGTTTTACAGCTCTCACAGCGACAGAGTGACATGTCGCTGCACGTCAGCATGTCAGTGGCAGCAGACGTTGACAGAACTACTCTCCTAACTCACAACTACAAGAAAAGACTTTTTGCCAGTTTAGTTACTTTTTCACATCTTTTCAGAGACTTTTTAATGTTTTAGATTTTCTTTTTGCTACTTTTGTGTCAAAAAAAGTGACTTCCTGGATGAATTCTTTGATCAGTATGTGACTCTGATCATGTGTCTGTGGACTGACTGTGTTCATATGGAGGAGAGCAGCAACAAGTTCAGACAGCAGCCAGAATTAGAAGAGGAAGCACCGTTGATCCAAACAGTTTGTCCAGCAAATCAGAAAAAGCTCTCAGTTTACCGAACGAAGAAATGTTCTCGTGCACAAAATTTCACAAAGCTAAACTTTCCTGTGGCTGTAAGAAGATTTGGGGATGAACTCATTTTTCAAATGAGCACTCTGAAACCCAAAGGCATATAGATAATGACATTATGGATTTTTATTTTTTACTGTTGCTTTTATTTAGTTAGTTTTTCCTCTGTTTGGTTGTTTCTCATAAGTGTGTCTGACTGAGAGAACCTGAATACTCAGCAGTGTGTTGGATTACCGTGTCAACAAACAAAGCTATCATCTCATGTCAACCCGACTATAATGGCAAACAGAGACGTGTGAGCAGTAAGGAATCCCTTTCTAGCATCTCCAGTTGCCCACGAGGGAACCAAAGCGCTTTGATCTGGATCTCATCTGCAAAATCTGCAGTTGACAAGACAACAGCTAAAGCGCAGCTTACCGAACAACTGCTATTTACGCTACTGGCAGCCGCAGGGGATGAAAACATTATACAGGTTTCATCATTCAGCTCAGATTGCGCTGACACACCTTTTGATTTGTATGATTTTTTACTGTCTCTGCGATGGCGTCACTCAACATTACAGTCTGAACTAGTTGAAATGTGAATGAAAGACTGACTCAGGTTGGTGGATTCCTGCTTTGAAGTCTCACGTTTGGCATTTTGGCCGAGATCATCTTCTGTGAAACTGAGGACACTGCACACTGTGCTTTAAACACGTGGCTAAATGTGACTGTGCTTTTTAAAATTAGCATCATGCTGTATTAAGTAATACTTCAAACTAGTGATTAAGACCAAGAGCAGGGCTGAGCAATTAATATTTCCAAGGTGCCACATAAGAAACTGGGACTGCTGTGGGAGGCCTCACCAATGAGCTTGTAAAGAAATAAAAGTGATAAAGATGAAGAGATAAAAGTAAAACTGCACAGGGGGATCGAAGTAATCCCCCGGGGCTTCAGTTTGCTCTGGGTACCAACAACAGAATGTTTGTTGTGCTTTGCTCAAAGATGATTGCAGATTAAAGCTCCATCAAATAAAGAAATGATCTTGTCATTTGTTGCTCTGCAGCTGATGGTTGATCACCAGAGGACCAGTCAGAGTCTGTTGGTAAGTAAGTAACTAACTCTAACTAACTTAACTACCCCATCATTGGTCACTTGCCTCAAACATGAGAATTACCTGCTGTGTGGACTTGCCTTAAACTTTCCAGAGCCTGCGGAAGTGGATCTGGAAACAGATATAACTGTGGATGATGAGGCGGCTGGCTGTATCTGGTTAGTTACTGGAAAAATAGCTGGTGAGGGTGCAAGTGTGTGCTGGAAAACTAGCAAAAAAACCCCAGAAGAAGTGCTCAGTGTACACATGAGGCAGTTGGACACACTAGAGCTGTCAGTGACAGTTTGTAAATCCTTGGATGATCAACGTTTGATTTAGCAAAGATTTTACGTTGGACCCTCTTCCTGCCAAAGCTTCCCCATTTATCCGGGCTTGGGGTCAACACCAAGAGAGAGACGACAGTTAGTGAGCAGCGGTGTGGCTTCATGCTGAGCTTGAGCTCCAGATGTGATGTTTGCTTTGAGAGTGTTGGTGGAGAAGGACAGGGAAGGAGGTGCACTCTGTCTTTATGGATGACAGAAAGCAGATGACAGGGTGCCAACAGAGGAGCTGTGTTACTGCATGTTTGAGTGGTGCAGGACACGTATGAGGACAGTGAGACTGGAGAGGCGTGTGGGTGGGTTTACATCAGGAATGTGCTTCAAGCTTCTTAGTGTTTGCGATGGTGATGCACAGGCTGACAGACGAGGTCAGGCAGGAGTTTCATGCACTATGATTATTTTTTAGATGACACTGATCTGTAGTGAAAGCAGGAAGAAGGTGGAGGAGAGCCTGGAGAGGTGGAGGCATGCTCTGGAGAGAAGAGAAATGAAAGTCAAATTAAATACCTGTGTTTGACCATCCAAAGCCACAGACTGTTTACCAGAGAGGTGAAGACTGTTAGGAAGAAAACTACTAAATAAAGCAGTTTTGTGCTCATTAAAGGGTTGGGGTCAAAAGCATCGGTTCAGTGCTATGATTAGATTGAATTATTGAGATCGACATGTAGAGCGCAGAAGGGATTTTTGCAGAAATGCTTACACATCATAACTGGTTAAAGTCAGGATGATCTTTTTCTGCAGCACGGAGTCTGAGCCCAATGTCCCGGACTTGGATAATAAGTAGAAAAAAGACTTGTACTTTCCCTCACTGACAGTGGAAGAGTATTCCAGAAGCTCACTCCCTGATATGACAGAGCATCTGTGAAAAGGTGGTCCATCTAAATGCCAATTCACAATCACCTCTAACAGTGGCTCGAGTCAGTCGAGACCCGACAACACTGCTAGATTTTTGTTTAATAAAATCACTTATTGGTGGAGGCGCCAGACCAGGTATAGCTTTGTATATTAGACAGGCAGCGTCCAGCGTTGTAACAGAAAACAAAACGAAGACACAAGACAAAGTTAGAGAGGCACAGCTGAGATGATATGAACAAGTGCAGAGGAGGGATTGCGGATATATCGGAGCTGCCAGGCAGGAGGAAAAGGGAAAAGCCTCAGAAGATTCATGGATCAAGTGAAGGAGGAGGTGCAGAGGGTGGATGTGACCAAGGAGGATCATGGGATAGAGTGAGATGGAGGCAGATGATGTGCTGTGGCGACCTCTTTAAGCGACTGTATACAACAGAAGTTGAACTAGTTGTAGTCGTGTATTACCACTTTGTTCCAAAAGGCGGTGTAGTGAGTCACTAGCTAAAACTTAAAACAGTAACATGCAATAATACTTGTTAATAGGTACAGCGCAAAAAGAAAAATAGTAATAAAAGTTGGCCGATAATTACAGAATTTTAACACAAAATCTGACAGAATTTTGTATTGAGTGTTTTTGTCTCTCAGTGACTCTACAGTCTCATCCTAAACATTCAAACTAGTCTGCAGTCCCTTAAAGAATACAGGAATAGTTAACAGACTACAAAATGCCGTTTATGACTTTAGACCTTTAAGAATTTCTCTCCATCCATCATGAGATGCACCAGAAATTAAGTTTCTCTGAATGTTGATCAGGGAAACTTTTATATAACCCGGACTTGTTTGAAGAGATTGAAAGCAATCATTTCTCCTCGCAACCTATTGGCTATTCCAGCCAAGCATTACATTCACACAGCGAGAGGGAGAAAATGTGCAATTACTTCTACATCATCTCATCGGAGAGGAAAATTGGTGCTGCCAAAGTGTAAAGAGAAAATTCAGTCCTCATCTTGTAGAAAACTCAGCGTGAGAGTAGATGTCGCAAGAATGAGACAGACAATCAATCAAAGACCTGAAATATGAAAGAAAGAGAAGACGGAAAATCTGATTTAGGAAATGACAAAAGATATGACATGAAAGGAAAGCGGAGGCTAAATGAATGTGAGAGTGCCAGCAGGATAGAGTGGGCCAGTGTAATACTAATCTGATAACCTGTAGAGCAGATCAACAGCATTCTCCACCAGATTGCTTTCTTCCTGTTCTAGAGGATCATTTTGTGTTGTCTTTTGCACAGCTGCTGATTCGGAAGCAAATCTGCTTCGTATGTTTAGTACAACACGTGTAGAGATTTGACTGTTTTGACAAACAACTCTAAACCTACCAGAGCCTGTATATAAAAGATGGACGTAGCCACCGAGACATCATCCATTGATTTTTGGAGGTCTAAGTTACTATGTTTAAGACAGAGGGTGGAGTGCTAATCAGCTACTGCTATCGTGGTTAACTAGCTACATGTTGTAATGGCACCAGTGCAGTGTACAGATGCAGATATATGCTAATTAATGCTAACAGAATGTTCTGAGATGAGAATGCATGAGAGAGGTGTGGAGGGGCATGAAGACCATCACTGGATTCAGGCCAACCAACAGCAGGGGAGCTGAGGGAGGTGAGAATAGAGCTAATGAGTTGAATCTGTTTTTCAATAGATTCGACACCACAGTGTCTGCTCCCACCCCCACAACCTCACCTGTAGTCAGCCTGGAATCCAGAGCCACACCACTGTGCCAGCCTCTCTCTTCACATGGCGCTGTTGCCTCCTGTGAGAGTCCTGACACCCCTCCCCCACCCATCACCTTCACTCAATACCAGGTTGAGATGCAAATGAGGAGACTTCACTCAGGCAAGTCTGCTGGACCAGACGGAGTGAGTCCCCTCGTCCTCAAGACCTGTGCCCCCCAGCTGTGTGGAGTCTTTCATAAACTGTTTATGCTGAGTCTGAGTCTGCAGAGGGTCCCTGGTGATGTGGAAGACATCATGCCTCGTCCCTGTACCAAAGACGCCACGTCCCAGTGGCCCCCAGGATTACAGGCCCGTGGCACTGACCTCCCACATCATGAAGACCCTGGAAAGGCTCATCCTGGACCAGCTGCGACCCATAGTAAGACCACATCTGGATCCCCTTCAGTTCGCTTATCAGCCTCGTCTCGGAACTGAGGACGCCATCATCTACCTGCTCAATCGTGTCTACACCCATCTGGACCAGCCGGCGAGCACTGTGAGGGTCATGTTTTTTGACTTTTCTAGTGCTTTCAATACCATCAGGCCGACCCTCCTGGGTGATAAGTTAGCAGCGATGCAGGTGGATGCTTCTCTGGTGTCCTGGATTGTTGATTACCTGACAGGAAGACCACAATATGTACGTCTCCCACAGTGTGTGTCTGACAAGGTGATCAGCAACACAGGGGCACCACAGGGGACTGTCCTCTCCCCCTTCCTCTTCACCCTCTACACCACAGACTTCAGCCACTGCACGGAGACCTCCATCTTCAGAAGTTTCCTGATGACTCTGCGGTGGTTGGATGCATCAGCAGGGATGATGAGACAGAGTACCGGGCTGTGGTCGACTCCTTTGTCACGTGGTGTGAGCAGAATCATCTGCAGCTCAACGTGGCAAAGACCAAGGAACTGATCGTGGACTTCAGGAAGACCAGGAAACACTTGACCCCTGTTTCAATCCAGGGGGTCAGTGTTGACATTGTGGAGGACTATAAATACCTTGGAGTACACATTGACAATAAACTGGACTGGGCTAAAAACACCACAGCACTTTACAGGAAGGGCCAGAGTCGTCTCTATTTTTTGAGGCGACTGAGGTCCTTCAACATCTGCCAGACAATGCTCAGGATTTTCTACGAGTCTGTTGTGGCCAGTGCGATCCTCTATGCTGTTGCATGCTGGGACAGCAGGCTGAGGGTCGCAGATGCCAACAGACTTAATAAACTGATCCGTATGGCCAGCAATGTTGTGGGGATGGAGCTGGACTCCCTCAAGGTGGTGTCGGAGAGGCGGATGCTGTCCAAGATAAAGACAATGTTGGATAACACCTCCCACCCACTCCATGACATGCTGGTCAGTCACAGGAGCACGTTCAGTGAGAGACTGAGATTACCGAAAAGCACCACTGAACGACACAGGAAATCTTTCCTGCCTGTGGCTCCCTGTACAACTCCTCCACTTAACACACTGTTTGCTGCTATAACTACACGTTTCTTTTCCAGCTATTTATTTATGAGTGACTTATGTATGTATGTATATATTGTACTATTCTTAGTTAGCGTATTGTCTGTCTTGTCTTAATGTTGGTTTATAATGGAGCACTGTAACAAAAAATAATTTCCCCCAGGGATCAATAAAGTATTCTGATTCTGATTCTGACCCAGGCCATTAGCTCCTCCCTGTTTGAGGTCATTCTGCTCTGCAAGCTCTTATTGGCAGTGGGCTGAACACTGGTGATATTTTTAAATTAAGACCCGACCTGACTGCTTCCTTACAATTCCTACTGAAGGTTTATTTGTCATAAAGTGTGTTCCAGTATAGGTCAGATATTGGGATTTCTACGTTCCAAGTCAGAATTGTTATCTGGAATTCCAACTCAGATATGTGTCATAGCCTCCAGCCCCGCCCCAACTTAGTAAGCTGAGCTGGCACCTTTGAATGCAAAAAATAAGAAAACTGCATAAATAAATAAATAAATAATACAACTTTTAATCTATCTCTTGTGTATTGCCAATGCATGAATGGCTCTGCCTTCCTCAGTTCCTGGAATTGTTGTTCTACTGTGTGAAAAAATGCTTTTAAACATGGAAAAATGCAGAAATTTCGTGTAGATTTTAAATACTGTAAATATTTAAAATCTATACCAGGTGGGAGGCGGGTAAAAGGTAAAGCCTGCATTTTCTTTTGATGTTTTATGGTGTAGGTAGGCTAGTTTTATTAGTTGTTTTGGCCACGACTACCTGAGGAGAGATGAATTAACCAGTTTATTTTGAACTGCAAAATTTGCAGCACAGGTCCTTCTGTGGGAGTGGGGAGCAGGGGAGTCACGTCCATGTTGCACGCTGATTTCCCCAAGCTACAGGCTGATATAATACCACAATTTCACTCAGTAAAACAGGATTCCTCAACTGCGGGTGTTGCGAGCTGTACAAATTGTCACATAATTCAATAAAATCCACCAACAACAAATACATGGCCAGGAGCTCCGGCTCAGTGACTCATATTGGCGTGAGTGAGGACTAGCAGACAACTGCCAGCTAAAGCTACTTGTGCTGCTAACTCTTTCAAGGTGTCTATGCCACTAACTCCAGTAACTCCGGATAGATCATTTCTCAAAGATTCTCCTGTCATATAGCTTTTAAACAGGGCAAACCCAGTTTTTTCATAAACATGCTTCTTTGTGCACTAAAGATTTTAATAAACATCTTTTAGAGACGCCCTCGTGTGGCTGTTAGAGGAAACACAGTTTCTGGGACTTAGTCCTGAAAGTTGCTTCTTGATACCAACTCCAAAGCACAACAGGTTAGGGTTGCAAGTGGTGCAGTGGCAGTGGTTTAAAAAGTTTCATGTGGACCACAGTCTTGATATTCTAGCATGAACACAATTGCAAAGACTTTTTTTGCAGACTCTTTCCAAACCTGCAAAGATAACAAGGTTCTCTGAGCACTGATTCCTGGGGAGGAGAAATTCTCCAAAACACAAATTTTCCTGTCACAGTTTTGGGGACGTTGCATTGATTTATTCAGTCATTCAGCCTGTTTGCTTGCTGTGCTCCTCGATCCACTCTCCTGCTTCGTCAGGCCTGCCACTATTCATTTGCTGTCTCAGTGCTTTGTGCCGTAGCTCTCCGGCGTTCTGTTTACCTTGCCTATTCTGACTCTGGATCCTGCCTCAGCCCGTTCCCACTGTTTTGTTTGCTGGCCTGGATTTTGTAACCTTGAACCTTCTTCAAACTCTGGTTCACAAAACCCAAACTCGCATTGGTCCCCTAGCAACAAGCTAACTCTTGCAGGGTTTTTAAAGGTGCATTGTGTAATGTTGTTTGTTTGTCACAAGTCTAACAGTTTCTGATGCTGGCAGCAGCTTAGCAAATGAAGATGTAGCTGAGCCCCTTGAATGAATTTGTTTCGTGCCATTTATGAATCAATCATTTAAAAGACCTGTAGCAAGACAATGACAAAGCTGGCTGTCAGTCTGTCTCACCATCTGCTCTTTGCCTGTCTTGACTGCCCATAATTGAATTCACTTCAGATATGCGAGGCGCGTTTCTGAGGCCCAGAGTAAATGCACTGGCAGATGCCAAGGGCGTCCGGAGGAGCAGTTTCTGTGTTTCAACTAAAGGTTTTCCTCTGTTTACAGCATTCCCTCAAGAGTGACTACTGCCTGCGCCAATCTGTGCACTGGAGGGGATGGGGGTCTTCATGAGGCCATTCACTGACAGTGATGCATTGCTAAGCTGCCTACTCTTAAATGTAACCATTGCAACTATATCCCACCTTTACACTAACCTGAAATCTAATTCTGAGTCGAAGCCTGAAACCAGGTCTTAATTCTCAACCAGGACTTTGGAAACGTGATAAATAAGAGAATAGTTCAACAAGTTTAAAGCAATGACAGTCATTGGTTTAAACAGTCACAAAATTTCACTCTTAGCTGGAATCCACAATCTGCCCTCTCTGAATCACAACACGTTTCAGACACGCAAACTGGCATCTCTTCAAAGCAATACTTTAATGCAGGGGCATTAACTGTCACAGTCCTTGTCCTCCTGGTTCTCCTGCCAGTTTCTCTCTCTCCATCTGTGTGTGTGGTTACTGTGCCCTACCTTTCAGAGGCGGGATCCTCTTAGTCCCCGCCCTCCGGCCTGGCCCACCTGCTCTTCATCTGGTGATCAGTCGGCTCCCTTTAAATACTGAGGACGTTCCTTCTGTTGGTGCTTGAGAAACCAGTCGTGGTGGAGGCTGTAAATCTGTTTACCTGTGTCTGTGGGTTCTTTTCACGCCACCCTCTCTTCTGTCCAGGAGCCTGTTTCCCTCGTGAGCGATTCATTTGTGCAGCGGGAGAGAGAAGTCTGAAGATTGAGCCTACTCTACCAGACCACCTGTTTGGATTATTGAACACAGAAACTGTGGATTTTTCCCTTTTTGAAAAACATATTTCTGCTCGTCACTGTAAATAAATTCACTGAACTGGCATTCACTCCCGAGTCTTGCGTTTGAGTCCTGCCTGCTCTCTGAGTATGACAATGACTTAGAGAAAATTAGAAATTTTATATTAAAATCTAATATAATAAAAAACATAAAATAGAATAATTGAATTAAAACTTTTGACCATGGTTAACTGTCATTGGGGGAATTAAAAATAGCAATGAAAATTGAAAGTGGATTAAATGTATTACATTCAGTCAGTCGAGTGATTTCTCATTGATAATTTGAAAGTCCTGCTGGTGTCTCCAAAAGCTGATTCTGTTCATCTGGATGTAGCTTTTTCAGTGGGAGTTCCAGTTTCTTCCACTGAAAACGCTACGTCCAGACGCAGGGCTGGACTGGGACACAAAATGGGCCCGGGCATTTTGACTAGAGACCGGTCCACCAGGTATTATAGGAAAAGCCATAAAGCCTTTGAATGAAAACGAACGCTGCTGTGACAGTGATGTAGACTGAATGAGAGAAGTAATATTAATATTTTCTCTGAATACGAGACAATTCAGTTGGCAGCTACTAACTAACCTTATGAATAAAATAAAAGTCACTATCAGCAACATCATAGCACCCACCCAGCTGTATAGAAACTACGTCATGCTAGCTAGCACGCAGTACGAGTTATTGTAACTGACTGTAAAAAGTCAGCACAACGAAAATAAACTCCACCTAAACTTGGTTTATATCTGACCCAGATAGACTGCAGGTCATAACTTCTTACCTGAAGTTCAGTTCACCTGATACTCGGACCGGCGGCCGCCTCGGGTCTCTCCTCCTCGGGTCTCTCCTCCTCGGGTCTCTCCTCCTCCTGCCTCCCATTTCCCTCATCCACCTGCTGGCCTCTGTGGAAGCTCCACCATAGCCACCGCCAGAGCTATTTTTACACATCTGCCAGCACCTCGCCAATCCACCACCTTTCATTGTTTATACCGTTACTAAAAAACCCCAAAAAACATCGGCCTATAAAAACGAAAAATCACCATCAGGCATACCGGCCAGTCCAGCTATGTCCAGATGGACAGAATCAACTTTTGGAGATTTACTTACCTGGATGATTGAGCACGCATCAAGACGTTTTAACCCTGCTGGTCTGTTTTAATAAAACGGACATGGTCAGAGCCGCCATCCCCTCTCCATCACTGTCATCGCTATCCTTGATAATGTACAAAACAGGCCAAATTTTCCACACTTGATCTTCTCTACAACATGTTGGCTAACAACACATTCTCATCCCAACACGTAACATACAGATGCTACCCACATAACACAATTGGCATGGGCCGGATCTGGCCCACACAATGTGCTTATACATGGCCCACATACCAAAGAATGATGGCCCTTTCGTGGCCCAGATCTGGTTTGCCAGAGGAGGCCCACACATGGGCCAGCACAAGGCCAGTTGCAGACACACTGGTGGTCCTGTGCTGGCCCATGTGTGGATTACCTCTGGCAAACCAGATCTGGGCCACGAAAGGGCCATCATTCTTTGCGGTACGTGGGCCATGTGTAAGTTGTGTGCAGACACACTGCTGGCCCTGTGCTGGCCCAGAACAGTTTCAGCTCTGGCCCCAGATGTCAGCCTAATGTGTACCTCAATCAAGCCATGTAATAACAACATGTGCTGGAACATAATAGTGCAAAAGTAACATAACAAAACTCTGTTCAGGCAGTGACTGGACTGATTTGTATATAGTGTTTTTCTACTCTCCCAGATTACTCAAAGTGCTCTATACAACATGCCACATTCAATCAATCACACACTTTCTCTAAGCTGACTGCTTCCTAACTATATTCATACACATTCACACTCTTGACATGCAGACTAGAGCAGCCAGGGATCGAACCACTAACCTTCCGATCAGTAGGTGATCTGCTCTACCTCCTGTGCTACAGCCACCCAGTGGTAACAATGAGTAAACTAGGTTTTGGATAAAGTGTACACTCACAAACCTGTCAAACCTGCATTTGAAACGTTGGCTACCACAGCAGTATAGTATTGCAACATGGCATTTGGGTCTACTAACTGAAATAAGAACATAAACAGTGCCATCATTGCCAGACCTGGCCCACATCTGGTTGACATAGACTCTGCCATGACACCAGTCAGTCAGAAGTGCCAGCTTGATGCCGGACCCGAACCAGACCTGTTTTCTATGAGCCTGGGCCACATAAACCAAACCACAATCAGGCCAGATGTGGCATGCTATCACATAAACAGTGCCATCTACATCAGGCCTGGCCCACATCTGGATGACATACCACTTACCATGCCAGAAGTCAGCCAGCAGTGCCGGCTTGACACCAGATGCCAACACAGCGACACACAACAGATCAGAAAACAGCAATCGGACGATCCCTGATGACAAAGCACGGTGAAAGAAGAAGAAACCCGGCTCAGGCAGGAGCAACCATGTGGTGGATGAAGGAAAAAGAGGGGAGCACTAAATAAAATTTGTGATAACATATTGTAAAAACTCAATTAGCTGAAAAGATGTGGTCCTCTAATGACCTCATGTGAGTAAAAGTGTTTACTGGTTAATAAATCTTTTTTATGTTCCTTCAGTGTGCCTTTGCCTCCTGCTGCTGCCTTTATTAAGCCATACATTTGTCTTTTCAAATCAGTAGTAAAATCTGACCAAAAATAGCTCCTGCGTTACTCGCTCCCTGTCTAAACAAACAGCGTTGTCAATTACGCCGAATGAGATACCCGAGCACAGCGTGACATGGTGTCGTTTCCGAACTCTACATTATACAAACTACATCAAAGATTTCAGGATTCTGGAGACGGATCAAGGGAGTCAGCGAGGGTTACTTTATTGTCTGATAGGGAACATATTGACTCCTCCATTCTGGCACTGCAGGTCCTGAAATCTATCAAATCACACGCACGCACACGCACGCACACGAACATGCACACACACACACAAAATAAAACTCGAAGGTCACAGATTTGATAGACTGGGTCCTTTGGTGCTGAGGCCCAGTGGTAAATCTTGACATTGTGTGTGATTAAGTGGGAGCATATGAGGGCTGTGCTCATGCACATGGGATCATAAGCTGCTGGTTCTGTAATTAAAAGACCTCTTTTTAATTATTAGGAGATAAAAGGGGAGTGTCTGACTACTAAATCAATACACGTATATATCTGACTTACACATAAATCTACTTTAAGATACAAGTGGCACATTTTGAGCAATGCTTGTGTATTTAAATGGTCCAGGATGAGCACAGTGCATGCTTTAGTTCTAATTACATTTGATCAATTTGAAGTTTTTTCCCACTTTTTTCCTGCCACATATCGGCTAACCTATGAGTTATTACATTAGGATGTCGGGCAAAACCTTAAATCTCTAATTAACCTCATGTTACTTTCAGCTGCTCCCTTATTCACAGGCCACAGCAGGTAGCTGCGGGGTGTGATTGGGCAGATTGTTTTACTCTGGATGTCTTCACTGAGGGGATTTGTGCCTTCTCCTGGGAACTGAACTGGAGATCATTCACTGGTTAGACAAATGGCAAATATGTAAACCCCTATACTTAGCCTTGTGGCTCGCGTAAGTCACTTACACATGTAACCAGCTCCTCTCTGCATGGTGCTAATTATGTAGCTCAGACACTTCATTCCCTGCATGCAGCTGAATCTGTATGCACCAATTTGTGCTGTTTCTGCATCAATTTATATTCAAATAATTTTTTATGTAGAGAAAAAATTAAAATCTGGCACCGGATACTCAGCATAGACCCCCCTGGAATAAAATGCAAGCATGACTGTCTCACTTCTGTGTCACAGATAAATAATTATTCCCATCTTATTTGGTTAAATCTGCTACACACTATTATAGCTGGAATGTCAGCCATGGTTACAATTCCCAGTATTTTACAAACTCTTTGCAGCTAAAGGGCTCGTCTAGTTTGGCTGAAGTAGAATTTGTTTATTTCACACAAACACAATCCTTGCTATTCTGTCTTGTAGTCGAGTGGATCCTGCAGTCTTTCAACAACATGTCATGTAAATATCTGGGAACTGGGGAGAGCAGCCGCTGGACTTTTGGGAAGGTGATGTCATGTCTTGTCTGAAAGAGAACTCTAGTTGCTCAACAGACCGGTGTCTTTGACTAATTTGTATGTCATCTGATTGTTGGGTTTTCTAATATAAGAGGAGTAATATAAAGTGCTTTGAGGAGACCTCTCTGAGATGCTTTTTTTTAAATACTCAGTCATGTTCCTGACTTGCTTCCAATTAACCTGAAATGTCCCTCCAGCTGTTTTTTGTTGTTGTTGTTGTTGTATCACTTACTTCTCTGGGCTTTTGTTGCCTCCATCCCACCTTTTTTAAGAACATGTTGCTGCTATGAAATTCACAATGAGCAAATATTTTTGATGAAATCCTAAAACATTTCCGTTTAAACATTTGATATGTTTTCTGTGTTTTCTATGCTGAATGAAACTGTTTTTTATGAGCTCTTAAAATAACTGCATCCTGCTTCATCTTAAACAGCATCCCAGCGTTTTTGGAATCGGTCCAAGTGTTGCATGTGTTGAGTTTGTGGTCGTTAACAGCATAACCTCAGTAACAGCAGCTTAACGGCAAGAAAGGGAGATGAACACAAAATCTTTTTCCAAAAAAGACAAAGAGTTTCTGAATGCTATGTAGCTGAAAAGATATGCCATAGACGAAGAAAATAAACAAAAAAAACAGACTTCTGTCATTTCTCATCTAGCAAACTGTCTTTGACCAGTTCTACCAATTCAATTCAATTTTCAATTTATATAGCGCCAAATCACAACAAAAGTCGCCTCAAGGCGCTTCATAGATACAGAGAAAAACCCAACAATCACATGACCCCCTATGAGCAGCACTTTGGCAACAGTGGGAAGGAAAAACTCCCTTTTAACAGGAAGTAACCTCCGGCAGAACCAGGCTCAGGGAGGGGCGGGGCCATCTGCTGCGACCGGTTGGGGTGAGAGAAGGAAGACAGGATAAAGACATGCAGGTTAAGCTACTGAAACAGTCTTCTTGGATCTCTAATTCACCGCACATGAGAGATGCTTGAAGAAGAACCCAATTGGTAAATTTGCCTAATTATTTTCTTAAAAAAAAAAAATCATGAGAAACTACTACCAGCACTCGTCCTACTACCTTTTTGTACTGCCGGGTAGTTAGATGCATGTACAGCTTGATGAAGAAGTTGTGTTCAAACACTCTACATCATTATAAGTCATGTACATTTGCAGTATGGAAAACATTTCACATAACAGTCAATGCAACTTTAGTTAATACTGCAAAAAAGAAATGTCTCGCACTCGTCCCACTTCAGCTTATTTTCAGACTTCCCAATGTTGCAATTTTATCACGAACTCCTAAAATGTGTTAACCACTAAAAAGGAAACAAGCTGAAAGAAACATGTGAAATAAGTCTCACTGAACTGGCATCAGCAGAGTGTCAGCAGTGTGTCCTTTTCACTGTAAGTGCAAACAACAGCCAGCAGATTAAAGCAGGTCTGCGGGGGGCAGACAGGCTGTCATGCCCATTCTGACATCAGCTGTCCCAGTACAATCAGCTCTTTGAGCCACAAACACTGTACATGCTGTGACAGCAGACGTTTTTCAAGTTGTACAAGAGCAGAGACACTGCAGGGGTCAGTGTTCTGAAGCACAGGAGGAGTTCCTTTGATTGGTACAAAGAGCCAGAGCTCGACAGGAAACATGGAGTTAAACTTGTTTCTTTAACCAGACTATAAAGACTAAAATAGGTTCATACGTCCATGATCTATTCAGAGATTTCATGGCATTGTCAAGGTTTGACGTTATAAAAAGTGTTATAAAACGAAGCTGTTGGCAGTATCACAGTTATAACTCTCCTGAGCAGGTAAATGCTTTATAGATGAAGTCTCCTGTGGTGTTACAAGGTCACTAACATACATAACATCACTCTGGGTTCTTGGCTAGTTTAGCATTAGCATGCTGTCAGTGCAGGTGCTTGTAGAGAGCCACAGATGTGTCAGCAGCTTAATGCAGTCGTGAATGCAATTTACATCGTGCACTTGATCTTTTGTGCAATAAAGATCAAAGTTGCTGCAGACTGTGCCACTCTTTTCCTCTAAAGAATCAGTCAGTCCTCCAACAATGTGCAACTGAAATGTACGATCGATCAGCAAGAAGCCTACAGGGACTCCCATCCCTAGTCAGTAGTAATAAACTGTGTGTTAACATTCAAAACTCCACCTATCAGAGTACTCTCTGAACCAGCAACACTCATGCCAACATCCAAGTCTTCTTCCATAATTATTCAAACAGGCAGTTACTCTTTCACACAGGGACCTGGTCTGAAACGAAACCATCTACAAGATGCTTTTATTCTGTGAAAACACAGGAAGTTCAGACAGTTAGATTTTAAGTTTACACTCAAAGAAAATGTCTCCTAAACCATGTAAATAAATTCTTCCATATTTAAAGTTAGAGCCATCGTGACTACAGCCTCCAAAACCAAATATTCCGCCTCCTCCGTCTGAAGCAAATCTGTAGAAAAAAGAAGCCGCTGACATTTTTAAACTAACAGACAGGTTCAGAGTGTAACGTGTTGCTGCACTTCTTAATAACAATGAATAGTTTGACTCTATGAGTGCAGCCAGAACCAAATGTCAAGACTGAACTCATAACGCAAAAGTACAAGAATGTACTGAAAGCACTTTGCAGTCAAACTCGACTTTATGAACCATTTTTAAAATGAAGCCTTTCAAACTATGAAGTATATTACTCGACCAAAAACAGGAGCTGTGACCTGCGACTGTAAATGTAACGCCGTGGAGGAAAAGAGCCCACCCACCATCTGTGAGGAGTTTCACTTTTACCACCAGCGCTAACAGGAAGCTGTCACTAAATGCATACATGTGCTTGTGTCAGAATTTAATGCTCAGCTCCAACACATCATACAATTTTTGTATTTGTATCTTTATTTATTTCAGACATAATAAAACAAACAAACAAAAAAAACCCAATATATACTCGTCTACATGTATTTTCATTTACGAATATGAATATATGTGTAGATATACACACACACACGTATTTGTACAGACAAACAAGAAAAATATAATAAAATAAAACACATTCGTCTAACATGAGATAACAGTTGTTTGGTCTGAAAAGGAGTAGGAAGAAGTATGCACATACTTATTAACTCCTACCCCTGCTCAACATCTTATTAATCCCACATATTTACCTAATTCTCCTCATCACATATTCCACACAATACACAAGAAAACTTATATCAACAAGGCTGGCACGATATTTATAATTTAAATACGAGTTGACATATTTATACATACAATGGGTGATTGTCTTTTTCAATATCATATCCTTCCAAGAGTAATTTTCGAAGTGTCTTTATGAACTTGCCAATTCCTGAGCATTGCTGTAATTCTGCAGTAAAGCTATTCCACAGTTTTACTCCATAAATAGTTACGCAAAAGGTTTTAACATTTGACCGTGCTTTAAGAATCTTCAGATTCAATTTACCCCTTAGTTCATAGTCTCCTTCTCTGTCATAGAACATCCTCTGTATATTTCTTGGTAACATATTGTATCTAGCTTTATACATAATTTTTGCCGTTTTGTATTTTATAAGATCCATAAACTTCAATATTTTTAATTTCAAAAACATGGTGTTAGTATGGTCTCTATATCCAGCTTTACTAATTATCCTGATTGCTTTTTTTTGAATTTTACATATTGGTTGAAGTGAAGTTTTATATGTGTTTCCCCAAATTTCCGCACAGTATTCCAAATATGGCAATATAAGTGAACAGTAAAGTACCCGGAGTGATTTGGAAGGCAAAAAATATTTAACTTTACTCAGTATGGAGACACTTCTTGACAGTTTAGCTTGTACATACTTTATATGAGGTTTCCAGCAGATTTTGTTATCTATTATCACACCCAGAAATTTTGTATCCGAAACTTGCTCTAATTCGACATTATTTACTAATAACTTTGCTTCGGCATCTTTTTTATAATTTCCAAATAACATAAATGTCGTTTTTTCCAAATTTAATGATAACTTATTTCTATCAAACCATGTTTTCAGTTTAATCATTTCTTGTGTGACAATTTCCAAAAGCTGCTGTAAGTTCTCTCCAGCACAAAAAATATTTGTATCATCTGCAAATAGAATAAACTGTAATATATCTGATGTTCTACATATATCGTTGATATAGAGGATAAACAGCTTTGGTCCCAATACTGACCCCTGTGGAACTCCACAAACAATGTCCATACACTCTGATTGATGTTCCCCAATTTTCACAAATTGTTTCCTGTCTCTCAAATAACTCTTTACCCACTCTAACACCACTCCTCTAATGCCATAATACTCCAATTTATCGAGTAATATTTCATGATTAATTGTATCAAAAGCTTTTTTTAGGTCGATGAATATACTAGCTATACATTGTCTTTTATCTATATTGTTGGTGATATTTTCAATCAATTCTATTAATGCCAATGATGTTGATCTATTTGATCTGAAACCATACTGACTATCCGTTATTATTTTATGTTTGTCTATAAATTTGTCAAGTCTATTAATAAAAACCTTTTCCAGTATTTTTGAAAATTGAGAAAGTAGAGAGACAGGCCTATAATTTGTAAATTGGTGTTTATCACCATTTTTGAACAATGGTGTTACTTTAGCTATTTTCATTTGTGTCGGGAATGTACCAGTTTGTATGGACAAATTGCAGATATGTGTTAAGGGTTTGGAAATGCCCTCTATCACTTTTTTGACTATTTCCATATCTATGTCATCAGAGTCTGTAGAGTTTTTTGTTTGTAATTTCCCAACAATATCAGTGATTTCCTTTTCTTCTACTGCCATTAAGAACATTGAATGAGGATTGCGATCAATGAGTCTGGTTTCTTTCTCTACCGAATCTGTCATATCAGGAATTGTTTCAGCCAAGTCTGGCCCAACACTTACAAAGAATTTGTTGAAATCATTTACCACATCGCTCATATTAGTAATGTTTCTATCATTATTTGTGAAATACGAAGGATAGTCTGACTGTCCAGAGCCCTTTTTAATGATGGTATTTAATGTTTTCCAAATCCCTTTAGTATTATTTTTATTCATAATCAGTAATTTCTCATAGTATTCCTTTTTACATGACCTCAAAATACTCGTTAATTTATTTTTATATTTCTTATATTTATTTTCAGCTTCTGTACTTCGGTTCATTATAAATTCTCTGTATAAGGTATTTTTCCTCTTACATGCATTTTGCAATCCTTTTGTAATCCATGGGCATTCTGCATATTTTTGTTTTTTTCTGTATTTCCTTACTGGGCAACGACTATTATATAACATTTTAAATTTTCCTAAAAAAATCTCATAAGCTTTATCAATATTTTTTTCCCTATACAGCGTCTCCCATTCTTGCTTGAGCAAATCATTTTTAAATGCATTTATTGACTCTTCTGCTCTCAATATAATATCATTTATTCTTTTATAATCACAGAACTGAGAGAATCCCAGTTCGTGTGCCTGTTGTACTGGGATTCCTTCCACTGGTTTGATGCTGCAGCAATTCTCACACAGTTTGACCATCATGTACTGGATATGTCGTTTTTTTCATTTACTGGTATTAAAGAGAAGCGTTAATGTTTACGTCTTATAAGAAGCACTACTGACTTCTGCACACATTTCCACATGTTGCACAGCAACTTTATCTCACAGATAGCTCACATCGTTCCTGATAAAGTATCCAGTAAACAGACATCCTGCAGGTCAGCTGTTATACTCTGAACTGAAGCAACGTATCAGCATGAACCAGTTTAAAAAGCTGTTCAAATTTTTTTTGCAAAGTACAGAGAGGGCTCTGATTGGGTGTTCTCACCCACTATTTTCACAATACTGATGTGCATATATGTGTGTGTGGGTGCATATGTAGGTTTATAGATCTGTAATCTGTATATCTTTTGACGTGTTACTGGGGTTATAAAACCTACATGTAACAAATCGTAATGAAGAATTGATGATGGAAGAACAAGTGTCGACTATCAGTTACTGAATAGAGGCGAGGGGGTGGGATTAAATAAGCTTGTGCTTCTTCCGACTCTTTTTGACCATGTAAGTGGTTTATAATTATTAATGCTTTGTTTTCCTTTTCTTGTGTTTTCTCTGTTTGTCTCTTTTTCTCTGTTGTTGTTGTTATTCTGTTTTAACACCTTCAAAATAAAGATTCAATACAATAAAAATTCGGGTTTACATGGTGAAACGCTTTGCAACCTTTCTCTGGATGACTCCTGCGCTCCATCTAAGCCCGCAGATTTATCCACACACACTTCTAGGAAAACAGTTCAGCCTTATATCAAAAACATATCGATTCTCTGTCAGCTGTGTGTCCTCGAGCAGAATCATCAAACCATTTCAGGGAAGCATTTGCACTGTGTTATTTTGGCTAGTAGGTTTCTCGCTCCCTGATTGGCTCTGCTCATCGTAGATTGTTCGTCTCTACTGAAATAAACTGGCTGCATCTTTGAGTATATATCAGTTCATTGTTGGCAGATCACCTGCAGAACTTTCTGGCCCCGTCAGTGCATCCTTACAACTGGTGCCTGACACTAATCATTATGTTCAAAGTGCACAGACATCTGTCTGATGACCCGTTGTTTCTCTGGTCCTCTTCTCTGGCGTTGTGGCACAGAGAGCTCGACACTGCAGTTTCAGAAAAGAAGAAGTAATGAAATACACTTAAAAAAAAATAATGAGTGTGCCCAAAACAACTGGGAAAACCTCGTTTTGTTTTTTTAATTGTTTGAATCTCAGGAAACTGCCTAATTTTAAATTAGCTTGTTTAAACCACTCACTTTGAGTCAGTTATCCAAGTGCTGCACAGACGTTTGGAAATTTTCTCTCTCTGTCTCTTTGTGTGTTAAAATGCAGTGAGTTAAACCCCCTGTTTTACAGCACTCAGAGGCTTTTAGTTCTTTCTTCCGTGGAGAGTGACAGCAGAGGAAGGAAAGGAGTGGAAAAGTGAGTGATGGTTAAAGACACGCAACAAAAGATCTCCTGCTGAACCCAGACTTCGCTGCTGATTGTTCACAAATGCCGATGATCGAACAGAAAAAAAGAAAATGAGGACGGAGGTAACATCAGGCAACGATTCCAAAGTCAAACAGGGAGCACTTACTTGAATACGCTGGTTGGATTCCAGCTCCGGTGGATCTGCAGGCCCGACTGTCCCAACTCGACCCTTACGTTTCAGAAGTGTCCGAGGAGCAGCTCTGGTCCAGGCTGCCAAAGCAGTGTAAAGTTTAAAGCTGGACACAGTTTACAAGATGACACCTGAAATGAGTGACTGAGCCCAGAAACTCAGCACGAGTGTTTACAGAGGTCCCAGCAGCAAATTTCAAAATAAAAGACCTTCTGCAGACTAAAGGCTTCACAAATGATTTTGTGCGATGCAACATCACAGACACCCAGGAAATTCCCAGAGTTACAAGTAAAATAGAGAAAATAACTACAGGTTATAGTTAAAACAGAATAAATACAAAATGGAGCAGCGGAGTGTTTACAGCACAGACACTGGGAAATGCTACACGAGGCCAATTAGCTGACTGGGAAAAGCTGGTACAGAAAAATGGTGAGAAGAACTCAAATCAACAAGGCTGTAAAGAACCAACGATTAATAAAAGAAAAATGGAAATGAGCTGGTGATGTCTAAACTGCTTTACATAATGTGATGTTAAAAAGCAGTGTACAGTAGACTTAAGTGTGAATCAAAGGAAATGCAGTTTGTACCAATAAGAGAAAAACAGACTGAAGTTGACTGAGTGTTGAGCCCATCAACACATCTCCTCACATGAGCTAAAAAAGGATTTTTTTGGTAAATAAAATAGAAAACCAGCTTTTCCCAGATCCTGCAGTGAGATATGAAAGTCTGCTTCTCAGCACAGGTATTACAAACTCTACAGCAGGAGGGGAAATATACTTCTCTGGCCCATCTCGTGCTGAAATTTAAAGCAGCAAGTGGAGCAGGCTGATTGATGATTAAGTAACGGCTGCCTTCGACATTTCCAGTTCAAAAGCAGAGGTAGGATCCTCTCCACGAGCAGATTCTGTGAAATTGCACTTAAATATTGGCGTGGTGATAAATTTCCTGCAGGGTGAGATTTTTCTATTCATATCACGGGAAAATTAATATCAGATATGACAGCATCGTCTGCTCTCCGTGTCAATAATCTGACATTTGAGATGACATTAGCAGCACGTTATAGAGCTTCACCTGCCTGATGTGTCAGGTCCTCAACATGACATATTTAACCCAAGTAGTCATCTTAGGAAGGTTATTAATAAAAGACATTAATGGTCTCATTAGCAGAGATTTCCATGTCAGCGTGCTCATACAATATTACATATTAGTCACAGAAGGCTCATGCACCGTCAGTCCGATAAAGAACACCCTTGAATTTATTTCATCATTTTCCTGAAAAGAAAAAAAAACCCCATAATGAGGCAATTTAAAAAATGTTATCAAAAATTAACAGATTTCATGATTCATGATAAACATGGACGTCAATAAAAGCTCTCAGCAAAACTTAGTCAGCTGCACAGGAGATCAACTGAAGGCTGGAAGCATATTATATCAAATATCAAATATTAAAGAACAAAATATGCATGTAAAGGTAACCATAAACCATACCCAAATTTATTTATATAGCACTTTAAAAACAACACATGGCCGACCAAAGTGCTGTGCAGCAGAAATATACGAAGTACAATAAGAATAATAAATACAGTAAATACATAACAATGAAACTTTTTAACCTGGATTTAAAGAGCACCACTGATGTCGACTGTCTAATGTGTCTAATGTGAAGAGGAAGATCGTTCCAAAGCTTCGAGGTCACAATAGAGAACGTCTCTAAGTTTCAGTCATGATTTAGTGACTGAGCTGACCGGAGTGAACGAGGGGGGACGTAATGCTTAAAAACCAGTAAAAGGATTTTAAAATAGATCCTAGATTCAATTGGAAGCCAGTGTAAGGAGGCCAGAACCAGAGTAACATGATCACGTTTTCTTTTACCAGTTAAAAACTGTGCCGCAGCATTTTGCTCCAGTTGCACAGAGTGCCCTGGGCAGCCCTGTTAAAAAGGAGATGCAGCAATCCAAACGTGAGGTTATAAAAGCATGGATGGCATCTGGAAAGAAAAGGCTTGACCTTTGACAGACGTGTGAGGTGATAGAATGAAGGTTTCACCACCGCATTTACGTGCAGTGTCGAGTTTTACCCCAAGATTAGTAACCGAGCTCTTCAGGTGAGGATTCAGAGCAGTAAAGTCAACATCTGGAGTAACAGAGGAATGACTGGGACAGTACGTTCATTCAGTACAAGAACAGGACAGTTAATACTACAGACACCAATGGAAATCACCTGCTGACACACCTGCATCTATTTAGAATATTGAACAAAAACATAATGAAGCATAATTACAGGAGTTTGTTAAAACAGGCAAACGGACAATGCAGGAAATTTCAGAAATAAAGATACAGAGGATTAAAAACAGATGTGATATGAGGTCAATAACTTCAGTTATTGACCTCATATCACATCCATTCTTGTCCACAGTCTCGTTACCTCCCGCATTGACTACTGCAATTCTCTTCTGCATGGTCTCCCCCAAAAATCCCTCCATAAGCTTCAACTGGTTCAGAACTCTGCTGCTCGCATTATCACCAGAACCCCTCCTACCAGCACATCACCTGTTCTTCAGGAACTTCACTGGCTCCCTGTGAAATTCCAGATAATTTTCAAACTTCTTCTGCTCACCTTCAAGGCCCTTCATAACCTCGCTCCTCCTTACCTTTCTGACCTGTTAACCACCACCTGTTCTGCCCGTTCACTTCGTTCTTCTTCTTCTATCCAGCTTACTGTACCTTCCTTCCGCCTCACCACCATGGGAAGCAGAGCTTTCAGCTGCTCTGCTCCCAGGCTGTGGAGCTCTCTGCCCCCAGAAATAAGAAACATTGGTTCTCTCCCCCAGTTTAAATCCCAACTCAAAACTCATCTGTTCAAATCTGCATATTCACTGTGAATCCACTGTTTGTTCATTTTATCTTGTGCTTTTATTTTATTGTTGTTATTCTGCCATTGTTTTACTAAGTGTTTTATCCTATTGTAAAGTGTCCTTGGGTGACTTGAAAGGCGCTCATAAATAAAATTTATTATTATTATTATTATTATTATTATTATTATTATTATTATTATTATTATTAAGTCCTGAATATGGATTTTGTAGTGTTACTTAGTTTTGATTAAAATATTGAATAAAATGAGCAAAAGGGAATGAAATCAGGTACAACAAATACAGAGTCCTACGTCTGTACCGTTGTGTATTTAGTGCTTCATTTTCATTCATTATATTTGTTGTGTATGGTGACTTTATTAAAAAGCATATAAAAAACTGCAATTACTTCTGGATACAATCAAATTTTTTTTGACTCCACTGATACAACGATTGTAACAAAAGGATGAAAAGGTTGTTTTAGGGAGCTTCAGATAAGACCCTGCATGTGGTAAAGTTACACCAACATTCATTTAGTTATAGCTGTAGACAGTGTTGATGTGCAACACACATACCCAGTCTTAAAGTGTGTATTAGCATCATTAATGTAAATATTGATAACAGTAAAGAGAGGCTGGCCTTCACGCTGTCAGTCTCAGGCTGAAGAACCTGACAGCTAACAGTCTCAGTGTCATTTGCTTTTATTGTCATCCAGAAGTGATCAGCAGGCCTCTGTGATCTGTACAGCTGTGTCTCTGAGCAACTGCTGAACATGGAGCTGCTTTCCTGAATTACGCAGCTCAGAGAAAGCCTGTGCACAGACGTTCACAGCAGCATGACTCAGTCCACCTCTTTGGTCCACACTAAAATATCTCAACACCCACTGGATGGATATCATGAAGTTTAGTGCGTCAACTGTTGCCAGATGATCTACTTTGATCACCGCCTCGGTAACCGCAGCCTCACATTTCTGGTAGCGGGACTGTCCCCGTCTCACGGTCCCTGCATTTTGTCCTTGTTCCCTTGTAACGATTCTCTTTCACTTCGTGGTTTCACACTCGTACCTTGCTGTTGTTGTATCCTAATACAGAGGTTTGGTTTTTCATTAATGACTCGTTCTGTGTTTGTACACGCATTCTTATTTTCAAAGCTGAACTTGGACATTAGCGTGTGTGGATCGCCTCGCTGTCACTGTGTGGGCTTTAGCACGCTGATGTCAGGATTTACCTTGAAGCCTCACTGTGCTTTGCTGCATTGCTTCTTGTTTTGTTTTCACTCTTTGGCTGAGTTTTGGCAGCATTTATATTTGTAACTCTGCCAGCTGGGCGCCTGCAGCCTTCCAGCCAAGGTTTGTGCATTCTTATCATCCAGTATCGACCCATCCTTCTATATTTCCAGGGCATGCAGCTTGGGCAACATTCACAGTATGAAGGTAAAATTTTGCATGCCTTCATAAATACACTAAAGTTATTCGGGGGCTGGTTCGTCAGCAGCTAGTGCTTTTGTCTAACGGCTCAACAGATGATGTCAGAAAGCAGACTTGTTATTTTTCTTATTTCCCTCTTTGTTGCTGCCACTCACCTTTTCTGTGTTTGTACACGAGTCAGCAAATGTTAACAAACTTAAGAAATGAAAAAATAATCAAAAAATGAAACTTATGGCACTGAGCAGACATGCTGCAGCAGCAAACACCACGAGTCAGAGTCGGGAAGGATCCGTGTGATATAACGTCGACCCAGTGGCTACTTAAACTAGCCTCTGGCCTTTTTTCACAGATAGCAGAGATGCAACACTCGCACAAGTTAAATATTTCAGATTAAATCCATAAGAATTCCTTTGTGGTCGTCTCCTGAGCTGAATGCACAGCACATCCTCCTCAGAGCCTCAAACTCAAACACTGTTCAGACTGATTACTGGATACAAAGTGACAAAGTTAACTTTTTCATTTCAAAAAATATACTTTCATATATTCTTTGTTGATTACATTTAAAGTTTTTTTTTTATAATAAAAGCTTAAAAGGCTCATTAAATTAAAATTCCAGTATCTGAAAATATTAGACTGTTTCACTTCTAGTTTGAGTAAATTACTATCCAAGCACTATAATTTCTGTTGATCTCTGAGTCTAGTTGAGCAAACGTAACCACAGCTGTCCAGATGCTGATCGCCAACAGTCTGCACATAGAGGATAAACCGCAGAAGCTCATTAGCTGGCTGCTCGCCGAGTGCCGTACTGAAGCGTGTTTATGGAAAGTTGACAGGAAGGGAAAAGTGTGGTAGGAAAAGGTGCACAAGCACCAGCAATGACTGCAGCTTTCAGAAGTTGAGTCAGGGATTTGGGAGAGCTTCACGAGGAGTGGAATGATGCTGGTGTCGGAGTATCTTCAGGAATCTTTCTAGTGTAAAGAAACTCGTGAAGCAGAGGCAGTGTGAGAAGGTTTTTCCCTGTGCTACAGAGGAAAAGAACTGGGCAGGTGAAAAGTTTTCTTTCAAATTAAAGTACTCTTTGCATCAAACAAGGGTCCTTAAGTCTGGAGGAGGACTGGAGTGGCAAAGAATCCAAGGTGGTTGACGTCCAGTGTGAGATGTCTGAGGTCTGTGATGATTTTATGGTTCCACGTTTCTGCTGTTGTCTCTGTTGTTGGTGGTGGTCGGTCCAGCGTGTTTCTCAGTTTCAACCATCCACCAAGAAATCACTTCATGCTTCCACCTGCTGACTTGCTTAATGAAGATGCAGATTTGAACTTAGCACCTGCCTACATTATCCAACTACTGCCAAATGTTTTTACAGCGCTTCAGTGGCCAGCTAACGTGCCCGGGCTGAACCCCAAACAGACTCTATGGGATGCTGTCATGGAGAAGACAAGAAATGCCTGAGCCAAAAAGAAACAATCTGAAGGCCGCTACCAAAGCACCTGTAACACCTGAGCAGCAGACTCCACACCACGCTGCTCCGATGCAATAATTCAAGTACTCGTTGTACAAATGAACATAATTTTCCGAATTCTGTGGTTAATCTTAGGAAATATTTTAATACTTTGTCGGGTCAAACTATGGATATATTTAGCTTTCACTGTCGAGGAAAAGAAGACGATTTGTAAACTGTGTGAAGCAACTCTCGCCGTGGAAACACGACAGACTTTTACACTTTAGATTTCACTGAATCGACTTTAGCGTGCCATCATCTTCTGATATTTACTCAACTAAAGCTAAATTGAAATGAACATTGCTGTTCAGTGTGGTTTTGGAAATAAGGAGCCACAAAAGCAGCTGACTGAATGTACTGACTGTACAACATCGGAGAGGATGCAAAGGCTTCCTACTGAGAACTCTGTGAGGACTTGTGACAGTGAGGAAGAAGAACCAGATGAAGGAACCAGATGTCCACCTAGTGCAGGGATAGGGGAACGCCAGGTCTCGAGGGCCAGTGTCCTGCATGTTTTAGATCCTTGATCCATCACCGCTGATTTAAACGGCTAAATGACCTCCTCAATGTTTCTTGAAGTTCTCCAGAGGCCTGGTAATGAACTAATCGTGTGATTCAGGTGTGCTGACCCAGGGTGAGATCTAAAACCTGCAGGACACTGACCCTTCCCCACTGCTGACCTAGTGCAACCGGTTTGTTCTTTAGGGGGAAGACCTGGCATTGATCAGTCACAGGAGTTCACTCTGAGTTTGAGCTTGTCTGAATGGTTCTGTAATTTTGACAGGAACTGAAGTATCACCAAATCGCACCCATGTGCTGAGGGTGAGTGTGATTCAGGACATCGGACATTGTCAGGGCTGAAGCTAACAGCTTGTTATCCTCCAACAGGAGCTTCATGAGAAAGCACCCACGCCTCTGCACACACCCCTGCTTGCACACTTTCTTAAACTGTGTGTGTGTAAAGTTGCACTTCATTATTCTGCCACTGTTAGCATGTCTTTGTCACTGAAACATAAAAGAACCTAACCTGATGCAGCTTGGCAAACACTGTTCCCTTGTTTCCTGAAGGCAGGACATCGCTTCCTTCTGTGTTTCCTATTTTTCAGAAAGAACGTGACTTTTTATTTGCACCAGCTCTGGGCCGATGTTTGGCAAACACATGTGAGCTGAGGAGTTTCAGAAACGACGGCAATGTGGAAGAATTATAACACAGAACAAAACAACATAAACCAGCGTGAAGGATTTCCAGCCACTGCAGCGGCAGCCAACCTCTGGCACTGAGCAGTGTTTGTTCTTCATACATCACATTTTACAACACCCTATTCATCCTCACGAACTATTTATAGGACCTTCCTGTTTTGAAGCGACGCATCGACACACACGAGCATACGCAAACACTCGGGCCTTCTTGCTTTTTCACACACATTCCCAATCTTTGTGTTAATTACAGCTCTGCCCTTGACTAGAGCAGGGATTTATAGCCGGGGCATGATCCTGGCTCAGAGTTGTTGAGTGGAGAGAGAGAGCGAGGAGGCAGAGCTCCATCCGGATCCTTCCAGATCTGGAACACGCCCAGGTGTTACCTGTCAGAAATATATTTTAGAGGAGTGGAGGAGTGCACAGCCACACTGAGTGGGCCCGGTGCCACGTCCTACAGAATAAATGGAAAAAGATAACTGTGCCCTGAGTTAAAGCTCCATTGTGTTTGAGCTGCAGCAGAGCACCTGCAAGGTTTTCAGGAATTTCAGGGCATTCAATTAACCTTAACTTCAAAGTGCTGTTATTGTTTTCCATTTATCCTTTGGCTCTCTTCTAGCCTGCTGTCGATAAAGTGCGAATGTACTGATGTTGCTATGGTTGGTGTGGACCTGATGTTTCACAGCCCTTCTGCGGTAAAGCCAGAGAATGAGTTCACGTTGCGAGTGGAGATAAGTGTGATGTATAGATGTCTCTCGTTTTGTGGCAAAATCGTTACATTGTTATCTTTAATTGGTGTCTTGTGCGATTAGCTGTTCCTGAAAAGAGACAAAAGGTTGGTTTTCCTCCTCAAAGTGACTCGTCCTTAAATAAACTTTATATTCACTAATTGTATTACTTCATGTTTATTAAGTCAGCTTCACTTGCAAGAAAAAAACTTTATGAGTTTTTTAATGAAGCTGTACATAAAGTCATGTACACAAGGCTGCACGTGCTTGTATGCATGCCTGACAATGCCGGCGATGGACGGTGACCTGGGGGTCTCCTCCTGGACCTGGACCAGGGCATCACTGAGCTCCTGGACAGTCTGAAGTGCTGCAGCGCTGAAGGGACTGAAACCTAATGTCCTACAGGCATTCTATTGGATTCAGGTCAGGTGAGCGTGGAGGCCAATCAGTGCTCCTACAATTCCTACATCCTCCAGGAACTGGCTGCACACTGAGGAAGCCAGGACCCACTGCGCCAGCATTCTGGCTAAGCTGCTTTTGAACCTGCGTCTGGTTCAAGAGCATCTTAGCTGAATCCACTAATGCCCCACACAGGAGCTCTGTGGGGTGGCTGTGGCTCAGTAGGCAGATAAGGCCATCTACTACTCAAGAAGGTTGAGGGTTCAAACCCTGGCTGCTCAGCTTGCATCCCAAAGTATGAGATATACTGTTGAAAGTAGAAAAGCGTCATATAAGAACCGTCTGTTTCCCATTAACAGCGAGGCAGCTAAATGAATGGCAGCAGATCAGCCAACAACATGACATTAAAGCGAGTTTACAGGGCAGCTAAAACAGTTTGTTTATGACGGGGTGTTCAAGTCAAATGGAAACGCCCTGAGAGACAGCAGCTTGTTATGGAGGTGATCAACGCTGAGGCCATTCACATATCAGCACTTTGAGCTGATGGTGAACTTGAACTTTAGATATTTACAGCATATATTCTGACTCATAAAAGGTCAATGGTCCAGATGCTTAAACAATGTGAATGTACAGAAACAACATTTTCTAATGAGGAAATGAAATATTAGATGAAGGCATAATCGTCATGTTTCTGCCAGACTTTGAGTCAAAGATTATTTATGATCTAAATGTTAAACGACTCTTTATGAGGGATGAACTTTATCATTCTTTTTATTAACTCTGCAGCCATAAAATGCCCGTAAACTTCTAAGAATGTTATTCTATATCATTAATTTTAGATTTTCTTCCCCCTGACAGCTGTGATGAGTGATCGAGTTTTATTTGCTAACAGATGTGTGAGGCCATTTTTTTTATTCTCTATGTGTTTATGCAAATGCAGTTTACTATCCATCCGCTCACCAGCCAAATCACATGACCGCAGCTCAGTGTTGGGAAGTTACTTTTAAAATGTATTCCATTACAGAATACAGATTACATGCCCCAAAATGTATTTTGTAACGTATTCCGTTACGTTACTCAATGACAGTAACGTATTCTGAATACTTTGGATTACTTAATATATTATCATGCTTTTTACAACTACATGAATGTCCTATTGCTGTGTGATTTATTACTATTACTGACGGTTACTCTCCATACCAACACCAACTAGATGTTTAAATCTTAATATAAATGAGTAACAGTAGGTGGACATTAGGTAATTAGGCAGCGATCTCGTATAGAAAACTATTCCGCGCGTATATAAAACAGGTCCGCGGCTCCGAACCGTAGTAAAGTGCCTATTGCCTTCATATTATTTTTTTTTTTGAATAATACTTTTTAAAAACGTTTCTTCACGTCATTATGCGGGCTGCAAGTAGAGGTGACATGGGCCGCGAGATTGAGACACGGGTTACGTCCACACTAATGCATTTTCACTTGAAAACGCATCGTGAACTGTCTTTCAGTTGATCTGCTGGCAATTTTTCACTCAACCAACTCTAGAGTTTGCAGACAATAGGCCGAAAAAGTGAAAATATCCAGCGAGTGGCAGTACTCTGGGTGAAAATGCCTTGTTGATACCAGAGGTCAGAGGAGACGTGACTTCAAGCTGATGGGAAGGCAGCAGTAACTCAAATAAAAAAGAGCATCCAGGGGCCACTCGAGTCAGTTGAAAACAGGCTGCTATTCGCCCCGAGTCACTACAACTGGACAATAGAAAATTGGAAAAACGTTGCCTGGTCTGACGAGTCTCAGTCTGATAAGGTGAGTCTTTAGGGATCGTCTAACTCAGGCCAGCCATCTCTGTTGGGATGTGGGAGAAAAGTATGAAGGTAATCAACCTTTTCTTCTTCTTCTTCTTCCTTCTGCTCCCCTTGAATCAGTTTTAAGCCTCAAATATTTGGATCACTTCCTATAAAAGAAGAAAAACAACAGCTTCCCTCACACAGACGTCAGGCTGAGAGTGAACAAAGTACCAGTGGTTACATGTTTCAGTTAGACGGTGCTGCTGTTTGGGAAGTGTAGCAAAAAGAAATTCTATTTCTCAGAGCAAAGGTTACAGGGTATCTCACAGGACTAGACGTCTCCATGCAGTGCCATATTCCATACGTTGCTGCTATCTGATTGGCTAGTTGTTAGTACCAGTGTTTTGTGCACTGTATACTGTTTCACACCCATTCAGCAGTGTCGCTCAGTTTAGGGTAAATCTGGACTGGATCGATATTTTAAAACTTGCATTAATAATTCATGCAAACAAATTAAGTAATGAAAATATTTGTATTACCTGTTTGTCCTTTTGATTTATAAGATGTTTCATCAGCAGTGCTGGAGACATGATACATGATTATGATGCATTAAGCTTCCAGGAGAAACAGCAGACAGGACGGATGACATGTTCAATGAAATCACTCGTAGCAATGACAGCACGACTGACAAGATGCCGCGTTGTGATTGGTGTGTCTGAGCTCAGCAGGTGACGCTGAATCGTTGACTTCGGTGTAATTAATCAAAGAAGCACGGTGCGATGGAGAAGAAAAGATGGCAATTTTATGTTGAGACAAGTAGAAGTGAATGGCTCGATCAATCACAGTCAGACAGGGATGTGTGCAAAACGTTAACATTTGTATTCAGACTCATCACTGAGAACATTCGAGCTTCAGACCTCATTTTCATTCTTCGCTGTCATATTAAAACATGCATTTTACAACAGCTTTTACAACAAAAATTGTATAATGCTGCTTTTTTTATTACAAAATGAGGAGAATACATCATGAAAACGAGTTCAAATTATAGTTCACAGTAAAACTAAGACAAAAAATATATATTTTCACAGGAACAAATCCTGGGAAGATTCAGTTATTGATATCATGCCATGTTCTGGGTGAGTGGCAGTGTTTTTCCACAGTGCTATGGTCTCCTCCTTTGGGCGGAGCCATCTTCATTCCACCCAGGATCCTCACCTGAAGCTGATCAGCTCGGCTGTATATAAGACACACATGCAAGATTGTCTGCTAATCTATGTCTCGGCCTCTCATGTCTTTAGAGAATCATTGTTCTTGTTCGGTTATCTCGTACTTCTAGTCGTTTCACAAAAACCCATCGCCTCCACCCTGCTGTAACCTCACTCAGCTGGATGCTGGTCTTCTTCAGTCAATCTCAGCCGCGACCAATTTGCTATAAACTCTCAAGGCTCCCCATCGACCACGCTTCCCCCCTCCCGTGTCTCTTCGCCTGCAAACATGTAAGCCTGAAAAAGATTCAACCGGACTATTCCCATTAATTTGTCACTGCAGCTCTGACACTCCTCTCCTTCTGTTTCAGAGCCTCTGACCACCGGTTCTCAAACCACTATCCTCTCATCACGCTCACCATCATTCAATGATGAAGCGTTTATGTATAACTCCAGGATAATTAGGCACACAGCCCTGTTTTGTAGAAATTACAAATCTATACATTAATAGATTTGTAATATTTTCGAGGGTGCATTAAAACACAGGACATTTGGGGAGCAAGCGAGTAGATGGCGACACCATTAGGGCAGCGTCGTAGTGCAGCAGTGAGAACTATTGCCCTGGAGCATAAAGGGCCGGGTTTGAATCCAGCAGCTGCCTGGGGCCTCTCTGTGTGGAGTCTGCATGCTCTCCTCATGCTAGCGTGGGTTTTCTCTGGGTGTTTATGCTCCTTTTCACAGCCTAAAGATTTATTATTTGTGATTAATAAATGGCCTCTCAGTAAAAGAAAAGTGTATTTATGTCCTGCTTCAAATGATGGACACATGCTGATGTGTGACAGGATGTTTGAGAAGTAAGACATGTCGTTCTCTTTAGCATCCAAGCAGAGAGGAAAACTGTCTCCGAGAAAGTTTTAAAACATATTTGCTGTTTCATTCATTCCATATGCAGGACATCACGAGTCCTGGGAGTCGTTTCTTTTTGATTGGTAGATGGGTCGAGAGACTTAGGTGCCTTTGTGAGCTGGGAGGCATCGCCAAAATGTCTCTTCAGTCCTCTTGCTGATTTGGAGAGGGTCATCTGGATTTCTATTCCTGCCTCAGTCAAAAGTGCTTCGAACGCCTCCAGCTTTTTCTAAATTCAGCTGCTAATGTGGGATTTTAAGTGTTGCTAAAAAGCAGAGAACACATCATCCTGTGTTAGCATCTCCACCCCAGTGACCTGGGAGCTGTAGAATTCAGTTAAAAAATGTATTGATCATTTTCAAAGCTCTGCTATTTCTGGCTCCAGTTACACCTCATAATGTTAAAGGTTCTCACGATCTCTCCCGCGCAATCTGCAGTCTCGTCTGTCTGAAGCTGGCGTTGTTGTGTTCTGCAGATTCAGAGGAGCTGCCAGTTTCCAACTTTGTGTACTTTGCATGTTTCCTGTTGGCTGTAAGTGCACGTGTCAGAGTCGGGCGCTGGAGCGTGGTCATGTAGCTGTTTCAGTAGCCCCGAGATCTTTGATTAGATCGATGAGTCACATGTAAAAAGCTTCTAATAAACCACTGAACACTAGCTTATGTTTCTAAATAAATAAACATCAAGAAAGGTCAAATCAGCCCTAAGAGTCCAGAGTCAGCAAATAACTCCTGTTTTGTAGGTGTGTAAATTATGCTAATTAAATGCATCGTATAGTGCTATCAAAGGGCTAACGGGATGATCCTTTGAACAGATGTGATGAAATCTTGCTTCCATGGTTCCTTCTGCACATCCTCCACAGAGAAAATAACAAAGTCAGTATGATAATCGTCCCGTTTTCCTCCCCTCACAGCAGATGGCTGCACGGAGCCTGGGTATGTTAGAGGCTTCTTCCTGTTAAAAAGGGGTTTTTCCTTCCCACTGTCACCAATTGCTTGCTCATATGATTGTTGAGATTTCTCTGTATCATTGTCGTGTCTTTACTTTGCAATATAAAGCACCTCGAGGTGGCTGTTGTTGTGATTTATTGCTTTTTTCTAGTAAATCTGACTTCCTCATCATCGACAGGAAGGAAATGAAAGAGTAACAACCTGTGACACTGATCCAGGTTGAAGTTCTGTTCATAGTTCATAAACCATTTAATGGGAATTTCAAGTGAACGAACAATTGCACAAATTTTGTTGCTTGCATTTTTGTATTTTGACAGATTAGTTCAGTTATGTGCTGCACTAGTGAACATAGACACCAACATGTTGCACAACCTACACACATGAAGTCATTGTGATCACCGATATCTAAGTAGATCCATAAAGATCTTTGCATCCTTGTTTCATCTTCAGCTTCAACGTTTAAAATGTGAACGGAGATTCTGAAGGTTTCACATGAACTACAAGTGAGCTACAAAAAAAGCTGCAAATACAAAATGCGCCTGAGGCCAGTCACACACCTGCAAGAATGCAGATCTGAGCTTGTTGTTTCTGTTGATCTTCTGCTTTTTAATCAAAATTTAATGAAATGAAAATGAAACGTGTCGTCCTCATTCCTGTACTTTGATTTGACTCACTAGTTTCATTTTTCTCAACTTTTCAGTGTGAAGCAACAGAGAGAACATAAAGATCCAGTTTCATCAGCCCGTTCAAAGTGAATGACAGATGCAAGTGTTGAAGCCTGAAAGTGCCATTCACTCCTTACTGTTGCCATGTTAGCGGGCTTCTCAGAGCAATGCTGTACCTAAATAAACCCGGTCAGCTGTTTTTCATCCCCATCTTTAATGCTGGATGTGTTTTTAACATCTTCAGCTGCATCGGCTGAGTTTAGCGTTAACAGTCATCACAACGCTGCACAAAGTCTGAGGCGACTGAAAAGTTCATGCACATTGTTCTGTGATGTCCCAGTGTTGTTGATCCTGGGACATCCATCAGTATAACATGGAGTCACATCCCATCATGCTGATATTCAGAGATCATTTTTCAGAGCTGACGAACGATGATTGCGAGCTGTCAAATAACCTTGGAGAGCTGATAAGACTGCAGGTCCGGTGAGTACGCACTAACTCATATGGTCTCCCTGCACGCTGGCTGTTTTAACAGCCATCATTATCAGAGTTCAGTTAACACTGACGGGTCTGCTGTCACTTACCACATTGCCTCATTAATGGACTGACAAAATGTCACTGGCAGCGCTCAGGTTGGAAGCAAGCATCAGCAGGCTTAATATAACGCAGCATATTAGAGCTAAGATGCAAAATAGTAAAGTGGTGATTCTGCCACTTGTCACTAAATAAAATAGTTTCGTGTAAAAACATCGTATCTATGTTTATCTGAAGTTTTATTACTGGACAACGGTTTCAGGGGATTGAGCCCTTTATAGGCAGGTTATAACAACCAGCCCAGGCCCAGCACACGGAAACATGTGCCAGTTCATCCAGCTCTCATTAACTTAGATGTTTAAACTTTAAAAATTCCTGAGGAGAATATTTGGGTTTCTTTGAACAGCTACAGCACGTTTTCAACTGACTGCTCAGCTCTACAGAACTTTCTTTTTTCTTTTTTCAGCTGTTTTCTCGCGGGAGGCTGGGGACCTCACTACAGTTCTCTGAACCACTTAACTACATGAACTGTTGAGGTGAACTGTGCAAAGTGCTTCAGAGGTGAGCAGCATCTCCCTCAGCTTGAAATGACAACATTTTCTGGAGGAAACCAGAGACCATTGAAGGTTTTTCTCTGCTGCTTCAATGCAACAAACTAAGCTAAGCAATTCTGTAAGTCTGCACCTGAGATAAATGCTCATATCAGTATGTTAGTATGCTTAATAAGGTGCATCTGTGCATGCTAATAGATTTTATTCTGCAGACTTTGCATGTGTAACTCTTGTTGTGAACTGAAATCTATGTAAAGAAACCTGAATCTCTAAAACTGAACTGAACTGTAACCTTGCGGTGCTACTAGGTGACCAGAGTCACTGCGATGTGCTCGAATGTTTGTAAAAGTGTTACAGAAAAAAGTCCAGTAGCTGCTGAATAATTTGTGGCCCAACAGACTAACATCACCAACTCTGGAGCTGTGCTGACAGCATGCTAAAAATGTTTCCTCATTATTCCATTTTTTACGCAGTCCGTCCAAAATTCCTGTTCTATAGGTGACATATTGTGTAATATATTCAGAGGATGTTGCCACTTCTGCAGAGGTATGCACACTGAGTAGTTTCTGCTCTCTCTCTGCACTAACTTGGATTTGTCAGACGCAGTCTTCACCAGACTCTTGTTCTTCGTACTTCCAGCTGTTGCTCTGAAGTTTCCTGTGAGCAAATACTTGAGCAATGCCTGCATTTAAACCTGCAGGATGTGATTAAAAAAATGATAACAGAGCGTGCACAGTTTTCATTGCACCAAGTTTTCTCCCTGGACTTATTTGCAGTTTGAAGCTTAAGAAAAACCTTGGGTACACAGAGCCGTACAGCAGCGGAGAGATTAACAGAGATGGTTCTCTGATTTCTCTGAAGCAGGGAGGGGATTACCTGGCAGTGGGCAAAAGACTGCAAGATAATATCTTTAACACTGCCCAGAAAAGCAGAATTTTATAATGAGCCTTCGAAATCCCTCGCCCTCTGCAGATTTCGAACCCTTACAATCACTTTCCACAACAACGTTTTGTCACTTGACATTACAAGTTATCGAGGCAAAAGGCTGGAGTGCCTCCTCCAGGTTGGTGAAGTGCTGCTGCTCCAATAGAGGAGTTCAAGTATCTCAGAGACTTCATTAGTTCATTAGTGGGACGAGAATGGAGAGTCAGACTGACTGACGAGCTGTTATGAAGAGAAATATGAGTGTGAAGGCCAGGTTGTCCTTTTGCAGCCAGCCTGATCTGCATCCCCGCCTTCTCCTTTGACTACCAACTGTTCTTGGTGACCAGATAAGAATGAGATCATGAATACATGAGTTCAGGACTTCAGCATGTCATTGGCAGCAAATGTTTACAACCAAGTATTAGAAAGGTTTTATGTGATTTTTTTCAGCAGATCTTTGTGCACCAGCCAGTTTTTTACTGTCCGTGTTTGCAGAGTTTAATTCCCACTGTCCGTGATCTGATGTCCACCATGTCTGTCTTGCACTCTTTTCCACACTACAAGCTAATCTTCTCTACGCTTCAGCAAAATCTGCCAGGACGACTTCAGAACACCACCCAGGGGAGGTATTTTGCAAGGAAATCCCAGATAACACAGTGTAGAGATTATGTTTCGTGTTTGGCTTGGAAACACCTCATTTCCTCCCAGAAGAGCTGAAGGATGTGGCCAGGCAGAGGGAGGTCTGGGGGTATCTACTCCTTCTGTGAACTGGACTCTTAAAAGAGAATGCATGGACGGATAGGCAGAACTTTCTAGGTTTTTAATTACCACCAGAATGACAGCTAAGACTCGTAGCACCAAGTTAATCAATGATTTAGAAGGACTCAGAAACTTTAGAAATATGCCCCGCTGCCCTTGAGCTGGTGCCCTTGTAGAGCTCTTGGCATTATTCAAAATATTATTTTAGTTTGCATAAATTTTTCTGATACAACCAAGAACCAGCTCATGTTGTAAGTTAGGATGAGTGAATTTCCACCACACGTGCAGTGGTGTTAGATAGTAAATGGTAAATGGCCTGTATTTGTATAGTGCTTTACTTGGTCCCTAAGGACCCCAAAGTGCTTTACACATTCAGTCATCCACCCATTCACACACCGATAGTTGTCCTTGGTCCATGAACGTTCCCAGAGGCACGGTGGCATGTTGTGGTTGCCTTTATCAGGAAGTAGAGGCTTCCTTGGAGGATTTTCCAAACAGTAGTACTGAGTTTGTGAGTTGCCTTTGCTGTCATTTTTGAGCTGATTGAACATTTGCTCAGACTAAAGGGTTCAGTGCATAAACCATGCACCTATGGGATTCTGGGAGCTTTCGCTCTCTTTCTATTTGTCAGCAATGCTGCTATATATTTTCCTTCTTCATATTAACTCTGACAACCCAATTTATCTGCACGGAGCTAATTCATTAGGAAAACAGAGCTGCTGTAGGCTACGGGCATAATTACTGTTTCTAAAACTGCAGTGATGTGAGGAAGTTGACTCGTTGATTAGAAACTTTACAAGAACAGAAAACTACATTGTTTAACCTTGAAGTGCAATATGTGAGAACAAGAGCGGGGAAGTATCGTCGTCAATGTTCAAACAATCTTTGCAAAGAAAAAAAACGGCAAAATGCCGTCTGTCTGTGGCTCTGTGAATAGCGTGCGATCCAAACCCACTATTCATGATATAACTCTGCTATGTGATTTGACCAAGATGGCGCCGCGTATGGATGCCCTGGTGCTTCAGTGCGTTACTTCTGTTTTGTTTTTGTGCATAACTTCTGTGTCTGGGCACTCCTCTGGATATTCTTACACCAGAGAAGAGCTTCTTAATTACAGGACTACAACACCTGTGGATTTACTTCCAATATTTGTGGCATCTGCGGCAGATTTACTGCAGACTCTGATCAGGAAAGTGAGACGCCGAAAGCGAGGAAAGCGAGCCGGCGCACTCGTGCGTCTGAGGAGACGCGGACTGCGAACCGCTCTTCCTGGGATCTTCCTTTCCAACGTACGCTCACTCGGGAATAAGATGGACGAGCTGGCCCTGATGAGAAGCATGAACAGAGACGTTGCCTCCTCCTGTGTCTTATGTTTTACGGAGTCGTGGCTCTGTGAGGACATCCCGGACAGCGCGCTCAAGCTGGAGGGCTTTCATCTGCTGCGCGCGGACCGGCAGGCCTCTCTCTCTGGAAAGACCAAAGGTGGAGGTGTCTGCTTCTACATCAATAGTGGCTGGTGCACAGATGTGACAGTGATTGCTCAGCACTGCTCTTCCTCTCTGGAATATCTTTTTATCCACTGCAAACCGTTTTATTCTCCGCGGGAGTTTGCTTCATTCATCCTGGCCGCTGTTTACATCCCGCCAGATGTGGATGCGCAGGCAGCTCAGTGCGCACTCGCGGAGCAGATACTGCACATGGAGCGGACATTCCCGGACTCTCTCATTATTGCTCTTGGGGACTTTAACAAAGCCAATCTGAGCCATGAGCTTCCCAAATACAAGCAGTATATTAAATGCCCGACCAGAGAGGAGAGGACATTAGACCACTGTTACAGCACGATCAGCGGGGCCTATCGTGCGGTGCCCCGCGCTTCACTCGGACTCTCTGATCACGTCATGATCCACCTAATCCCCGCGTACAGACAGAGGCTGAAGCTCTCCAAACCTGTCGTGAGGACCAAAAAACTGTGGAGCAACGAGGCTGTGGAGGAGCTTCGCACGTGTTTGGAGACCACAGACTGGGACACAATGAAGGCTGCTTCTAACAGCTTGGATGAGTTTACGGACACTGTCACCTCCTATATCCACTTCTGTGAGGACAGCATTGTGCCATCACGCACCAGGGTGAGTTATAACAATGACAAACCCTGGTTTACTCCTAAACTCAAAAAGCTGTGGCTGGAAAAGAGAAAGGCGTTCAGAAGCGGAGACAGGGACTGCTACAGAGAGGCCAAGTACAAGTTCACTAAAGAAGTGGACATTGCTAAACATCAGCACTCTGAGAAGATGCAGCAGCAGATCTCAGAGAATGACTCGGCCTCTGTGTGGAAAGGTTTTAGGAATATCACCAACTACAAGCCTAAAACCCCCCACTCCACTGACGACTTGCTCTTGGCCAACACCCTCAATGACTTTTACTGCCGTTTTGACGAGCCATCAGGCAGCCTTCACACCTCCAACGGCCCCAACAATAGAGACACTTTGGACACTCATTCCCCCACCTCTCCCCCCTCCATCACCACCTTCAAACACTTCACCTACAACACCCCCCTCCTCACCCCACACAAAAGAGGATTTCACACCACCTCCTCCCACCACAACTCTTCATATTCATGAAGAAGGTGTGAGGAAGCAGTTTAAGAGTCTGAATGCTCAGAAAGCTCCCGGCCCAGACGGTGTGTCTCCTGCCACCCTCAGACACTGTGCAAACGAGCTGGCCCCAGTGTTTTCTGACATTTTCAACTCCTCACTGCAGACATGTCATGTGCCTGCCTGCTTCAAGTCCTCCACCATAATCCCTGTCCCCAAGAAACCCAGGATCACTGGACTAAATGACTACAGACCCGTGGCTCTGACATCTGTGGTCATGAAGTCATTTGAGCGCCTGGTACTCTCCTATCTCAAGACCCTCACGGCCCCCCTCCTGGACCCCCTGCAGTTTGCATACAGAGCCAACAGGTCTGTAGATGACGCCATCAACATGGCCCTACACTTCATCCTGCAGTATCTGGACTCCCCAGGAACCTACGCCAGGATCCTGTTTGTGGACTTCAGCTCTGCCTTCAACACCATCCTTCCAGACCATCTCCGAGGCAAGCTTTCCCAGATGAATGTGCCTGATCCCATCTGCCGGTGGATCACTGACTTCCTGACGGACAGGAAGCAGCATGTGAGGCTGGGAAAGAATGTCTCGGACTCCCGGACCATCAGCACCGGCTCCCCTCAGGGCTGTGTTCTTTCTCCCCTGCTCTTCTCCCTGTATACTAACTGCTGCACCTCCACCCACCAGTCTGTCAAGCTAATCAAGTTTGCAGATGACACCACCGTTATTGGACTCATCTCGGACGGGGATGAGTCTGCCTACAGGAGGGAGGTTGAACGTCTGGTGTCCTGGTGCAGCCACAACAACCTGGTGCTGAATGCCCAGAAGACAGTGGAGATTATTGTGGACTTCAGGAAGCACACAGCCCCACTCCCCCCCATCATCCTGACTGACACCCCCATCACCTCTGTGGACTCATTCCGCTTCCTGGGTACCACCATCACCCAGGACCTGAAGTGGGAGCCCACCATCACCTCCGTCATTAAGAAAGCCCAGCAGAGGATGTACTTCCTGAGGCAGCTGAAGAAATTCAACCTGCCAACACGGACGATGATGCAGTTCTACACTGCAATCATCGAGTCCATCCTCACCTCCTCCATCACCATGTGGTACGCTGGAGCCACTATCAGGGACAAACAGAGACTGCAGCGTGTTGTGCGCTCTGCTGAGAAGGTGATTGGCTGCAGACTCCCATCTCTGCAGGACCTGTACACCTCCAGGACACTGGGGCATGCAGCTCGGATCACAGCTGACCCTTCTCACCCTGGACACAGTCTGTTTGACCTGCTCCCCTCAGGCAGGAGGCTCCGGTCCATTCACACCAGAACCTCTCGCCATAAGAACAGTTTCTTCCCCTCTGCTGTTGGACACATGAACAATAACCGTATGACTGTTCCCACCACTAACACATGACCCTACGCTGTGTTCACTGCATGATTCCATGTTTGGCACTGATCACCACCTGCACTCATGTATATATCATGTATATATCTACCTATCTACTTAGCACTTTTAATTCTTATTCTCATTTTTATTTATTTATTTATTTGTTTATTTATTTATTTATTTTTTCATGTCTATTTAAGCGTAATTTATGACAGTATATTTGCACTGAAGCACCGCAGCAATTTCCTAATGTTGTAAACCTGCTCAACATTTGGCAATAAAACCCTTTCTGATTCTGATTCTGATTCTGATAAGCGGCAAGAACGTTAACTGAACTACGGTGCAATATATTTGGCTTCTGAATCTTCTTGATCGACATATAGTCTGAAATCATTGGAAAATCAATAAAGATTCATGTTTATTAGTATTTTAATATCTCCAAACATCTGTATCCTGTTCATTCAAACCATCACAAAGGCCACTAATGTGCCGGACATGTGGGCCAAAACTCGAATGGAAGAAATGCAAGAACACCATGGAAACAAGGCTTTTCCTGTGTTCAGTGAGCAGTTTTATTAAGAATAAATCATGTGCTGTGAACACTATGTCTGCGTACTACAACTCACTAGACAAATATAGCGAATGCAAAGATGAAAGTAGCCATGGTGACGTCGCTCGCTGGTTTGTAGACTTATTCTGAATCATTGCTTTGTTGCCATATTTAGAGCTGAACTCTCAACTAACGCTAACAAACCTGAATATTGAGCTGCAGTGACAAATGATGTGTGTCTATATATAAACACTTATTTGCACGTGTACTTAGTTTTAACTGAACTCCACTCTTACTGCTTCCACAGGAATTCTTGATGTACTTGATGAACTGATCATCAGCAGTTGTGAAAAACTCTGTAAAAGCAGAAGTTTTGGAGCATTCAGAACTGTGTTTAAAGAAAATACCACAACCTTCCCAGGAGGGGGCGCCTCAGCAGACTAACGCGTTATTAAGTAACGCGTTACAGTAATTACGTTATTATTGTGGTAACAAGCACGGTAACTAGTTATTATGCCAAAATCAGGAACGCGTTAGTCGTTACTGGGATGTAGATAGGGTCGTTATTCGTTACTGCGTGTGTTACCGGAAATCAGAACACGGACCTGGGAATAATGTCACACTCGAGTACACGGCATTCTGGTTAACCTCGTCAGAGAAGTCGGGATTCCAATATGGCAATGCCCTCGAAAACGGTTGTTTTGCTAGCCCTCTACAAAAAGAAATTACTGCTAAACACATATGCAGCCATAGCTGGACTCGGTGCGCCTATGGTAAGTTTTCCTTTTGATATGCCGATGTTTATTTGTTTTCCGTAACGGTATAAACAATGAAAGGTGGTGGATAGGCCAGATGCTGGCAGATGTGTAAAAAATAACTCAACTGTTTAGTGGTGGCATCATGGAGCTTCCACAGATTCAGTAACATTAGCAAGTGGTGGAGGCCAGCAGGTGGATGAGGGAGAGGGGAGGCAGGAGGAGCAGAGACCCGAGGCGGTGAACTGAACTTCAGGTCAGAAGTTATGACCTGCAGTCTATCTGGGTCAGATATAAACCAAGTTTAGGTGGAGTTTATTTTCGTTATGCTGACTTTTTACAGTCAGTTACAATAACTCGTACTGCGTGCTAGCTAGCATGACGGAGTTTATATACAGCTGGGTGGTGCTTTGATGTTACTGATAGTGAACTTTATTTTATTCATAAGGTTTCGTAGTAGAGTTTCCAACCGTCCTGTAAAAAACAGAATCATCTCGTATTCAGAGAAAATATTACGCGTTTCTTATTGAGGTGAAAAGGAACAAAGTTTGTCCCGTAATTCAGCTACAATGAAAAAGACACAAAGGTGGAGTTATTCTGTGTCTTTGCTGCACAGCTGCCTCTTCTTCTTTCATTCTCCCCCCTCCCTCTCCTGTTTCTACTTCAATCATGAAAACTGATCAATGATCAGCTGATCGGCTCTCTTGTTTGTTTATCGCTCACTTTGCGCCGAAAGAGGAAACCAGCGGATGTCGCGCTAAACAACAGCAGCACGTTTAAGCTTGATCAGCTGTTGTTAGAATTTATTTAATATTAATTTCTAGTATCAGCTGATGTTTGCTGGAGCCACAGCTGTAAAGCTGCTGGTCATGATATGGTTTGGTTATCTGGTGAGAGGGAAACATGAAGATGAAACCAGGAGATGTCCTTACTGAATCATCAGAGCTGAACAGTATGGCATTATTTTTGTGCCACTATTCTGAGCGCACGTAAAAACAATTTGCAGGTGCAAGTGTTGCATTTTGAAGAGAAATTTATTTTGAGCGAAGAAAAGCTGAATTTGAGTGAACAAACTTCATTGCTGCTGCTTGCAAAAACTGTATTTCAGTGTTTGCTATCATCCACACATACACAGTAGCAGCTCCTCTCGCTCAGTTTTTGCATTTGCGCTCGTTCTCAACGTGTTGCTCGCGCTCTCAACTCTTTCTCTACACCGTTATATTTGTGCCACAAAACCAGCCAATCACAGACTTGGATGCAAAAATATCTGATTGGCTGTTCTGGTCTCCAATCAGCTCGAAATGACGAAATGCAATATCCCAGAATCCATTTCGTCCAAAACTCAAACGAGGCAGTGGCGAAGGAACACAGAGTGGTGGAGTTTGAAATATTACGCTTTCTGGGTCACAAAATAAACTTTTAAGATATTTTCATGCGAGAATGTAGCTGTGTAAACTTCAAATATCTGCTCGATTCATCAAGACATCACATATTGTTCTTTGTTGTTCTTTGTTGACATCACATATTGTTCATCATAGTGTTCTTTCTCCTCTGCTCTTCTCCCTGTACACCAACTGCTGCACCTCCACCCACCAGTCTGTCAAGCTAATCAAGTTCGCAGATGACACCACCGTCATTGGGCTCATCTCGGACGGGGACGAGTCTGCCTACAGGAGGGAGGTTGAACGTCTGGTGACCTGGTGCAGCCACAACAACCTGGTGCTGAATGCCCAGAAGACAGTGGAGATTATTGTGGACTTCAGGAAGCACACAGCCCCACTCCCCCCCATCATCCTGACTGACACCCCCATCACCTCTGTGGACTCATTCCGCTTCCTGGGTACCACCATCACCCAGGACCTGAAGTGGGAGCCCACCATCACCTCCGTCATCAAGAAAGCCCAGCAGAGGATGTACTTCCTGAGGCAGCTGAAGAAATTCAACCTGCCAACACGGACGATGATGCAATTCTACACTGCAATCATCGAGTCCATCCTCACCTCCTCCATCACTGTGTGGTACGCTGGAGCCACTATCAGGGACAAACAGAGACTGCAGCGTGTTGTGCGCTCTGCTGAGAAGGTGATTGGCTGCAGACTCCCATCTCTGCAGGACCTGTACACCTCCAGGACACTGCGGCGTGCAGCTCGGATCTCAGCTGACCCTTCTCACCCTGGACACAGTCTGTTTGACCTGCTCCCCTCAGGCAGGAGGCTCCGGTCCATTCGCACCAGAACCTCTCGCCATAAGAACAGTTTCTTCCCCTCTGCTGTTGGACACATGAACAATAACCACATGACTGTCCCCGCCACTAACACATGACCCTACGCTGTGTCACTTCATCATTTCATGTTTGGCACTGATCACCACCTGCACTCATGTATATATCTTTCTACGTAGCACTCATAATTCTTATTCTCATGTATATATCTCATGTATATCTCATGCACATATCTTTCTTTCTACATAGCACTTTAATTCTTATTGTTTGCACTGAAGCACCACAGCAATTTCCTAATGTTGTAAACCTCAACATCTGGCAATAAACCCCATTCTGATTCTGATTCTGATTCTGATTCTGATTTGCATAAGTGCTCTAACGTTCTAACCTGTGCAGGGGCGGGTCTAGTAAAGTTTTGCCAGGGGGGCCAGGTAGGGCATTAACAGGGAGAGGGGGGCACAAAGAAATACTTTTCTTTCTCATTCTCATTTAAAATGTCTCGCTTTTAACAAATAATTATCTGAATCTTACAACAAACGATTGATAGATTGATGCATATATACCATCAAAACAGTGAACATCACTGTCACAACAGTGTTTGTTTTCATTCAAAGGCTTTATGATTTTTACTATAATGGTGGGCCGGTCTCTAGTCAAAATGCCCGGGCCGATGTTTTGTCCCAGTCCAGCCCTGTATGCAGCTCATCTGCAGTCTGGTGTTACCTACATCTTCCTATTCAGAAGGCAGAATTTCAGAGTTCTGAGTACAATCGAAAGCACCACGACTGCAGTTTTTGTGTTGGATGTAAAAAGCGCACATGACGCTGTGACGTAGGCTAGAATCATGGCGGCGGTCAACGACGGTTCAGACGTGGGATTTCTCTCGTGGAAATATGAACATTATTTTTTCCTTTCTGTTGGTAGGTGGCACAGTGCACTGTGGCAAGTAAGCAAGCTAGAAGACTGGCAGTCTGGCTGGGTATCCAGTTACGGAAGCAACACATTAACAAGAGAATTCTGAGTAAAACCAAAGTTACTTTCCCTAGTAACTAGTTACTAATTTAAAGTAACTTACCCAACACTGTAAATAAATGCTGCAAATCTCTATAAACTGAAGAAGAGTGGACCAAAGCCTCTCCACAATAATGTGAGAGACTGTTGAAGTCATACTGAATTATTGCTACTACTGGTTGTTCTACAAAGCATTTACTTTGGGTGCGTTTCGTTTTTAACACGACTGCATGCAAAATCTGAAACATTCTGCATTATTATCTGTATTTGTATTTCACAGAAATATTCCTTTAATTATTGCTTTGCAGCCACACAATACCCCATCATGATGTATAAATACTCTTCTGTGACACAGCTGCTCTATTACAGCAGATAACATTGCATTTCCCAAAAGGTATCAGAATATGATAGCATCTTACAAAAGGAGCTTTAATTTGCTCAAGAAAGTCATTTATTTTGAAGGTGTTGTGTGATTGTATTTTTAAATCAAATGACACCAGCAGATGATTTGGACATTTAATCTGTTGTATGATGAAACGTGCTTTCATTTAATAAAGAAAGATAACGGGAAATGTTCTGCGAGCGGCATCAAAAATGAAAAGAGTAGTGCGGCACTGAAAGCAATATTTCTATCAAAATACTCCTAATTGTTTCCCGAAGGCATTTCTCCATGAAAGTTATTTTACCCGATCCTCTTCAAGGTTAGAATAACTGAACCGTAAGTCTAGAAATACCTGCCTGATCTCTTCTTTTCAACCATAACTGGGTTACACAGCGTTTTCTTGGAACACACACACATCTGCCCTTCTCCAGTCTAAAGCATCCCCGTGCTGTTGTGCAGTTCACTGGCCCTTCCGACGATTAGACGCATCCATTTATTACAGATGTTTTCCTTTTCACTTCTACATCTTAAGCGCACAATTACATCCAGGCAACTAGTACACCTTCCTCCTACTTAACTACTTTGTATAAATTCAACCTGACAGGTCATTAGAGGCACCGGTTACCATGGTAACAGTGATGGCACAGGCAAAATATTTGAGGCTGAACATACTTTCAGTTTCTTTTTTTAGCTCGACTGTGGTGGATGCAGATGAGCGTTTGTAAAAGTGCTTTTTTTCTCCCCCACAGAGCACATGACATTTGATTTGGATCAGGAAATTTTCCCCCTCAGCGTAATCCGCTCCCCAGGGATCCGCTCACAAGGTTCGTCGCATTTTTGGCTCTACATATTCATATTCATGAGCTTTGAAACGCCGTGTGTTGGTTTGTGTATGTGTGTACCGTTTAGTTGAAGATTCAGATATATGATGCATCATCAGCTGGAAAGTCATGTCTTCGAGGCAGATTTCAACCTTGTCATTCGACCTTGTGGCTTTGTTAAAACTTTGTTCTTTTGCAGAGATTCATTTGAGTCTGCAACTCCTCCTTGGTCTCATCACAATGCACAGCTTGAATCTCCTTCATGTGTGGAAAAGGCTTTCTTCGCAAAGCATTGGTCCAATAGCAGTTCTTTTGTAATAATTAGAAATAATGATGGTGGTGAGGGCAGAATGCAACAGGGCTTTTTTTATGCACTGGCAATAATGTTTTATTCACAAAAGCAAAGAAGCTTCTCAGCAGCAGTTGGCCTGAAGAACAGATTGCAGCCACATCTATCAAATATCTCAGAATGACGTCTAGGAATCAGATCAACCTAGAACTTTAAATAACCCAATAACAGCAGCGCGGGATGCCAGAAGCCTCTCGCGCTCAAAGGCCTGAAAAATGTGAAATTAATGCTCTAAAATAATCTTACCTAGAATATGGTGGCAGTTTTTCTGAAATGTAAAAATACATATTATGTGTAAAATCTTTGAAATAAACTATAGACCTAAAATTTTGCACCAACCAACAGTTCCTAAACGTCTGACTGCAGTTATTTTACACAGCTTTTTAACACTTTTTAAAAAGAAAAGACTTCCACATAGGTCTGTGTGAACCTGAAAGCTTCTCACTTTTCAGTTATGTCAACATGATTCCCAAACGCACGTAATAGTTCTGGTCAATAAACAAACTAACATTCTTTTTAATTTATTATTTTCCATTTAATTGATTGTATTTCAGAAGGAAACAAAACTAAAGAAATGATGAGATTTTAAAATATGCTCTATTCTTCACTAGCAGACAGCCGCCCTACAGGTGTTTGTTCACAGGCCTGTGTCGTTTAAGGGCCACCTTAAATAACTATTTATTGGAGTCAGTAGTGTTGATGTAGCTAACTCGCTGATGTAAGGAGTTTGGAAAGAAAAGCACCTGGACTTGTTTGAGTTTCGTCATCCGAGAAGCTTCTTCAGTTCTGAAGCAAGTCTACAATTCCTTAGAATTGAAGAAGCTTCTAGTTTTTCTTTTATAGTACCTCTAGAGTACCATGACCTGGATGACTGAGAACCTTCACAGACACCTAGCTCGCCGATATTTTCCCGGATGCCCCCCACCTGGGAGGTGTGTGAGCAGTGCAGCTGGATAGTAGATAGCATATATGTGTTTTAAAGAAAACATTAGACCATAGTTTATGTAATAGTATGCAAAACTAGTTCATGCATTTATTACTTCCAGGCTGGATGACTGTAATTCATTATTATCAGGATGTCCTAAAAACTCGCTGAAAAGCCTTCAGCTAATCCAAAATGCTGCAGCAAGAGTCCTGACAGGGACTAGAAAGAGAGAGCAGATTTCTCCTGTTTTGGCTTCCTGTTAAATCCAGAATTCAAAATCCTGCTCCTCACATACAAGGTCTTAAATAATCAGGCCCCATCTTATCTTAATGACCTTGTAGTACCATATCACCCTATTAGAGCACTTTGCTCTCGCTCTGCAGGCCTACTTGTTGTTCCTAGAGTATTTAAAAGTAGAATGGGAGGCAGAGCCTTCAGTTTTCAGGCCCCTCTTCTGTGGAACCAGCTTCCAGTTTGGATTCAGGAGACAGACACTATCTCTACTTTCAAGATTAGGCTTCAAACTTTCCTCTTTGCTAAAGCATATAGTTAGGGCTGGACCAGGTGACCCTGAATCCTCCCTTAGTTATGCTGCAATAGATGTAGGCTGCCGGGGGATTCCCATGATGCATTGAGTGTTTCTTCTTCAGTCACTATGTATTAACAGACCTCTCTGCATTGAATCATATCTGTTATTAATCTCTGTCTCTCTTCCACAGCATGTCTTTATCCTGTCTTCCTTCTCTCACCCCAACCGGTCGCAGCAGATGGCCCCGCCCCTCCCTGAGCCTGGTTCTGCTGGAGGTTTCTTCCTGTTAAAAGGAAGTTTTTCCTTCCCGCTGTCGCCAAAGTTCTTGCTTATCCGGTCGTTAAGTGATGACGTGACGAATCCTACTTCCGGGCCTAAAGTAGTCTGCGTTTAATATGGCTTTTGTGTTGTTAACATGTTTAATGTTTTGTATTTTCTTCTATTTAATCTCAAAAAGCTCCTAAAACAGTCAGTGATCACTGTTGACCTCCCTCGGCTTTTATTACCGCTAATCATTTATTTAAGCTCAGTTTTTAAACCCCTACATGTAACTACAGCCCAGCCCATGCAGCAGTATATGAATGACTAACCTGGTATTGTGGATGGATTATCTCAGTTGTTCTCCTGGCTGAAGTTTGGTCCTTTTACAGCATCCTGCCATGCGATTACATTTGTTCCTGACCACCGAGAATCCTCACAATAACTTTTATCGAGTGGAAAAAAAGTTAGCTTGTTTATATTATGCTAACATAGCTGTGTCGCTAGCGGTCACGTAGCACATCATTATATACCAGCTAGCCAAACTTCAGTAACCCTACAAACGTCACTGCTGTTTAGTTTTCTGTCTTCATTTATGCTGGAAGTGATAACAGAGCTGTACGTTTGAATTTGTTTCCAAAACCCCGCAGTCAGGACATGCTATATTGTATTTAGATAGAAGCTAGCGAGCTAACTCCCTGCTAACTGGATGCCTGGATGTTAAACTCAATTGTTACACCTGGTAGAGCAGAACGCTGATCATTTTATTAAAGATGAAAGACTTTAGACAGTTTTCCAACTCTCAGTGATGCCGCAGTGATCGTTTGACTTAAGGACCTGCAACGAAGTTTGAGCCCAGACACGGCTAGTGACGTCAGACTTAAAGACCGGATAGGGGGTCATCTGATTGTTGGGTTTTCTCTGTATGTATTATTGTAGGGTCTACCTTACAATATAAAGAGCCTTGAGGTGACTGTTGTTGTAAATTTGGTGCTGTATAAATACAACTGAATTGAATTGAAAATAGTGTAATTAATAGTTTAGATACAATGAAAATCAGCATGGGGTTGATGAACATCGCATGGAGAGCAGCAGGAAGTCGCTAAAGCGGCGGTAAACTATGTGGATGCTACATGTTTTTGGTGGGGAAATGAGGTCCATGCTACATTTTGGCTTCGTGCATCAGTCATGTTTACTCTCCTTGTTGTTGTCTGAGTTTACCTACATGTTATTATCCTTCTCACCAGTCTGTGTACAGACCTAATTCCTTACACCCTCACCCTGTGTACTCATAATTCATTAGTGCATTCATGTGGAAGGTCTGCTATAATAAGTACTGAATCTTATAATATCTTTACATTAAAGCGGTTCGTAAAGCCTTCAATGAGGTTTGCTGTTGATGCTTCATGAAAGAGCAGCACCTGTTTTGATGATCTCAATACATCCATCCGAAGTTTCTGCATCGACTGGAGATAGTCGAAGGCGTCCCAGAGCTGTAGTTCTACCTTACTCCTTAATTAGAAGACTCTTCAGCAGCCTTGTGTGTGTGACTCCACACTGAGTTATACTCATCACAGAGATGGAGGGTGGAGAAGATTGCTGAGAGACTGAAGTGGGCCTTTGTGTGCTGTCTCTCAGTCTTTTGGGGTTGCTTTTCTTTATGTTCTGTGCTGGCTTCATGAGTGACTAAACTCTGACTATTTTTGTGTCTAAAATATAGATGTTCTTCAGATTTAGTGGCATCTGTCAAGATGTGAGGCGTTATTACTACCAATAAACAAAAATCTATCAATAATTAAAATAGAGGAGCTCCCAGGAACCTGACCGATAAAATGTGTGACACGCTGTTAAATTACGCGCTACTGTAAGACATGCATAAACACAGAGACATATGACGTACACTTGTGTATCAGATACTCTGATGAGTACAATGATTCCCTTTAAAGCTGCGCTCTTAAATGTAATCCTTTAAAGTAATCCTCCTGTAACAAAGTCTAGTTTCTTTGTAAGGAAATTAAATGAACAAAGAAAATGTGTTTTTTTACATCTTTACCTGAAGAGAAAAGCTGACTTGACCTTTGCGAGTGCAGTGAGTGTCTTTAGCTCTTGGTTTCAGGCTGCGTTCAGGCAGGAACAACCTTCACTTTTGTGTCTGCCTGAATCTAACTCGAGAGGAAAAACCCCGGACAAATAAAATCTGCAAACCACTTTCTGCTGCCTGTCGATATTATTACAAAATAATAACTGGAGGGGAATCAGACGGTGTGTGTTCCAAGGTAAAAGCAAACAAAAAAGTTGCAGATAAATAGGGAAAATGTGATAACAACAGTGGAAATGTCAAATGTTCAAACCTATAATGAACGAAGTAGATAACATTAAAGACCTGGCAGGTTTTTTACATCAGAGCAAACTGTTTTCAGCTGCTTCACAGGTTTATCCTTCGAGATTACACTCTTAAGCCCACCTGGAGATGCATGCATGATGTGTAATACTAATGTTTGACTACGTTGCTAATGCAGATTCATTCCACTCACTGCAGCCGTGCAGCCATTACAGCAGAGCCAAGTAATCTGTGGGCATTAGGAAGCAGCAAAGCAACATCATCACACTCTCATTGTATAAAGGCAGCACTGCCAAAGGCTTGACTGTAGTAGTCACCTACTCACACTTTTATTCTTGAGAGATTTGTAAGGCCATGATCGGGGGGGGGTCCAGAGCAGTCAGTGCACAAGCACTAGCAACTACACATGTGTTAGCTGTGATAATGAGCGGTTTATCCAGTCGCCCTGCTGACTGAAGGAGAAAATGCACACAGCACTGATGAGAGCGCGTTTTAGATCTGCAGATCTGCACAACAATCCCAGTGACCTTGTATATACCAACGTGGATGGTCTTTGAAACAATAAGTTAACAGGTTTGTGGCCACGAGGAGATCCTATCACATTCTCATTGTCATTTGATCCACAGGTAATAGAAAAATATTGATTAGTGCCGCTTCACAGTGAGATGAAGGAAATTGAACTTGGTAGAGGAGTAGATTTTTGCTGGCAGAAGCGACCGCTAGACATGGAGATATTGTATATTAAAATGTAAATTCAGCTCACTTCAGCCAAGACAGAAAAATTGTCACAGACTTCTCGAGTTGCCAATCACTATTTCATCACAGCCCCGAGGAGCGAGAGAAGCACTGCAGTCTTACTAGACTGTGCAGCGCTATCAGCACTCAATAAAGAAACTAAACTGAAAGATTTTCCTGCTAAGTATATTCATCTAAAGTCTGCATTTCATTTAACGATGGAGGAGGTGCTCCGTCCAGGAGCGTTCATCACTGCTGATTCCTTCTGTGCACTTCCTGATACTTATTCGCTGCAGGTTTTAAATTTATCGGCGAGAAAGTAACAAGCATTGCCTCAGTATAAGGAATAATAATCACATCATCAATCTAAGGGCTCACAAATGTCAGGGACATTCCTTAAACTATCAGAAAGGACGCGAGGGAATGGACAAAGAAGTGGGCAAACTTAAGTACCACACAGTACTTAACACACACCAGCATAACTGCCACTTCCACAGGCAGTGGGATGTACAAAGTGCTACAGCGACTCACAACCCCATCTGCTGGTGCCAACTGGAATTACACAAAAGTACAGCTTACGCTTAGTTCAACTTTATTTAGCATCTCTCAATTACAGTAACGAGTGACATTCAGCTGAGGGAGAATTCACTGATTTTACCCTCTTAAGGTCAAAGTGGGCTGTATATGGCCCTCAGTGTAAAATGACTTTGACTGCACTGAGCATCCTTCATGTCCAACACCTCAGCCACACACATCAGGTCACATCATCAAAATAAGAGACACGGATACAGAAATGCAATATCAAGAGAACCTGTTGAAACTGCATGTTTTGAACCTGTAAGGCGAGGTCATGTTAAACACAGTGAATACTGAATGTTACACTGCTGCAATCACATCTGCTTCTTATAAAGCACCATAATTAATACACGACAGGTGGATTCAAACATAATTCACTGACAGATACAGAGTTTCCTCTATAAGGTGGAATGGCTAATGATGGTGGAGGTGGTGGAGCGCGAGACAGGGAGTGAGTAAGAAAGTATACAAGGAAGATCAACAAGGACCCAAACCAAGTCTGAACATGAGTGCAGTGCTTTTGGTAGTGATGGGACGTTCTGTATCGAGGCTTCGGAGCGTGTGTCGAGTAATGGAGGGGGCGTTTCCGCGAAGCGCGTATCGAGGCTTGCTTCATTTATGGGAGGAGCTGAAAATGATGACGTCCGAAGCCTCGCTGCCCGGCTGTACCACGTGACTGGTTCATGAAGTGGTTCGAACTTTGCCGCGAGATATGACAGCGATATAAACCCCTCTGACTTCATTCAAAAATGTGGGTGTTTGATGGAGAGTTGCGGTTAGTGAGAGTTTGGAGACCGTTTGGAGGTTTATGAGAGTGAGGAGAGAAAGTCAGGAGAGAATGGAGCCAGCTAAGAAGAGGAGGATGTCCTCCCCTGTGTGGGAACATTTTGATCTTATTCCTCCCAACAAGGTATGTAAATTTCTACAGAAGATGTATTTTCATGATACTGATGGTGCAATACAATTTATGTTGAGCTGTCTTTACTTTTGTACAAGGTGAAGTGTTTGCTATGTGCCAGGGAGCTGAGATATAACAACAACACCTCATCCATGCTTAGGCACTACAGAGCTTTGCATGAGAATAAGGGGAACAGCGATTGTGGAGCAGACCAGGTGAGCCATCAAATGCAATGATAATATAGGATGCAGTAATGTTACTAAATGATATAACAATATTATACAACTGTTATAAGTTACGTGTGTGATATTTATATTTGTGCTTTATCTTTATTGTCTTCCCTCAGGAGAACAATCTCAAATAGATGAAGACCTGGTTACCATGGTGATTGAGGACTCCCAGCCATTTAGCATTGTGGAGGACAAAGGATTCAAAAGATTTGTTAAATCATTAAATCCTAGCTATGTTCTCCCCACTAAAAAGGTCATAAAAGCAGTGAAAATTTAGTTTTTACAGAATAAAATGTGAACAGGCAGGACTGAGGCTCAAAGCCTCAGTGTGTAGCTGTCCATACCTCAACGTTACAAAAGCACAACTACTGTCCACACCTCACCTCACAGTAAATGATCATTTCCATTTCAAGCATTTCCAAATAATCATTTCCCATACTGCCACTATAAATATACACAGTATACTGCCATCACTACAATATACATGTTTTACACACTCCTTTTGTTGTTGACATTTATAGGCTGTGTGCAAAATGCCACACTCTTCAAATTCATGCCAGCTATTATTTTTACGTCCAGTAGGTGTCCTGCTAGAGCAAATGAAGCTTCATGAAGCTTCGCGTTGGGGTGAACCAATTGGATGAAAAGCTTCAGTGCTTCATGGGGCTTCATCTGCCCATCACTAGCTTTTGGTATCGATCTGATATCAAGTGAATACATTTGTGTTATGGAACGGCTGTGTGCAGGCAGGAAAAGGACCCAAGGTGCCAACTCAAAACAGCTTTAATGCTGAGAAGCCGTAACAAAGTCTAGTTTCTTTGTAAGGAAATTAAATGAACAAAGAAAATGTGTTTTTTTACATCTTTACCTGAAGAGAAAAGCTGACTTGACCTTTGCGAGTGCAGTGAGTGTCTTTAGCTCTTGGTTTCAGGCTGCGTTCAGGCAGGAACAACCTTCACTTTTGTGTCTGCCTGAATCTAACTCGAGAGGAAAAACCCCGGACAAATAAAATCTGCAAACCACTTTCTGCTGCCTGTCGATATTATTACAAAATAATAACTGGAGGGGAATCAGACGGTGTGTGTTCCAAGGTAAAAGCAAACAAAAAAGTTGCAGATAAATAGGGAAAATGTGATAACAACAGTGGAAATGTCAAATGTTCAAACCTATAATGAACGAAGTGATAACATTAAAGACCTGGCAGGTTTTTTACATCAGAGCAAACTGTTTTCAGCTGCTTCACAGGTTTATCCTTCGAGATTACACTCTTAAGCCCACCTGGAGATGCATGCATGATGTGTAATACTAATGTTTGACTACGTTGCTAATGCAGATTCATTCCACTCACTGCAGCCGTGCAGCCATTACAGCAGAGCCAAGTAATCTGTGGGCATTAGGAAGCAGCAAAGCAACATCATCACACTCTCATTGTATAAAGGCAGCACTGCCAAAGGCTTGACTGTAGTAGTCACCTACTCACACTTTTATTCTTGAGAGATTTGTAAGGCCATGATCGGGGGGGGGGGTCCAGAGCAGTCAGTGCACAAGCACTAGCAACTACACATGTGTTAGCTGTGATAATGAGCGGTTTATCCAGTCGCCCTGCTGACTGAAGGAGAAAATGCACACAGCACTGATGAGAGCGCGTTTTAGATCTGCAGATCTGCACAACAATCCCAGTGACCTTGTATATACCAACGTGGATGGTCTTTGAAACAATAAGTTAACAGGTTTGTGGCCACGAGGAGATCCTATCACATTCTTCATTGTCATTTGATCCACAGGTAATAGAAAAATATTGATTAGTGCAGCTTCACAGTGAGATGAAGGAAATTGAACTTGGTAGAGGAGTAGATTTTTGCTGGCAGAAGCGACCGCTAGACATGGAGATATTGTATATTAAAATGTAAATTCAGCTCACTTCAGCCAAGACAGAAAAATTGTCACAGACTTCTCGAGTTGCCAATCACTATTTCATCACAGCCCCGAGGAGCGAGAGAAGCACTGCAGTCTTACTAGACTGTGCAGCGCTATCAGCACTCAATAAAGAAACTAAACTGAAAGATTTTCCTGCTAAGTATATTCATCTAAAGTCTGCATTTCATTTAACGATGGAGGAGGTGCTCCGTCCAGGAGCGTTCATCACTGCTGATTCCTTCTGTGCACTTCCTGATACTTATTCGCTGCAGGTTTTAAATTTATCGGCGAGAAAGTAACAAGCATTGCCTCAGTATAAGGAATAATAATCACATCATCAATCTAAGGGCTCACAAATGTCAGGGACATTCCTTAAACTATCAGAAAGGACGCGAGGGAATGGACAAAGAAGTGGGCAAACTTAAGTACCACACAGTACTTAACACACACCAGCATAACTGCCACTTCCACAGGCAGTGGGATGTACAAAGTGCTACAGCGACTCACAACCCCATCTGCTGGTGCCAACTGGAATTACACAAAAGTACAGCTTACGCTTAGTTCAACTTTATTTAGCATCTCTCAATTACAGTAACGAGTGACATTCAGCTGAGGGAGAATTCACTGATTTTACCCTCTTAAGGTCAAAGTGGGCTGTATATGGCCCTCAGTGTAAAATGACTTTGACTGCACTGAGCATCCTTCATGTCCAACACCTCAGCCACACACATCAGGTCACATCATCAAAATAAGAGACACGGATACAGAAATGCAATATCAAGAGAACCTGTTGAAACTGCATGTTTTGAACCTGTAAGGCGAGGTCATGTTAAACACAGTGAATACTGAATGTTACACTGCTGCAATCACATCTGCTTCTTATAAAGCACCATAATTAATACACGACAGGTGGATTCAAACATAATTCACTGACAGATACAGAGTTTCCTCTATAAGGTGGAATGGCTAATGATGGTGGAGGTGGTGGAGCGCGAGACAGGGAGTGAGTAAGAAAGTATACAAGGAAGATCAACAAGGACCCAAACCAAGTCTGAACATGAGTGCAGTGCTTTTGGTAGTGATGGGACGTTCTGTATCGAGGCTTCGGAGCGTGTGTCGAGTAATGGAGGGGGCGTTTCCGCGAAGCGCGTATCGAGGCTTGCTTCATTTATGGGAGGAGCTGAAAATGATGACGTCCGAAGCCTCGCTGCCCGGCTGTACCACGTGACTGGTTCATGAAGTGGTTCGAACTTTGCCGCGAGATATGACAGCGATATAAACCCCTCTGACTTCATTCAAAAATGTGGGTGTTTGATGGAGAGTTGCGGTTAGTGAGAGTTTGGAGACCGTTTGGAGGTTTATGAGAGTGAGGAGAGAAAGTCAGGAGAGAATGGAGCCAGCTAAGAAGAGGAGGATGTCCTCCCCTGTGTGGGAACATTTTGATCTTATTCCTCCCAACAAGGTATGTAAATTTCTACAGAAGATGTATTTTCATGATACTGATGGTGCAATACAATTTATGTTGAGCTGTCTTTACTTTTGTACAAGGTGAAGTGTTTGCTATGTGCCAGGGAGCTGAGATATAACAACAACACCTCATCCATGCTTAGGCACTACAGAGCTTTGCATGAGAATAAGGGGAACAGCGATTGTGGAGCAAGACCAGGTGAGCCATCAAATGCAATGATAATATAGGATGCAGTAATGTTACTAAATGATATAACAATATTATACAACTGTTATAAGTTACGTGTGTGATATTTATATTTGTGCTTTATCTTTATTGTCTTCCCTCAGGAGAACAATCTCAAATAGATGAAGACCTGGTTACCATGGTGATTGAGGACTCCCAGCCATTTAGCATTGTGGAGGACAAAGGATTCAAAGATTTGTTAAATCATTAAATCCTAGCTATGTTCTCCCCACTAAAAAGGTCATAAAAGCAGTGAAAATTTAGTTTTTACAGAATAAAATGTGAACAGGCAGGACTGAGGCTCAAAGCCTCAGTGTGTAGCTGTCCATACCTCAACGTTACAAAAGCACAACTACTGTCCACACCTCACCTCACAGTAAATGATCATTTCCATTTCAAGCATTTCCAAATAATCATTTCCCATACTGCCACTATAAATATACACAGTATACTGCCATCACTACAATATACATGTTTTACACACTCCTTTTGTTGTTGACATTTATAGGCTGTGTGCAAAATGCCACACTCTTCAAATTCATGCCAGCTATTATTTTTGCCAGTAGGGTCTGCTAGGCAAAGAAGCTCAGAGGATTGATAAAGCTTCTGGGCTTCTGCCCATCAGTGCTTTTGGTATCGATCTGATATCAAGTGAATACATTTGTGTTATGGAACGGCTGTGTGCAGGCAGGAAAAGGACCCAAGGTGCCAACTCAAAACAGCTTTAATGCTGAACTCAAAAGGGTAACAAAACTAGGACTACAAAGTACACTTACACAGACAGAACACAAAGCAAGATAAAGGAAGATCACAACACCAACAAACTGAAACACAGGGCTTAAATACACAGAGGGAGCAATCAGGGAATGAGTAACAGGAGGGAAACACAGCTGGGGCAAATCAGGCCTAACGAGACAGGGGAAGCAAAAACAGATGCATTAACATAAGACAAGGACCTTCAAAATAAAACAGGAAACATAACACAGACTGAACTTACAGACACAGACTCACAGGCAGGCACTGCAACAGAGGGAACACAGACCAGGGCAGACAGACACTGACTGGACACGGGGTTATAGCAGACAGGGGAGACAGCAACTAAGGATTACACAGAGACATAAACCATAAGAAAGAACTCTAACAAAGAAACCAAAGACTAGAAATGATAAATAATATAATAAACTCAAAACCCTGGGTCAACGACCCAGGCATCCTAACAAGTTTGGCCAAGACTGATAAAAATACTGATACTTTTCAACACGATTAGATCTTTAATTTCCACAATAATACGTTAACACAACAACACACACATTTCAGCTTTCCGTGTATTTTAAAACTGGGTTTTTTTGAGACCTGGAATATAAATGTTACTGTCTTTAAAGCACTTTGGGTCAGCATCTGTTGTTTAAATGTGCCATAGGCTATGAATAAAACACAAAACAAAAAGGTTCAGACATTTTTCACAGTGCATGTCTTAGGTCTGTTTTTTCATACAAACAATATATTAAAAAATAAAATAAAATCCTGCGCTCGCCCCTGGTGCCAAAAAGTGCCTTTAAAATTATTTGTAGCAAACTGCTGCTGCAATCCTAAAGACCTGAAGTCAGTCTGGTTAAAGTACGCAAAACGCTTGTATGCAGTAAAAAAAAAAAGTGAGTGTATAGGACTCCATTCATGCAGAATGACACCATCAGCAGATGTTGATGCAGTCTGCACTCCAACTTGTAAGCGACAGAGAGAGGGAGATGGAGTGAGCGAGCGAGAGGCAAATAGGAGATTGAAAAGTAGCAGCACAGCTGAGAGGGAATAAATACATGAGAATAAGATGGGAGGACTCCTTTTTGCTCCGAGATGTCAGCTGAGAAGAAAGTACTGCCTGTGCAGGTGAAACTCTGCAGAGCAGCAAAAAGAAGCGTGGGAGGAAGAAGAGAAAGCGTTTCAGAGTGACCTCACATTCACCTCACCTTTCCACCATCAGGCGCGTCTTTATACATGCCAGGGACTGAGACAAACGTGCAAATGACAGCATTTCCCTCGTTTTTCCTCAGCCATGTTCTTCATCTCCTTAATGCCACACTCTCCTTCATTTCGCACGGTTTTCTGTGTGCCTCAAATCCCTTAAACCTCAGCAGGAGGTTGTGAGGGCCACATTTCTGATTAAATAAAGGAGTCCCCACTTCAGGCCTGACAGAGCAATGTTCCTGAGCTGTGACGTCTCGGTCAAGTGTGACTATCGCTGCATGGCAGGGATCTTTGGATTTAAGTCTTCCAGCCTGACTTCCAGCCACCTGAACGCACACGTCACTGGGTCAGCGATCAATCACTGTGTTTGTATTCGAAAAACCATCACACACAAATAATGTGTACATTAATTGGAGTGAATTGAAATGCAGTGACTTGGAGGTTGTGCTGCAGAACATGATCAGCTGTGATGTTCCAAACAGTTCTCTGATTAACATCTAAACGCCACAAATAATTACTGCTGATTAACTCTGAACAAAACTGCTGCATATTAGTGCTTGTTTGCTCTCCTCAGGAAAAAAGAGTCACAATAGCAGTTTACAAATATAAGTTATCTTCTGTTTGAACACCACAGGGTGCAAAAGGTGCACAAATAATCAAGTCAAAGTCAAATGAATTACAGTCAGATATGAGTATGTAAACAGTTTTAAACTGCTCTTGCTCCGTCACAAAGATCATTAGGTAAATTATGAGTTGAGGGGTTATTTGCCTGTAGCCCTGCTGGGCTCAACCAAAATAAACTGAGGTACAGCAGAGGTCCATTTCTATCCCTACAGGTGCTGTCTACACTAAGGTACCCCCTAGGGCTAATTATTGAATTTCTGTGCAACCACTGAACCTTTCTGGCTCTATTCAGGAGGACAAAGAAAAAGCAGGACACTGGCTGCAGTCGATTAGTACATTTTTCTTCCAAACTGTGGGACATGGCCCAGAAATCTCTTTGTGGCATTTGTTAAGAAACAGAAAAGGACAAATCTGTTCTCAGGCTGCAAAAGGTTCACATCTTAATTATTTCTATGAGATTTTAAGGTGCAGTATCCAAAATGATGCATGTTTGAGAGCAGGTAATACAAATTTGATTTACATATTTCAAGATTTTACAGTTTAATCAGAATCAGAATACTTTATTAATCCCTCAGGAAATTAAATTATTAGTTAACTGAAAAGCTTTTGACACATTGTGACATTTGTAAACGTGGAGTTTTTCCTGTGTTTTGGTTTGTTTTTAAACAGAAAAACGTCCAAGCAAACCAAAATGCCTCACTACAAACCACGTGACCATGTTCAGTCCGCTCACTGGCCAGATGTGTCGGGGGCGGGAGCAACAAAAGTAAATACAGGAAGAAGGTGCTGCAAGTTGCAAGCCCGTGCAGACCTTTGCACATCGATAGTCCCTTCCTGCATTGATAATATGCGGCTACAGGATGTAGTTAGGGTACTTGTAACGTACAGCTCTTAGATTGAGTTGTTATTTATTTACCCAAAAGGTTGATTCTGTTCATCAGGACGTTTTCAGTGGGAGAAACGTTTCATCACTCATCCAGGTGACTGCAGTCAGCTGCACGATGACTGAAACCAGCCCACTGAATGAACAATGGGCTGGGAGGTCAGTTCCTTGATCATTAAAATGCAAATTCTCACGACCATTGATCAACAAACACTGATCAATGTAGCAAATGGAGTTTTCCTGACCTCTCTCTGGCCTGCTGATGGGTTAGGATTCGGACTCTTGTTAACGTCCCTGAAGTTTCCCTATCCATAGAGCCCAGGGTTGTTCAGTTTGGCCTTAAAGTTGAGCCGCGTTTACTGATTGAATTTTAAGAATTTTAGAAAGGTTAAGAAAGTTTTAAGATAGGTGTTTGCACCTGCACCTGCCAAGTGGTGCCATTAAAGCATGGATCATTGGCTGGTGCCTACTACTTTCCTCAGCTTGTGTTGAAATGTGATTTGAATACTTCTCCAACCCTGTAAGCCTGAAAAAGCCTTTTGTTAAGTTACAAGTCTGATGCAATTCAGCAACAATATTTACATGTAAGAGAGCCACACTGGCTGATCCTCCCAAAATGACATTCAGTCACTTCAGGGTTAAGAATGAGCTGATACAAACTGGGATTATACATGGAAAGGTCATCTAAATTAGACCATGGATGGATGATCCCGACCATAACAGCATGGTAGTAGGAGTTGAATTTATTTGTCATGTGGATTGTGGGAGTGCTCTGAGTCTTTTTGAGCAGCTCTTCTTTGCTTGATCCTAATTGATAAGTTGTTCTTTGTTAAGATCAGTTTTTAAACTTTAAATTCATCAACCAACAAAAGTCTTCACCTAAACTTTGACCTTGCATTTGCTCTTCACTAGGTGTGAGAGCCATGCCCAGTAGAGGGCAGTCTATGCCTGGATGGTGCCACTGCTGTAAGGACTAACTTTACCCAGGATACCAAGTTAGCTTAAAACTATGCATGGAGCTCTGTGGTGCTAGGGCTGCTCAATAATTGGATACATTAACATCAACAATCACAGTTATTTGGTTCAATAATTACATGTCAACTAATCTCAAACAATTAATGCAGTTATTCATAAAAGGCCCATGTCGTGAAAAATCAGCTTTTATAAGATTATGAGATTTTTATGATCTTTTAATTCAAATGAAAAATAAAAGAGAAAAAATGGTGAAAAAAGAGGTAGGGGTGGGTGGGCAGGACCAGCCACTGGTAGGTCAATACTGGTGGTGTATGTACTCCCAGTTGGGGGCAAAGAGAGGCCCAGACAGAAGTGGACTTCTGTCCAAGTCCATGGACTTGCAGAGACACAGAAAAGGACAGGGAGCCGAAACTAGCCAACAAACTGGCCACGCACAGCCAGAAGAAAACCAACAACCTTTTCAGGGGTAAAAAGCTTTTACAGCTTTTACAACTGTGTGGCCAGTCACTGCACACACTGCTACCATAAAGTGTTACATCACCATACAGAAGCAGTAATGATGTTTTGGGATCATCTAAGATTACCTGCTCGGATAAATTGTCTATTTTCCAAGGTGAGACTTGCAGCCACAGCACTGCACATCAGTGTGTTTCTTCAGGCTGCCTGCAGCTACAGCCTCAACGGCCTAAGCCTATCTTCCACCTCTAGGTTACAGAAGTGAGGTATATGACATCTCTAGCAGTGACATTTCATTCCCAGTGTTCTTCTCGATTGAACTGTGCCATGCTAATCAGAGCAACAATGAATTCACTGAGCGTCAGTGCTCTGTACCTTTCTTTGCTGGTGATGCTTTATAACATCTGTCTCTGCTTTCTGTGTGTGCCCTATCAGCATCCAGCAGTGAAGGCTTCGAATGTCAAATGATCACAGAACTATGAGAAATTTGACAAACAGCAGACTTCGTTCCTTTCTTATCCGCTGGTCTTGACAGCCCGCTGACAACACTTACCTTCTCCAGGTCGATCCTCGGCCCTCTGTGCTGTCAGCAGGTGTCCAGGTCTGACATGCGGTGAACTCGGCTTTCAGCTTTTGATGTCCTTTGCCCAGGAAGTGTTACTCATCACGCCACTGTTCGACTGCTTCAGTGTTCCTGTCATCTAGTCACCTGCAATTACATGTATGTGTCAGCTAAGACCCCTCAGTGCTGTCAGAGCTGATTTCACACAAAAAACACAAGATAGCTGTAAGGGAATCGAATACAACGACTCTACCAAATCTTTCACGTTTTCAGTCTTTAATCATATTTTTTAAAAAAACATGATATGATATGATACATCATTAAATTTAAAGTTCTCCTAATATTCTCTCCAGTGAATTACCACACACAACCAACAGGAATGGTCCCTACTTGGTTCCATCTTGGTCATCAGTGACTTTCACTGGTTGATGATTTTTCCGTCTTTTCATTCTTGGTAAGTACTAACGACTGAATATGGTGTGTATCTATTCCACTTCTTAGTAGTAAGAGACAGACACGCTAACTGTGCTGTCATTTATGTATAAGGATACACTGCAGAGATTGATTTATTTAGAATTCATTCATGCTTTAATAAATACTGAGCTGAAAAATACAAGATTCAACAGGTTTTAGCATTAGACAGCTGGCTAATATGTGCCTGTCTCAAAAGAGCAGACTCATTTCAGTCTGTGAGGAAGACAACACGGACAAAATGGTTCAAATGGCAACAATTACATTTTTATCAAATTGCAGTTCTGCTCAGTTTTGAGTTCAACATTAAGCTTTCTACACTGCAGCTTTAACATTTTTGCATAATTCAAACCAGCAACAACTTTCTGAGATAAAGCTTTAACAACTCACCGTACACTAACTGCTCAGTAAAATGGCCGATGCCGTCAGCAACCATGCATAAAACCATTCAGGCTCGCTCTAATCTCCATGATGTCACTCACTGATTTACACTCTGCATTATGAAACCTCAACATTAGAGTTTTGACTCTCCTGCGAGGGCATCTGTCCACCTCACAGGCTGCTGCTTTTTAGCAACTGAACATACTGCAGCATTTATAACAGTTATTTCCTTTGGGACATACAGATTTAATTATATAATGTATAAAAAACACTGGCACGCTGCTCTGAAGTTGGACATGTAGTTAATTTTCTTTTTATTATTATTATTATTGGTAGATACACTGTCACAGTCTGGCTGAAGCAGACTGTGTGGAGTGAGGAGGAGGACCCAACTGCAGACACACAAAAAACCCACTTTGATTCAACTAAGGAGGAGCCGTTTATTTGTGGCTGGGTAAAGGTACAAAACAAAAGGCAGGTGTATACTGAGGCAAAGCTAACTACAACTAAACTGGGAAAATTAAAAGCTAAACACAATAGACAAAGAGCAAAACCTTGAACATAGAAAAACCTGGAACCACGGACGCACGGAAACATGACGAGAACTCAACAGACGACCTGAGCCTTAACAAAGGAGGACTTAAATGCAAAGAAGGGGAATGAGGGAAGAGGAAACACATGGAGAACACAGTGAAAGCAAAACTAAACACACCGAACATGGAAACACTAGACTGTCAAAATAAAACAGGAAACAAAATGAGACAAAGACTGTGACAACACGAGCTTGACAATATGACATGGAAACGCAGACATAAACAAGGAGAGGAACATGAAACAGATGAAGGGAAACGAGGCACAGACATAACTAAAAATCATACATAGAGGACAAGAGACTTACACAGGAAACAAAACGACACATAAACATGGGAGCATGAATGAAACTTGAACTAAACAAAACCTAAGACATACTAATAATAACACTAGAACTTAATATTACATCATAAGCAATCAGACATACAAAATAAACTGAAAATGCTGACACGCACACACACACACACACACACACACACACACAAAGAAAAGAGTTACCACAATGGAAGAAATCAACATTAAGCTTTAAACAAATATATATTGCGTACATTTCTTTACAATAGCAGTATTAATGTGAACACACGATAAAGGCTGCATTGTTTCAGTTTAACCGAGGCGGTGACAGGAGTTACACACTTTTATGCGTGTATAACCAATCATGTTTCAGGCAGTGACACCTTCCATACAAAAGCTAAGCTGTCCACGACTCCTTCTGCCTGTCCTCACTGCACAAAATAAATATCTGTGATTGTGTCTTTATCCTTAAATCAGTGCTGGATTTGCTTTTCAGACAGACTTTTCACCCCCCACTGCTCTCACACTTTCTGGAGTTCCTGCTTTGACCCCGACTCTTGGCAGCTAGGTGCAGTTTTATTTCTCAGCAGCACTTTTTCACTGTGTGCTGTGTCAGGACTCGGAGCAGCTCTGCTTTTCTTCCTGGAATTTGATGGCTTTTTGCCAGAATATTTACAGAAGAGCTATTTTTCTTTTCCTTTTCTTGTTCATTTCATTTCTTTGAGATGCTGTTTGTGTCTCTAAAAAACCATCAACACATCTGGCAAACTGCAGATGTGTGGAGAAAAAAATCCAACATTTATGTCTAGTTTTAAAATGCCGTCTCAGTTTAAACAGCACATGTTTACTCTCAGCTAATATCCACTAACATGCAGACAAAATGTTTCAAATAGCAATGTGAAAACCACGTCAGACACTGTGAATTTCAGATTCAGCTCGCTGTTGTCACTTATTGCTAAAGAAAGCTTTCTTTTTGATGTATTTTACATTTCTAGGACTAGAAGTCAAGGAGGTACACGTGATGCAGTGACCATCAGAGATGGGCAGTAATGCGTTACTTTTAACGCATTACTGCAATCCGATTACTTTTTTCAAGTAACGGGTAAAGTAAGGGATTACTATCGCAAAAACGGTAATTAGATTACCTTTACTTTCCCGCAGAGAACTGTCCCTCCGCCTGAAGGCTGAGTTACGAGACTCGAAACCAAAAAACCGAAAACCTGGACTCATCATCCAAAGGTTTTCAATTAGGAAAAACCCAGATGGTTTTGTTCACTGTCACGTTCTCTACACAACATATTATGTAGAAAAGCACAGACTGAGTGAAGGTCTCCAGGTCCAGCTGTTCGACAATGGACCAGTCTGTCAGATCAAAACAGTCGTGTAGCTGGAGGATGTTTTAATGACCCGGGTGCACACACAACAAGGAAGCATGAGACAAAATACTGAAGGAATAAACAAATCAATAATAACAACAAAGCAGCGATTTCAAAAGTGCTCACTGTGGCCCCCTGGTGTACTTTGAAGGCATTACAGGTGGGCCAGTAATCACAGAAATTCAGTCTGAAATCACAACTATGTACAGTTACACATTTATATAAATGTATTTATTTGCATAAAAGTAAATTAAAACTGGTAATAGGAAGTGTTTAGATTGCGATATCACTCATTGCTCTGAAACAGAGAATTCACACAGAATCACGTAGGAGAGCAAAGCGATGATTTGTGCACCGTAGTGATGGTGGCTGGAAAAAAGGCATTTTTAAAACCATGTTGTTTGCAGAAATCTGGGACAGGAAATCATCATCATCTGGAAGGAAGAAGGTGAAATTCATCCAGCTGCGGTGACTGTGCAGGGACACTGGATTCAGCTGTGGCAGGTTCACATTTTTATCAATAAAACTGATGCAAACATAGTTAATAGCAAGACTGGAGCCTTTGGTGAGCCAGTTGTGGCCCCCTGACCATATACTCAAAAAATGAAATTGGGTGGTTGTTAAATTTACAAAATTCAAACTTGTAATGTGAACAAAATAATTTCATGTTTCTGTGGTGAACGTAATTAAATCCTGTAGGATCTGCATGAAATCCAGCAACTTAATTTATTCTTGTTGAGATGACAGGATACAATCTAGTAAGAGTGGTTAGTTGCCTGGATTCACAAAATTCACAAGATCACACAAGAGTTCAAACCACAGGAAAATCACTGGGTTAGAAGAGACAGACAACCACACACACACTATGCCTCAGCTATTTATTGTGGTTTTTAAAATTCTATATAAAGCCTTGTAATCAAGGTTTCCCTATTTTTTTGAAGTCTAGATTGACAGCTCGGTGGCACAGTGGTTAGCACTGTTGCCAAGTGTGCAGTGGGTTCTCTCTGGGGACTCTGGTTTTCTGCCACAGTTAAAGTCATGCAGTAATTAGGGTTAAGTTAATTGGTGTTTCTAAAATATCTGTGAACATGAGGGCAAATGGTTGCCTGTCTCTCTGTGATAGACTGGTGACCTGTCCAGTATTCTGACTCCCACCCTGTCACATCTGGGTTAGGTCCCAGCCTCACTGCAACCCTGGTAAAGATAAGAGGACGGATGGAGTGCAAGTTATTATAAATCCATTAACATTTTATGTTAACCAGACTCTAGACTTTGTTGAACACTCCAAAAAATAACTCTTTAAATGAACTTAAAATAAATGGATTAATCAATTGATTTCTATTACAAATAAGCATGTTTTGTTGCACTAACGTAATTCGCATGGGTTGGATCAAATCAATTAAAATAAGTTGGACACAACTGTGGTAAAACAGTTGATTCATCATTAATTAATCAAGTAAGTCCAACTCAAGTACATTAAGTTGGAATAACAGAATTGCATAATGCTAAAATAAAGCAATTTAATTACGTGGAAATTCTTTCCATGATTTTTTTATGTTCATTCAAAGAGTTATTTGTTTGACACCCGTGTGTGAAATGCTACTGTGAAGCTGCTAATGGAGGAGCGAAGGATGAATGTAACCACAGCTATAAGTTCATGCTAATATGAATGAATGTGCATGGTATCAGAGACCAACACTGAAAAGGTGGCCTGAAAACCACAAAAACAACCAGGTTTACAAAATGAATCTCACAGGCGACGCAACTTCCATCAGTCTTAAAAATACCATCTACAAATTTATGTCCTACACAAATCTAATGGCGCACATTTTTAGACTTTGTTTGTGTGACATTGACATTGGTTAATTATTTGCAGAGTAAAGCGATGTGCTGAAAGACTAAAAGATCCCTGAGAGCACAGGCTAATGCGCCTTTGTGTCTTCATCATTTTCCGCTGAATATAAATTTCATGCCACAGATGGTGGAAGTTTAAAATTGAACAAATTCTTCAAAGTTTTTCTTTCCTTTTCAGAGAAAGCTACTTTTGCAAAATAGCCCTTGTTAGAAAATTGAGTTTGTGTGGAAACTGTAGAAGGATGACATAGTTGCAGTTACCTGTTGCTCAGCAATTCAAGTAATACCTGGATTTGGTACACTGTCAGGGTGTGTGCACGTGTGTCTTTGTGTGTCTCTGTGTGCCATTAGAATGGCGAGTGTGTGTGGCTGGGCCCGGGTCTGGAGCTTGCTGGAGCTCTGGGACAAGATCAGGGTCCGACCTCTAATGGGGTCGTCTGCCCGTCTCCACTGGTCCTCTGGGACTCCCACCCTTTGGCCGTGGGCGCCCCAACTAGGCCCTCCCTCCTTCTCCTGCTGGGACGGGCTCGGAGATATCGCTGAGATGTGCGGACTTTGGTCTTCAGTACTCATGCGGGGCTGTGAATGGCCCGGTTCTCCTGGATCCTTCTCGGTCTGCCTCTTGCTCCTGGGGGCCGTTATTGCGACTTCCCTCATGTTTAAATAACAAAGACACACACACACTTTCATATCTTAGTGAGGACATCTAATTGACGCTTATCCTAACCCTAAACATGTATGCCTAACCCTGACCCTAACCTAACTGTAACCCTGACACTAAAACCACTTTTTGAGTTTTAGAAATGCCTCAAACTCACGGGGACGGGCATTTTGTCCCCATAAGGGTCCCCACATGTATATTAGCCAAGCCAATTGTTGGTCCTCACAAAGATATCTAAACAGGTACACATACACACACACACACACACACCACTAGAAGATTTTTGTACCTGTGCCTGTGTTACAGGCCCCACTATGATGGGCGCGTAGCCAGATTACGATCCTGTAAAACAGGAGAGAAAGTGAGCACAGGAGACACGCTGCCGTTCGCCTGGTCAGTCTTGCCAGAATGGAAAACTTACGGCAGCTATGCACCCGACTCAGTTCCCAAAGCACGCTGCTGCCCCCTACTGTCCAAAGTGTTATACACTCTCCTGGCAACAGGGAACTTACATGACATTGTGGCTTTAAATTACACCAATAAACCAGCAAAAATAAAACATGCAAAATAATCTCCATATATCACGACACTTAACTCACAATTGTGACCACATTTCTGTGTGGATCACATGCTCCCAAACAAAAAAAAGATGGCTCCAGACATTTCAAGAAAATACACAAAAAGTTCACACTTCTTAACACTTTAACTCGCTCACCTAGAAACAGTTCTTGATCTTCATATTTCAGAGCGAAGGTATTTCGTCAGTGTGTGTATCAATATGGGTTTGTGTATGGTACAACAGTGCAGGGGAATGGTTGGTATGGGATGTAGTGTGGCACAGTGAGGGGTGGCATTCCCCAGACTGGCAGGGCCTGTACTGTACAAAGTCCAGCGGGGTTAAGTGACCCGTGTGCTCGGTAAGATGGTTGGCCCAGGGACTCGTATGTGAGAACCCGAGGGGGTTTCCTGCCCCTGGCGGATCTCCTCACTGTGGCTTCCTGAGGAGTCAGCGGTCGAGCCTCATCACCCTCAGTCATTGTCTCTGGACACTCCTCCGCATCAAGGTGTTCTGGATCAGCAACAGAGCAGTCTGCAATTTGGTTTTCACCTTGTTCTTGTTCAACTTCTCTTTCAGGAGAAGTGCCTCTGGGTTGCTCTGCCATATCACCTCCTGACATGTGGCATGTATATTTGTTTTCCAGGGACATTCTGGGCTCCTTCAATATTTCTCTGGGACTGATGTATTGGTCTCAGATTCTTTGTTTGGCGTTGAGCCTGTGGTGATACTCTGAGCCAGTACTGCACTCTGGGTGCTTCACTGTCTGAGTTTTCAGAGTTGCTGCTTTCGGGCGTCTCCATCCCGTCATGTCCCACAGCAGGGTCACTCCTTTTCCTTCGAGCCCCTCTGGATGGCAATGGCCCCCTCTGCAGGTCAGGTAAGTCCACAGGTAGGTTATTTACAAGGTGTAGAAGGTTTCTGTGAAGTATGCGGGTTTTAGCACCACCTGCCTCAGAGCATACTTTGTAAATGGGACTGTCACCCACTTGTTCCTTGACGACATACACAGTTTGCTCCCAGTAGGGTCTCAATTTTCCAGGTCCTCCCCTCTCACTCATATTACGGACTAGGACCCTGTCACCAGACTGGAGAGTGACTGTGTTCTGTATGTGACGATCATAATACTTCTTACCCCTTGCACTGGAGTGCTGGCTGTTCTCAGCTGCAATACGGTAAGCCTCCTTCATCCGTGACGCCCACTTTTTGGCATAACTCTGAGGTGTTTCAGATTGATCTCTGGTTAACAGGCCAAAAATTAGGTCTACTGGGAGGTGGGGGTGCCGACCAAACATGAGGTAGTGGGGTGAAAAGCCTGTGGCCTCATGCCTGGTACAGTTGTAGGCATGCACTATCTGGGGTAGGTGCTCCTTCCAGTTGCTCTTCGCCCTCTCCTCCAGCGTCCTTAGCATTTGGAGCAACGTCCTGTTAAATCGCTCGGCTGGGTTGCCCTGTGGATGATATGGTGTCGTCCTCGAGTGAGCAACCCCAGCCAGGCGTCGTAGGGCCATGAACAGGTCATTTTCAAATTCTCTGCCCTGGTCATGGTGTAGCCGCCTTGGAAATCCAAACCTGGGGATGAAGTCATTGAATATCTTCTCCGCCGCCGTCCTTCCCGACTTGTTTTTCGTGGGGTAGGCCTGAGCAAACCTGCTGAAGTGGTCGATGACTACTAAGATGTACTCGTAGCCCCCCCTACTGGCTTCCAGATGCATATAGTCCACAGACACCAGTTCAAGCGGCGCAGAAGTGGAGATTGATCCCATCGGGGCTCTGATCTGTTTGACCGGCTTCTTTTTCTTAATGCAGGGGCATTTCCTGGTCACATACGCTTCAATGTCCCTCTTCATAAAAGGCCAGTAAAAACGGTCCCTTGCCAAGTGAATGACCCTCTCTGCCCCAATATGACCCAGGTCATCATGAAGATGTTTCAGCACTAGGGGGTGATATTGTGTTGGAAGCACAAGCTGTCTCCGCTGTCCTGCCATGCGATACAGTAGCTGGTTTTCGATATTGAGCTTTCCCCACTCGTGCATCAACTTCCTCACAGGGCCGCTGGCTCTCCTTCTGTCGTCATTCGTTATTACTGTTTTTGTTTCTTTCAGTTTGATCAGTTCGCTGATAACAGGATCCCCCCTTTGTGATGTCACCAGATCACTGTGACAGACTGTAAATGGTGATCCGTTCACCGGTGGCTCCGGGCATGTTAAGCTCAGGGCAGCAACATATGCAACGTCCTCTGTCTTTGCTGACTCACAACCCTCCCAGGCAGCATGGACAGCCTCTCCCGTGAGCTCTTCCGTACACTTTGTGAGATAGGTGTCGATGTCAAGTGGGAACCGGGAGAATGTGTCCGCATCTATGTTCACCTTCCCCGGCCTGTACTTGACATCGAACCGGAAATCTGCCAGCTCACCCACCCAGCGGTGGCCCACCGCATTAAGCTTTGCAGTGCTCAGCACATAGGTGAGGGGATTATTGTCCGTATAGACTGTGAAATGGGGTGCATAAAACAGGTAATCCCTGAATTTCTCACATACCGCCCACTTAAGGGCGAGGAACTCCAGTTTCCCTGAGTGCAGGTTATAATTTTTCTCAGCAGGGGACAGAGTTCTCGAGCCATAAGCGATGACCCTCATTCTTCCACCCTGGCGCTGATACAACACCGCGCCTAGTCCCTCCTTAGAGGCATCTGTGTGGAGTACAAACGGGAGTTCAAAGTCTGGATACGCCAACACGGGTGGGTGCGACAGAGTGTCTATCAGCTGCTCTAGTATCCTCTGGTGCTCATCTGTCCACACGATAGGTGTCTTTGATGGCAGCTGGGCCCCCTTTCCCTTCGTGAGCTTTCCACTTGCTACTGCTGGGGCGGTTTTCACATTCAGCAGCTCGTAGATTGGCTTAGCGATGCTAGAGAAGTTTTGGATGTACATTCTGTAATAGCTCAGGAACCCAAGCAGCTTCCTCACCTCACCCACTGTATTGGGTGTTTTCTCTTGCAGCAGCCTGATCGCATCAGTGTCTTTTGGGTTAATCCTGACACCACCAGCTGAGACCAGCCTCCCCACATACCTGACCTCCTGCCGGAACAGCTCACATTTTGTGGGCCGAAGCTTGACACCATGGGCTTTTAGAGACCTCAGGACCTGACGTACTCCCTCGACATGCTCGTCAAAAGATTTTGCGTAGCAGAGGATGTCGTCGAGATAAGGGATGCAGCAGCTATCACGCAGGGAATCTAACATCTCCTCCATGCTGCGTTGAAAAGCGGCTGGGGCATTGGAGAGCCCAAATGGGATCCTCACCCATTCATAGAGACCCCAAGGAGTGATGAATGCTGTCATGTGTCTGGATCCCTCTGCCATGTAGCCCTGGTGATAGGCTTTGCCTTGATCCAGGATGGTGAACCAGCTGTGGCCTCCTAGTGTGTCTATGAGGTCCTGGATGCGAGGCAGTGGGTGGCGGTCTGGTACAGTCTTTTGATTTAAAAGCCTGTAATCGATACATAATCTCAATGTTCCATCTTTTTTTCTGACACACACGACAGGTGCTGCGTACGGTGACTTTGACTTAACTATCCACCCTTTGGCAAGCAGATCTTGGATGTATTCTTTAACCTCTTTGTAGAGGGGTTTGGGCACTGCAGCATAGGTTCGCTGTACTGGGATGTTGTCCTTTAAATTTATGGACATTTGCAGGCTTGGAATACACCCTATGTCTTCGTCATCACAAGCAAAAGCTCCTGACTCCTCGTATAGCATTTGTTTCACCTTTCTCTGTTGCTCATCACTTAGGTGACTAACATCCACTGGCGGGTGCCACAGTGTAGTAGGGGGCAGGTCACTCATGGAGCTTGGTGGCGGGTCAGTGTTGCCCCGGGCTTGACTGTGCTCGCCGCTTGGGCTGCCTGTTCCTATTACTCCATCAATAGCTTCAATGGTGCCTAGGACCGTGGAGCTGGGCAGGACCACCGTCTCGGTAGAGTGGTTGGAAACTGGTACCTTCACGAAGGGTCTCTCATCCTGCTGGATTGCCAATAGCCCTTCACCTATACTCAGTGGCAACAGTGGTGTGTCATCTAGGTTAGGTTCAAACAGCACGAGTGGGCTAGAGTCACTAATGTCTAAAGATACTCCACACCTAATATACGCTACTTGACCAGGATTAATAGTGGCACCTTTCCTGCCCACCTTTACAGTCGCATTCTGTTCTACTTTTGGTTTGGTCTGTATGAAGCTTACAATAGCCTCTGCCTTTGCACTGTTGATCTCTAGGGCACCAGTCAGCAGGTTGACGAGGATGGACATGATTTTGGGTCTGCTCTCGTTACTCTTGATGAGTTCTTGGATGACATTAAAACCAACCAATGGTCTTTCTAAATCTAGTCGACTAACTAGAAAAGGTACTCTAATGGATAGATCTGGATCGTTGTTGCCTTGCAGGTTTACCACCACTTCCATCCACCCATCATATGGCACTGCCTCCCCCGTGACAGCAGTTACACTGAGTTCCTCATCCATTAGTTCACTCAGTGGACGGATCTCTTTTTCAGGTAGGTACTTGTTCTTCCAGGCGTGGTCTATGATGCTCACATTTGCCCCTGTGTCTAACATGGCAGTCACTGCATAGCCATTCATGCTGCATTTCAATAGGGATTTTCGGCCAATCAGTGGGGCAACTTTCTCAGGTGGGGGTAGGTGGTTACCCATCTGTAAGCTCATAGACTGGTCCCTCTTTCCTAACTCTAGTACTGTGGCATCATGGGGCTGGGATTTGTCCCTTGGATTGGTCAGGGGTTGCCCCTCAGCCCTGACCGGCACTCGTTTCCCGACTGCATATTCCTTTTCAAGCAGCCAATAGCACGATGGCCTACTTCTCCACACGAAAAGCAGTGGTTACAGCTTGGCCTGCCTTGGGCTACACACTCTGGACACCCATATGATCTTCGTGTCTTTCTGTCCGCTTTGGTCTTGTCAGAGGCACTCTGTTGGACAATTTGATGGGCAGCCCCAGGCACCAGGGCTGGAGCAGTGAGCTTTCTCAGTGTCTCCATGGCCTCCGTTAGAGCCTCGACCTGAGCACTCAGTCTCTGAATTACATTGTCTTTACCTTTGACTCTAGTCTCACCCGCAACGCCGGTCATTCCCTCTGGCTCTGCAACTGTGCTGTGGGCTTGTGTGAACTTCCGGTTGGTGCTACGCCCCAGTCTGCGTTTTCTCTCGTTGTCCTCCATTGTGGTCTGGATAACCTGTCTTAAGAGAGCTTCATCAGAAACAGTGGGGTCAGCCAGGAGCGGCTTCAGGTCCCGCCTGAGGTCCTCGTGCCTTTCTCCCATGCCTTGATAAACTGCGTTCAGGAACACGCCCTGGAGTGTGGAGGCATCATACTTTATGACTGAACTTGCCTGCTTGGATGTGAACGTTATTCTCTGTTTCAGTCCGATCATGCGATACAGGAATTGCTGTGGAGATTCATTCTCGTGTTGTTTAGCACACATCAGTTCCTGAAAGAGCTCGGTGCTGGTTTTCTCTCTCAAATGGGACTGTAGGAAACTTTTCAGTTCTGTAACTGTCAGGTCTTCCTTGTTCACAAGCATGTCTTTAAAGTTTCCACCCTTGATTACGCGTAGGACTCCTCTAATTATGTCGTCATCTGTGTGTTGTTCCCTGCGACCGTCATCAATCTGTTTGCAGATACTGTTAAAACTAATGTCCGATGCAGTATCAGTTATTTGCCCACCATGTATTTTGAATTCCTTCCTCTGTAACAGGGGCAGGTCGCGAAGGGCAATCACACTCTCGTGGGCTGGGGCAGGCAGTGCTCCTGCGGCCATGTGATGTTGCTGGGGAATCAGTGGATGTCTGATGTCAGTTGGTGGTGAGTTAGTGGCACGAGGCCCGCTGATGTGACCGCAGCTACCCGTCCTACACTGTGGTCCCTCTGGGTCAGGTGCGTTGATGCTGTGTCTGTGAGATTTTTTCTGCCCCTCCCCTGAATCTGTGAGCAGTTGGTGTATGTCAAAGTTGGGGGTTGCCACTTCGGGAGTGTAGCCACCCATGGGAGATATATGTTTGCCATTAATGTTATCACTGGCTGGTGGCATCACAGGCGTCCCTTCACCACTAGCCAGATCTTTGGGGGGTGGTCTACCCTTATCCCGGTTAGTAATAACCAAGTCAATAGTGTCTTGTAAACATAACAACATGACCAAGCCCTCATCCTCTAGCTGTAGGAGTGTGGAGCTGTTCATATAAGCAGTGATGTACTCAATACAACCTTCCTCATCGTCCTTGTTTAGCCTTTCTGAGTCCAGTTCAGCCACCGGGTCAAGGTGAGTTGCAATGTCGTATGCTTCATCAGCCGTTAGCTGGTAGAGTTTCTTTTTGATGGACCAGCTGAGTCTTCTCCTCTCGTCGCCTGACATGACTTTTGTTGCAGCCTGGTGGCGTTACCGGTCCCACCCTCTTTAGCAACACTGTCACTTTGGGTCCAATGATCACTGGATCAGCCGGACGTGCTCCTCAGACGCCGCCGATCCCGGACGAGCCCCCAGAAATCTGTTACAGGCCCCACTATGATGGGCGCGTAGCCAGATTACGATCCTGTAAAACAGGAGAGAAAGTGAGCACAGGAGACACGCTGCCGTTCGCCTGGTCAGTCTTGCCAGAATGGAAAACTTACGGCAGCTATGCACCCGACTCAGTTCCCAAAGCACGCTGCTGCCCCCTACTGTCCAAAGTGTTATACACTCTCCTGGCAACAGGGAACTTACATGACATTGTGGCTTTAAATTACACCAATAAACCAGCAAAAATAAAACATGCAAAATAATCTCCATATATCACGACACTTAACTCACAATTGTGACCACATTTCTGTGTGGATCACACCTGTCCTGCCTTAGATGTTGTCATACTGTATACCACACACACCACCACATGTAATGTAATAACTGGAATAACATGAATAGAAATGAAGAAATACGCAGATAAAAGAAACACATGAAGAAGAGGAGCCTGTGGAGAATTCTGGTAAAATGTGTTTGGCACAACAGTTCAGATTATTCAGACAGGATTTTAAAAAATAAATAAATAAGATTTTTCCTCCATTACTACACAGCTATTGTCATGACACAAGGTCTTTGCTAATGGCTTCATACTTTAACCACAGCGAGTGGAGTGAGAAATAGCATTCAAGGACACTAGAGTTGTTACTAAAAGTCACTGAACATCTTTCTGCTCACTTTTATCACTAAGTGATTGTTGATTACTTGGATGAGAAAAGTCAGCCAAGATCATAAGCATGGTTTGATTCGCTCAATGACAAGAGGCAGACTGCTTAATGAGCTCAGTTCAAATGCAGTAAGTGAACCTCTGGATCTATACTGCAAACAGCTGGTGTTTCACTGATGAAGCTGGTTATTAAAGCTCTGTGATTGAGCCTTGACTGGACCATGGAGGTTTTTTCTGTTCATGTTCAAGCTCAGCTTTATTTTCTGTGTTTATAGTTTATAAGTCAGCCTAATTTGAAGATTTCCCTGGACTTTGTGAGCTGTGGGTATGTGCACTAGTCTCTGTTTTCCCAGGAACACGCTGAGCTCGCCTGCATGCTGTGGTGAAGCTTTCGGATTCAGCCACAGACCTGCACAAAACCTCTCCCAAACATGTTTGCAGGGGATGCGGTGGTAGATGAAACCTGCTGTCCTCACAGTCTGAGCAAATCAAATCGGAGCTTTATCTTCAAAGTTATGGCCACAGGCCCTCATTGTGTTTCTTCAGACTGGCTTTCTGTGCTGTGCTGCTACGGTATTTGATTCAGCCGCCTCGGTGTGCTTCTATCTTTGCAGGAAAAGCACAGGTGTAATTTAGAGTACTGCATTTCATTTAGCAGAGCTGGCTGTGTGCGCTGATGGTAACTGCCACTGCTCACACAGACTGTGAATGGGACTAAATCATTGTAAGGAAAATTTGCCCCAGCCTCTGCTGTTTTTACAACACGCCAGAAAATCTGCCTTGAAAAAAGATTTGCTGACATTATGTACATATATGTAACGTGTTACGGAAACTTGACCTAAACTTTAACAGCCAGTTTTAGCTGTTAGAAGACACAAAAGGAGGGAAAATGGACTCACTCTCATGTGGCCCAACAAACAATGCAAAAGCTGAAATCAGACATTAATAATAGAGCAATGGTCTGGACAGTGAATAATTCAGCTCACCGCCGATAGACCTCCTGCACAAGGCTGAATGCATAGTTGAGCAGCGTGTAGTCACTGCCACCTAGTGGCTGCTGTGGGAAAAATCAGATCAGGCATTGATACAAAGTAACCACAGAGCTTTTAGAGGCAGGGGCTTACTGTGCCGACAAGTGACGGATCCTTTCTGTATGGATTGTGGATAACAGAAGAGATTAAAGCAAAAACCTCTTTTTCAGCAAGTCTAACCTCTGGGCAGCTTTGTGTAAGCTGTAATTACCACCCACATGCCAGGATCAGTTTAACTGAAGTAGGACACAAAACTATGAGGGCAGCTGTTTGGGCTCAAGTTGGACTCAGAAGGCAGAAGCAGGAAACCCACTGCAGTTTTAACGTTTCGATTGAAAGCAGCAATAATTAGACTGAGTGAAGATAAGAGAGAGGAACTACAGGAAGGTGGGAGTGGCCAAGGTGAGAGTGAAAAGAGTGAAAAGAGCCAAAGTTCCCTCTAATGTTTCATGTGTCTGAGCGAACACACAAACTCCCTGAGCGGTCCCTCGGACCACTGTGAGCAACAGCAGACGTGTGCACTGTGGTCACGCCAGCATCAAATCCATCCAAGTCACATGGTTTATTAAAATAATCAAATACATTTCAATCAATCAATTACATTTACATTTGCCTCCCTCCCCAGGAGATCTACTGCACCTGCCTCATCTGGAAGGTCCTCTCCATTACAGGTGACTCCACTCATCCCTTCAACAGAGTCTTCAGTTTGCTGCCATCAGGAAGGATACTGAAGAGCCTCCGGGCCAGAACACGCAGACTGAGAGACAGCTTCGTCCATCGGGCTGTCAGGATGCTGACCATCTCTGAATCGAGAAGGGGGAAGAGCTGTTGCCAGTAGTAAGACGCCAGTTTCCACCTGAGAACATTTCATGTTTGAGGTGGTCACACCCAAGGTATCAGTGAGCCTAAAGTTGGCCAGTGGCTGGAGAGAATGAGAGTGCGAGCTGAGCTCAATCAGCACTCCTCCCTCACCACTGAACTTACCGATACCGGTGAGATACCCCTTACACTTGTGAATCGCCAGTGGTCTGTCCTTTTTCTGGGTCCCTCTCTTGTGGCTCCCTTCGGTCTCCGGCCTCCAGGATCCTTGCCAGCCCTGTGGTCGCCGAGACCGCCAAAGGGAACAAAACACCTTTTCCTACGCCTCCCTAACTTATCACGTTTGGGACTCTTTAATCAAAAGCATGATCCTAATTATCTTCTCACTTATCTGATCATCAACATCCTGTACACAAAACTGTCGCTGCTGCAAGTGCCTCCACTCTGACCTAAAAGTCACCTTTCACAATAGATCACAAGCAAATCATTAGAAGCGCCTATTATACTGAAAGATCAAAGAGAAAACAACCATTTTAATCAATTAGGTTTAAGCATATAAGCAATTATTCATGCGTAAATTTCATCATAGCTAAAAGCTGCCTAGAAACAACTCCTGTGTGTTAACACCAACTTCATTTTAAAACTCACATTTCCTGTGTTATAACCTGTTCTTGATATAGCATTTTTATTTCATTTTGCTCCTCTATAAACTTTAGTTAACTTATACAGTGGCCCCTTTTGTTAATGGCACGAATTATATCAACAAGTTTCTCCTCTTTTAGCATTAACAACACATAAGACACCTGTGGAGCTGCATGTGTTATTTCGGTACTTTACACGTCACACAGTTTCATTACAAGCAAAACTCCTATTCAGTTCCTCTTTTCTATCACTTGTTGCTAGGCAAGCTCAGCTTCAGTTATAAGCTAAATGAATTTCAGGCCTTTGGCCTGACAGGTTTATGGATTCTATGTGTTTGTAAGCGTGTGCGGCCTTCTATGCTCTAAGTCTCTTACACAATAGATTGTCTGGACATCGCGCCAAACAAAGCTTAAGACCCTCTGTAGACCAAGCAACAACTCCGAATGAGCACAATCGCAATGTATATACAGTGGGGCAAAAAAGTATTTAGTCAGCCACCGATTGTGCAAGTTCCCCCACTTAAAATGATGACAGAGGTCAGTAATTTGCACCAGAGGTACACTTCAACTGTGAGAGACAGAATGTGAAAAAAAAATCCATGAATCCACATGGTAGGATTTGTAAAGAATTTATTCGTAAATCAGGGTGGAAAATAAGTATTTGGTCACCTCAAACAAGGAAAATCTCTGGCTCTCACAGACCTGTAACGTCTTCTGTAAGAAGCTTTTCTGTCCCCCACTCGTTACCTGTATGAATGGCACCTGTTTGAACTCATCATCTGTATAAAAGACACCTGTCCACAGCCTCAAACAGTCAGACTCCAAACTCCGCCATGGCCAAGACCAAAGAGCTTTCGAAGGACACCAGGAAAAGTATTGTAGACCTGCACCAGACTGGGAAGAGTGAATCTACAATAGGCAAGCAGCTTGGTGTGAAAAAATCAACTGTGGGAGCAATCATCAGAAAATGGAAGACATACAAGACCACTGATAATCTCCCTCGATCTGGGGCTCCACGCAAGATCTCATCCCGTGGGGTCAAAATGATCATGAGAACGGTGAGCAAAGATCCCAGAACCACACGGGGGGACCTGGTGAATGACCTGCAGAGAGCTGGGACCAAAGTAACAAAGGTCACCATCAGTAACACACTACAACGGCAGGGAATCAAATCCCGCAGTGCCAGACGTGTTCCGCTGCTGAAGCCAGTGCATGTCCAGGCCCGTCTGAAGTTTGCCAGAGAGCACATGGATGATACAGCAGAGGATTGGGAGAATGTCATGTGGTCAGATGAAACCAAAGTAGAACTTTTTGGTATAAACTCAACTCGTCGTGTTTGGAGGAAGAAGAATACTGAGTTGCATCCCAAGAACACCATACCTACTGTGAAGCATGGGGGTGGAAACATCATGCTATGGGGCTGTTTTTCTGCCAAGGGGACAGGACGACTGATCCGTGTTAAGGACAGAATGAATGGGGCCATGTATCGTGAGATTTTGAGCCAAAACCTCCTTCCATCAGTGAGAACTTTGAAGATGAAACGAGGCTGGGTCTTCCAACATGACAATGATCCAAAACACACCGCCCGGGCAACAAAGGAGTGGCTCCGTAAGAAGCATTTGAAAGTCCTGGAGTGGCCTAGCCAGTCTCCAGACCTCAACCCCATAGAAAATCTGTGGCGGGAGTTGAAAGTCCGTGTTGCTCGGCGACAGCCCCAAAACATCACTGCTCTCGAGAAGATCTGCATGGAGGAATGGGCCAAAATACCAGCTACTGTGTGTGCAAACCTGGTAAAGACCTATAGTAAACGTTTGACCTCTGTTATTGCCAACAAAGGTTATGTTACAAAGTATTGAGTTGTATTTTTGTTATTGACCAAATACTTATTTTCCACCCTGATTTACGAATAAATTCTTTACAAATCCTACCATGTGGATTCATGGATTTTTTTTTTTTCACATTGTGTCTCTCACAGTTGAAGTGTACCTCTGGTGCAAATTACTGACCTCTGTCATCATTTTAGGTGGGGGAACTTGCACAATTGGTGGCTGACTAAATACTTTTTTGCCCCACTGTATGTCATCAGTACCAAAAATATATACTGATTACCTCACTTTGTCCCACCTGGGGCACACAGCAAATGCTTTTCTTTAAATGACTGTGTTTGCCCATGTCTAACCCAGGTGAAAAACCCAAGTGGGTCCTACGTGTGTTTCCCATTTTGGACCAAGTGAAGTGTTTCCCATGTTTGACCCAGCCAGGACCTACTATATGTTTCCACTTGGTTTTGCCCATATGGCTTTCATGTGAGAAACCCAAGTGGGTCCCATACTAAACAATTTTGAGCCCACGTAAAATATATGCCCATATTAACTTAACATAACCCATATGGGGCCCACATAGACATGTTTTCAGGGTCTGACTTGCATTTGCCCATGTGCGACCCATATAGTTGGACTCAGAAGGCAGAAGCAGGAAACCCACTGCAGTTTTAACATTTTGATTGAAAGCAGCAATAATTAGACTGAGTGAAGATAAGAGAGGAACTACAGGACGGTGGGAGTGGCCAAGGTGAGAGTGAAAAGATCCCACAGCGGTTCTAAGGCGTTACTGCTTTGTTTCCTGGACAGGAGATCTGGAGAGCGGACAGGAGAGTGCTGGAAGGCTGTGTGTATTATTGTTATTTAGAATAACACAACAAAGCATAAATTAAAAATACAGAATAGCAGCGTAATTTATTCTACTTCCATTTGTAATATACTATAACTTAGAAGCAAATTTGATCGAAATAGCTTTGATTTGTTTATTTTGTAGTTATCTTATAGAAAAAATTGCTCAGTCACCTCCAGCACTGAGATTAGTGATACACACACAAACAATACAACAATTTGATGTAACTAATTTTGCATATTGAGTATCAATACTACACGGATGCCATTATTTAAGTGGAAGTAGCAGTAGATGGACCTGTGGTATCAGTTTGAAAATCCTGGGTGACTCCTTCTTGCGTTATCGCATTCACAGCCTCAGGTGTCCACCGTGTGCCTGGCAGGGTGACAGTAATGCCCCGTCAGCCTTTTATGACTGACGGGTAAATATTAACCAAATAGAACAAGAATTCAGTCCACAAACCAAAACCTCTGGGTCTGAAATCCAGGACCATGACAGTACAGGCTAATAGGATTGTTTCGTTTATTGAGACATTTCTAAGATTTTGCCAATAAGGACATAATAAATAATTAACCATAACTATCCCACACCAGGTCTTAAAACAGCACTTGACCCGGTTTGGTCCAAGCTTCAGCTGTGGGACACACGGCCTCACACTGACTCTACAGAGGAGCTCATGGTCCACTCAGATCATCGTCCCTCCTCCACCGTGCTGACGGCTGTATGAGGTGTTTGTTTCCTCCAGACGTGCTGCTGTTCGTGATGGACGGACATCTCCACTGTGGTCTCGTCTGTTCCAGGAGTGTGGAGCTTTGTTCAGATGCAGCTTTGCAAACCTACGCTGTCCTGCCATGTTTGTTTTTTAGAGAGTCTTTTCTCCTTGATAACCCTTTTAAACAAACACACATTCAGTCTGTTCTAAGTGTGCTGTCATGCACTTTCATCTTTAACATGCAAACTGGGGCTTGTAGAGTCTGAGATGGAGCTTGAAGTTCATTGCTGATGCCTTTCCTCTCTGGCGTTGTGTTCACACACACCTGGAAGCTCCAGACATGCAGACCTGCTTCTACAGAGGCGCTCACACTTGCTGGTGACCAGTTAATCAAATGTATGTGATCGCAGCACCGGCTGCTATTCTTGCTCTTAATTCTTATTGAAGCAGAAAGACTGGACTTTTCACAGGCTGCTTCTCCATTTTCTTAAATTATTTGGATGAGAAAATTACTCTGAGATTGCATTTACTTCATTTTAAGACCTGCTGAGGACCAGAGATGGGCATGCGTTACTGTAATCTGATTACTTTTTTCAGGTAACGAGTAAAGTAAGGGATTACTATTGCAAAAACGGTAATTAGATTACCGTTACTTTCCCGTAGGAACGCTGCGTTACTGCGTCACTAAAACCGTGATTTTTTTTGCGGGAATGTCTCACGACAGTGACGTAAGCGAGTGCGCCATTAGTGACAACAGCTGTGTGCAGATCAACAGTGGATCACATATCGATTGTGGGAGAGAGTATGAGCGTGCAGCGTTTAAAGCGTGGAAGTACTGACCTTTGAGTTTGATTCCATAAAAAGTGACAAAAACATTAGTGTCCGCTGTGCGTGGGAAGAAAACTTCTTTTTACAGCGAAAAAAAACCCTAAACTTCCAAGCAAGCACCGAGTAGCTACGACGTAATGGGAAACTCACAGAGAAACTCGCGGATTCTTCCACTGACCGCAGCACACCTGCACCAGGGTAAACTTCCGCCTGCCCCACTCCTGCTTTACAGGTGAAAATAGAGCAACAGGACCGCTGAGTCTTTGACTTTATTTATTTTCTGCTGTGTTTTACTTGCATCTATTTGAAAGACTGAGTGTAAACACAAAAAATATTTTATTTTATGTGCTGGAATGTGCAGAAAATAGGTTTAAATGTTAAACTAATTTCTTCCAGTCAGAGAATGTTGCAGATAATTTAATTTTCAGGTTGTAAATTGTGTTTTTAAAAAGTAACTAAGTAACTAAGTAATTAATTACTTTTGAAAATAAGTAATCAGTAAAGTAACGGGATTACTTTACTGATTACTTTTTTCAAGTAACTTGACCAACACTGCTGAGGACCAGATTACTTTAATTATTGTCTGATATATAAAACCTTATTTACACGTAGAAACTTTCTGTTTACTGTGTCGCCTTATTAGAAAGCTCAAATGTTTTGCAGCTCCATTCAGATGTTTGTGGTCGAACGTTGCTCGGTAATGGCTCTCGTTAAGTAAAGGTTACCAACTCCTGCTCCAGGAGCCTCTTACTAATAATGACAGATTGATCAGAAGCTCGGGGAGAAAGCAAATAACATCACTTTCAAAGTGATTTTTTATTGAGCCCAACTATGGTTGATTGGTTGGCATTTGGGCTGCATCGTTCACTTGAAACCACTTGGAATTCACTCATAATTCATGCACAATTAGCTCCAGATAGATAGCACCGCTTCAGCCAGCTGATAGCAGCCCTATGATTTATCCACAAAGAATAGAACCATTTTTTCTCAGTTGTTTCCACCTCATTATTCACCAACACACACACACACACACACACACACACACACACACACACACACACCTCTGTGCCTCACTAAATCTAATAACTCTAAAGTCCCCCTCCCTCAGACAGGTGTCCCACACCATATTATTTCCCCCACGTGTGCCCGCCTTGCCTCTCTGAGAGTATACTTGACATTAAAAAGTTTGAGAAGCCTGTAATTCCGCAGCCTTCCAATTCACACGCCGCCGACCTGATTACCCATTCAGTGTGAAATGACATTTTGAAAGAGCCCAGGCTCTGACAGGTGGCTCTTTGTCATCATTATTCCAGCGTAACACCCGCTCAGCCCTGCTCACTGTGCTGTGGCTTGTGCCAACTGTTCCCACAGAAAAAAAGGCACGGGCGCTCAAGACGCCCATACAAGCACACGCATATTGGATTGTTTAAATCAACACAGCCGGTATGAGGATGAAGTCCTAATCAGCAGAGCAATTAGCCACCGACTCAATGAGAGCTTTCTGGCAAATACATAAGCAAACATAAACAGAGGTGCACGTTTGCACACGCAGCATCTGAAAATGAAACAAAATGAGGTATTGATTGGCTGTCGGAGGGGCAAACAACATCATTTATCCCCCGCGGGATGACACGGAGCACAAAGGAATCAATCCAGAGGAGAACGAGAGGGGAATACATAGGCGAAGAGCAAAGGCCAAACAAACGACAGCAGGCCGGCAGTAAACAATGCTACGGCTGATGGTCAAAAGGTTTAGACTGAGCTGCGCAGCAACACACATTTTCCTTTTGAACATCTGACTTCATCATTTAGAGTTTTAAACGTTTGATTCGCAAATAATGACTTAACATATCTACTTTCAGCCCCCTTACTTATCATTTTAGAAACGTCTTATGGGACTTCTGTAGTTACCTGCTATAAAGATGTTTGACCACCAGGGGTCTAAGGAGCTTGGAAGGAAAAGCGTCTGGACTTCTTTGACTTGTTGAAGACGTTTCACCTCTGAGAAGCTTCTTTAGTTCTAAGAATCAAATGGTGGAGAGTCCCAGTACCATTTGACTCTTAGAACGAAAGAAGCTTCTTGTCTTCCTTAGACTACCATGACCTGGATGACTGAGAACCTTCAGACACCAGAGTGCAACGTTCACCAGAAAGGCTTAGCGTAATAGGACATGCCGTATTTTGTCTAACCTGTGTTTGCATGTGTCCGTGCTTAAACAGTGATTCTACAGCTGGGAGAGGCCCTCTCCTGTCCAACCCCCTCACTCTGTGACCTACGTCTATAAACGGATGGATGGAAGTGCTGCATTGACTTGCTGTGCCATCTTGTGGTATGAATTAGTATTACACAAAAGTGCAGCCCGATCCTCGTTCAACTTCAGCCGATGTCTCACAGCGTAAATATTACTGAATGATATTTACTGACTAGAAGTAATAAATAGAGTCATCTTTTCATTTTAACTTTAACACTGAGCCTGCAAAGCTAAATTTAATTTAAAATATGCATTTGCACTGTGGAAGACTCCAACCTGAGCTGGAGAGACAGAAATCCATCCAGAAAACAGAAGTCTGAAGCACATTAATAATATCACTGTGTGTCTCATAAATTGTAATTGGTAAATAAAAAAAGAGTGTTTTTATTTTAAGTTTTTAATGTAGTTCTCCTTTATTCTGAAAGTGGCTTCATATCTTGACTGCTTTCATTTTTACAGCAGATTTATATAAGAAAATGTGATTGGTGAAGGGAGTTACAGCGAGGCACTGATTGGTCCCAGTATGTTTGTCAGTATTATTATTATGGGGGACTGGATTTAGGTTTCACCTGCAGCTACAGGAAGTAGATAATGCTGTGCTTGTTAAATTCAAACCAGTTCATCAAGCAAAAAGTCGCTGCTGCTGCTGCTGCTGTGGGCCTTGGGAGGAAATAAACCAGCGAGGAAATGAATAAGTCAAAATAAACAAGTCGACACCTTGTGCAGATCCATCATTGTTAAGCTGCAACGGTGACTGCACAGCCGAGGTTCAATCTTTATGGCTCCGACAGCCAGCTTGCTTTGTTGTGACTGGAGTACCAAACAGACTGTTGGAGTACTGTGCATGCATGCAAAGTCACAGTCATAGCTGTGCGATCAGATGCATGGCTTCTTAAAGCAGTTAACATTATCAATTCAGAAAGTTTACTGCAGTTTTTTTATGATTTTAATGGATAAAAACTCAACTCCTAAATATATACTTAGGATGATTGAAATACAGTGCATCATAAATAAACAAAATAAGTTTATGACAGAAATTTTTATTTCACTTTTCCTTTGTAAAGTCTGAATTTAGCAACACGGGTGAGGAGAAGACAAAGATCTGATGACGTGATGACTTCGGTGACATTTAAAGTATTAGGGATCTGCTGTATTGGGTGACCAACGTGCTTCGGCTTGTGGTCTTCATCAGGGTCATAAAGTCAGAATCTAGACAGAATTCTTTGGTCTTCTCTGGATTAAACCTGCGAGGCCCTGGAGCAACAGTTTATGTTTGAGCGACGAACAAAATGAACATGTATAAGTAAAAGGAGAGAGCAGCTGAGCAGAAAATCCTCTGCTGTAATGCATCATATCCTCTGCAGAAGACAGGCAAGTGCTCTCTGCTGGAGCAATCACATCTAGTGGTCACACCTGCGTGAGGCTGCCTGTGTGTGTCTCCCTCACACTTGTATGAGGGAGGGAAGTTGACCTGTTGGGTACCTCAGTTCAACTTCTCATTAAAACAGGCTAATTGGAAACACCTGCAGTAGGAAGGACCTATAAAGACAGCAGCATGTCCTGAACACTTGACTCAGAAGCACACTGGTGTTTGGCTGGAGTAGCTGACAGGGCACGACTGCATGCACAGTCTGGTTGGAGGGTTTGTGAGGACACAGCGAGTGCAGCAGTCATGGCTGCTCGGTTCCTCATTGCAAGGTACCACATTTAAATGTGCTTTCATGATCTACACTTCCTGTACTTCAATGCTACCTTTGGTCATGTTTTATCTTGACTGTATTTGTGCTGCTTGACAGGTTTTTACTGCTTTATGTTTTGAGTGATGTGAACTACTCCTCAGCCTTTCCAGGAGGTGAGCATGCTGAACCCGTGCCAATGATTTTATGAAATGATAACTTGCTGTCTGACTTGAAGACTCCAGTGAAGTCATGCCTGCACCCACAGTCTGCAGCATCTCTTTAGAAAATACTTTATTCATTATTCTACAGACTTATGTTGGAGATTTAGGGAGAAAGTCTGACTGGGTACGTGGGAGGGTATAGGAGATGCAGTAGCCTTGGTAAAAGTTGTAATATGATCGAGAGCACATCAATAATTCAAGTCTTTGAAAGGAGAGGTTTAAGAGTGTCCTTTTATTATTTACACTGGTGCCAATTATGTAGTATGTTATCCAGGCAGTCTTTTCTTTCACTCCCCACTTCAGATGATAAAGCTGTTGGTCACTAAATGTCTCTCAGTGTACTTTTTCAGGACTTTAAAGATATTGGGGTAAAGTTGTGATGCCTCATGTCCAAATCAGCAGGCTTAATTCAGTCAAAGGTATTTAAACAGACTGCAGTAAAACGAATCTACTGATGTGTTAATTGCACTGCCATCCTTGCTCTGTATTTCTAATGTGACAGCTGCACACTTGGAGCTCCACTGCTTTAACGTGACAGCAGAGTTTCATTCAGTGAGGTGGAAACTCTACAGGTTGCATTTACGACTCATTGTAATCAGTCATCGTAAGCTTGGCTGTTTCACTGGTGTTTTATTACCTTTTTACTCCAGTAATCACTTTAAAAGGTAAAGTTCTTCCCTGTTAAATTTGGAAAAGAACAATTGTAACTGTAGATGGTATAAAAATGCATGAATATTATGCTTTGCCTGAGTGGATCAAGCAAATTAAGCGATTTCTTCCCTGATGTTAAAAAGGTATAAGAATGCAAAGGTCTACGACACTGGCTTAAACTCAAGACTGAAGTTGTATCCAAACAATACTGAGAAACTGAAGATGTACATGTGTTTTCAACCTGATAATCTGTATTCTTACCCATGTTCTCTCTCAGCCACAAGTCCTGTGCAGCCTAGAGCGTGGCAGGGTGGAAGAGGGGAACACGATGTGTATGGAAATCCTCGTCCTTTCCAGTACATGAGGGCTCTGCGGCCGACAGAGCCAAAGATCAACCCTAATGTGCGCGATCAGGTCCAAGTCCAATCCCCGAGATCGTATCAGCCACGCTCCAATATTCCCGCCCACAGACCCATGGAAACGTATCCGCTCCAGCCTCGAGCACACAGAAACCACCTTGTGGCCAAGCCCAGGAGCTTTGACTTGAGCCTGAGGATTCCTTTTGCTCAGTCTCGTGATGGTGCTAATCCTCCTCGGTACGGACCAAGCGGCTTTATTATTGACAACAGTTTTAATAATCCCGGCAGACGCCATGGCCATGATGCTTCCAAGCTGGGCTACCAGTTCAGCTTATCCGTTCCCTTTTCACGAGGTTCTCCACGCCGCCAGGAACATCACGGCGGACATCGACACAGGCCTGAGGAAGATGATTTGGGTCACCAAAGACCACAGGTCTATGTGCCGGCTCATACAAGGCCACACCCCGATGACCATCATCATCGTGACCATCATCATCGTGACCACCATCATCATCGTGACCATCATCATCGTGACCATCATCATCGTGACGAAGGCCGCCCTGGTCGGGTCTCTGCATTTCCAGAGCCAGATGGACTGGAACGCCCATCAAGGCCGCGCCATCCTCAGAGATATGTCGACCCTTACAGTGGCTACTACAACTCCCACATGAATCCTACGTGGAACGACTACTGGTGGTATTACCATGGACCTCACTGGGGTCATGTAAAGCATCCATCTTCTGACCCTTGGCCAAATTTCCATCGGTCAGCTTCAGACTGACATGGTGGGTCACTGGTTTTTGGATATTACAACATGGCATTTCTTGATGGTTAAAACCTGTTCCTCATATTTCTTCCTCCTTCACAGCTCTACAGTGCAGCAAGGATCTCCTGTATTTATCTAAAATAAAGTGTGAAAGCTCTCCTGCAGTTTCTCTCGTCTTCTGTCAGGTTGAAAGAATAGCTGAACATTTGGGTTGAGGTTGATCTTTAGAGCTAATGACATTCATGTGTTTGTAAGCAAGAAGCAACAAGTCTATGCCCGAATGTTAAAAGCCACTGACTCTGCAGCTCATTAATGGGTGATGTACATTTTGAACTGCATCTAGAGATGTAACTGAGCCCAGTACTTCACAATTATCGCAGGCTTGACACCAAATCAAGTGTCCCGTCTTTGAGCCAACTCTAGCCCTCACTTTCACTAGAGCTGCCATTTAAAAGTACCCGAGAGTGAATCAGACGTTCCATCCTTCAGTAGTTGCTTGCATACAAACTTGAAATGGTTTTGGAACTTTAATCGAGTGCCTGTCATAAGATTTTAATATTGCTATTCCTTAATCCAGTGCATCATTGTGGAAGCACTGTAAAATGGTTCTACTTCAAGTATTCTGTGCTGGCTGGCAGTGGGGCTGATGTTAGGGGAAGTGGCAGAAATATGTAAAGATGTGTTTGAGGGTTTTGTTAAAAGCTGAACCTCCAAGGTTTGCAAAAGTCAATAGCAATGCACAAAACACAAAGCCCTTCATTATTCAAAGAAGTTGTTTCGTTTTTGTTTTTTTAAAAAAGAGGTTGAAGCACAGCAGTGACACATCACAGCATAAAGGAAATGTGCAACAGACTAGAAAAATGCAGCAGTGCACTGGCACAATGAACGTCCACTAGGTGACAGGTAAGTGCTCTGCACGAGCAGTCGCATAAAACATGTGTTTGAAGGAACCGGTGAGCAGAAATTGAATTGTATGTTGGTGCTCTGTTTTGCAGAGAGCAGCAGTTTCTCCAGAATGAGAGATCTACCTGGAACATCAAAAAAAAGCAGTGGGGCTCTTATGGCTTGATGCACTGACACCAGTAGTCTACAACGGGTTGTTTCAAAGGTTTCCACATCTCAGCCAACAACTGAAACAGTATTTTATTAAGCTGATGACATCTGAACCTCAGTGGTACAAGAGGCTCCTCCCACCAGTGTGTGGGTGTGTCTCAGTGTCAGAGAAGCTTTTAAATGCAGAGAGAAGAGAATGGCAAGACTTTTATACACATTTCCCCTCATGATTGCTCTTGAAGGCCACAGCATCCATAAATATTATTTTTCATCTCTTGCTATAGAGGATTATAGCTGCTATAAAGCAAACAAATTAACAATGAACTTGGGAAAAACTGATTATGGAAACTTTGTCCACTTCCATTCACTACTGTTCACTTCTTTCATGTTGGTTTTGGACTGTAGATCAATAAAGTTGTTTAGCTTGACTGTTTTGTTCTAACTGCAGCCACGATCTAATGTTGCCGCCAGAGGAGACAGTTCTACTCCAGCCTCCACCACAGAAGAAATATCAATCACCCAAGCCCAAAAGCTATGAATTTGGTCTGAGAATTCCTTATTTTGATTTTTTGGTCAGAAATGAAGAGGGGGATTTGTCCAGTGAAGGACGTGATGGTGGAAATGATGCTCCTGCTGTCCCCAAACCAGGTCAAACCGACTTATCTGTTCCCTCTTCATCAGTACAGATATGATTGGATCAAGGCAACCCTTCTTGAACTAGTGCCTCCGAAACACAGGAGCAGACTCATGAGCCAGGTCATGTAAAACCACAAAGTCCCACTCTGCATGAAACAGAAGGCCTTTCTTCAACTGTGAAACCACACTGCAATAGACTTTTGAGTAGAAAATGAGTTAAAGAAAGAAAATGAAAGAAAAATAAGATGTTCTTTGTGTACAGGCTGTGATCAGCTGATCTGGGCTACTGCTGCTCTGAGGTTTACTGCTCTTTGTGGATTTACACAACCGAATTTAACAAGATGTCAGCAGGTGTTTTATGAGTTGTACTATTCCATCCTCTACACTGACAGTTTGTTTTTCCGCACGTTTCACAGCATGAAGAAACACGATGTCACATGTACAGATCGGTATCTCATTGAAAACCACGAGGCTTTACATTTGCAGTTGATCAAATCCCACTGAGCAGAGGTTAATGATAACATCTCTTCTTCCTCTCCTGTCTTTCTTATCTTTCTCCATCTGTGAGTGAAGTTAGCTCTCCATTTTCAAACTTCTTAGCTGGAACTGTGCCAAGCTACTATCGAATCTTAATCGTTGGAGATTTTAACATTCATGTGTGTTGTCCCTCCAATTCGCTGGCCAGAGACTTTTTAAGCTTGATAGACTCCTTCAGTCTTGCTCAACTTGTGTCTGGGCCAACCCAGAAACAGGGTCATACATTGGATCTTGTGCTGTCTTTAGGGTTACCGGTCCGAAACATGGAAATATGTGATGCTGTTTTTTCTGATCACTGTCCTGTTGTGTTTGACATACTTTCATCTCCCCGCCATTTTACACCTCTTATTTCAACACGTCGTTGTCGTGTTTTTAACCCATCTGCAACAGAAGAATTTTCTATTGCTTTTAAAAAAGTTTTAAGATCTCCCCTTGGCTTTGGTACCGAGGAAATGACAGTTAATTTTTATGATAAATGCAAAACTGTCCTTGATGAGGTCGCTCCTTTTAAAACTATAAACTCGAAACCACAACCAGACCCATGGATAAATAAGACCACTCGTTCAGCCAGACGAGAGTGCAGGAAGGCTGAACGTAAGTGGAAAAAAGATGGGCTGCAGGTGTCCTTTCTCATGTTGAGAGACAGTCTGTACAGGTATCAGGACATTGTTAAAGCAGAAAAGTCTCGGTTTCTTTCTAATGTTATTGAGAATAGCTCCAATGATCCTCGGGTTCTTTTTTCAATTATTGACTCTGCCCTGAATATTTCCCCAGCTTCTTGTATTAATAGTTCCTCAGACACCTGTGAAAGGTTTTTGAAGTTTTTTATCAATAAGATAAAACAGCTTCGATCTATGATCGCCCTGCCTTCACATGACGTGTCTAAAATATTCACCTGCTCTGCTGTTTTTGATCAGTTTGAGCCTGTGTGTCTCGATCAGGTGGAGGAAGTATGTAGTGGCACAAAGACATCATCGTGTCCAAATGACATTATTCCAACACATCTTCTAAAAAAGATTTTTAAGGTTGTCAGTTCTGACATTTTAGCTATTTTTAATAGCAGCCTTAGCTCAGGTGTTGTGCCAGCCTGTTTTAAACATGCTGTTGTACAGCCTGTACTTAAAAAACCTAATCTTGACTCCTCCGTCCTCACTAACTTCAGGCCTATTTCAAAGCTCCCCTTCCTGTCGAAAATTTTGGAAAAGATTGTGTTTGTTCAGCTGCAATCTTTTCTAAATGGACACAACGTTCTTGAGAGGTTTCAGTCTGGTTTTAAAACTCTTCATAGCACAGAAACTGCACTTTTAAAAGTTCTTAATGATCTTTTATTAGCCACTGACTCAGGTGACTCAGCTGTGCTTCTGCTTTTAGATCTGACCGCTGCCTTCGATACTGTTGACCACAGCATTTTAATCTCACGGTTGGAGCATTGTGGCGTAAAGGGCACCCCATTAGAGTGGTTCAGGTCATACCTGTCTGACAGGACCTTCTCTGTGAGCTTTGGTGATTTTATCTCTTCCTCAGCTCCCCTTACTTGTGGTGTTCCCCAGGGATCTATACTGGGGCCAATATTGTTCTCCATTTATATGCTGCCTTTAGGTCTAATTTTTAGAAAATACAACATTTGTTTTCATTCATATGCCGATGATACTCAGATCTATCTTCAATTGAAGGGAAACAGTCCTGCCTCACTAGAACCCTTACTTCAGTGTCTCGGTGAAGTTAAATCCTGGATGGCCTCTAATTTCCTTAACTTTAATGAGAACAAAACCGAAGTGATAATTTTTGGACCAAGCGGCAATCCCAACACTTCTAATTTTAACCTGCACAGTCTTGAGCCTTTTGTCCAATCACATGCCAAAAATTTGGGGGTTATACTTGACAGCAATTTCACCTTTGAAAAACAAATTAGCTCAGTTGTACAGCGGTCTTTTTTCAAACTGAGGCTTTTATCTAAGGTGAGATCATTTTTATCTTTTAAAAACTTTGAACGAGCGATTCATGCTTTCATTATATCCCAGCTGGACTATTGTAACTCCTTATATGCTGGAGTCAGCAAGACCTGCCTGGCAAGGCTGCAGTTGGTCCAGAATGCTGCAGCTCGTCTTCTGACACGTACTAAAAGATGTGAACACATTTCCCCGGTACTTGCCTCCCTTCATTGGCTCCCTGTCCGCTTCAGAATTAATTTTAAAATTTTATTGTTGACTTACAAAGCCCTGAATGGACAGGCTCCCGGGTATTTGTCTGACCTCTTGCAGACTTATACCCCCCTTAGATCTCTTAGATCAAGTGATCTTTTGCTTTTAGCTGTACCAAGGTCGAGGCTGGTTCATAGAGGTGATCGAGCATTTGCAGTCGTAGCGCCTAAGCTGTGGAATAATTTACCCCTACACATCAGACAGGCTCCTACTGTCAATCTTTTTAAATCTTCTCTTAAAACGCATTTTTATTTACTGGCTTTTAATACAGCATGAGAGTTGTTTGTTAATTCATAGTTGGTGTTTGCTTTTAATACTCTAAGTTGTTTTATTATGTATGTTGTATTCTTGTACAGCACTTTGGTCAACGCTCCTGTTGTAATTAAATGTGCTATATAAATAATTAAACTATTAAACTATTAAACTATTAACTCTTTCTTTTGTCTCCCTGTGAAATACAACAGCTGGACCTTCAGCTGCAGCACGCTGTGTCACAGTCTCGCTGTGTTTGCTGATGTTTGTTGAGCTGACAGAAACGCTGCATTTGAAATTACCTGACACTGAAAAACTTTTACTCCCTTTATTTGTGTTTTCTTACTTCAGTGTGAAGCATGACTTGCAGTTTTTATATGTAAATGTCATAAAGATAATCACATTATTTAAAGGTTTATGAGAAACCAACCCTTCAGGTTTCTCAACCACGTGAGTGAGCGGTGAATCAGCCAGATCCAACCCTCACTGATCACGTTCAGTTTCCAAACACCAAGAGCTGGTCGTGAGAAATACTGAACTTAAGGGTTCAAGACAGGTTGGGGGACATCACAGAGGCTACATTTATCTTCAATATGGGATCATCGTTTTATACTGTGCCTCCTGATGTCAATACAAGGCCTTTAAAAAAATGTGTGCAAGGTGTATAAAATTATAAAAGAAAGAAAACCCCACTATAATACAGCTCTGCACTTAGACAATCAGGTCAGAAGTTGAAATCAAATGTGTTCTTATTGTCCACATCCCCTCTGGGGCATAGATTCAATCATTCTAACGTCTCAGCCAGGCCAATCACATCAAGTGATCGCACCTGTGTGAGGCAGAGTTTGCTTCAGCCCAACTTTTCATTAGGAAGATAGAAAAGACACACACAGACAGCCGCGTGGCTTGGATGCTCGACTTTGAGTCTCGTGGGCGTTTGGTTGGAGGAGCTGGAAGTTGGGCTTTCTGGATCCACGGCTGACAGGGCAGCTGTGCTGCACAGTCCAGCTCAGCGCTCGTAGCTGTGAGGACACAGCGAGTGCAGCAGTCATGGCTGCTGGCTTCCTAATTACAAGGTAACACATTAAATATGAAACCAAATGGGTTTTATTAGGTTCATTTTATTTACTTGAGTCTACCTTGACTGTGTATTTGTAACTGTTTAACAGATTATTGCTGGTCTGTTTGTTGAGTGAGGTGAACTACTCCTCAGCTTTTCCAAGAGGTAAGCCTGACTCACCTCCTGCTGTTTGGAGATGGGGCTAAAACTCTTCTTGTAAATAAGAGAATGGGCCTTTGTTAAAATACCTGTGTTACTATAACTGAAGAGTCCTGCAAATTAAACCCTGTTAAGCTTTGATTCGTTAGCAACAATTTACCAGCTCCCCTAATTAAAGTGAGACCAAACACTAGGCCTACGATCTGATACACAGCACTGACAATTCAGGGTGGTGTTTTAGGGAAACTGCACTGCTTCATTCACGTTGGCTTCATCTGCAGACTTACAGGCACAAGATGGCTCTAAAATTCTAGAATATTCTAGCAGCTCTCAACCAAACCGTGGTTATTAAAGTGTGCTTTAATATGTATAGTGATGTAAGAGATCTCCATAAGAAATCTGACCTATGTCCTTTTTCTTTTCTCCAACCCTACACAAATCAACAAAGAGTTGTAACAACTTGCAAATGCAGGGGAATGTCTATAAAGGGGTCTCGAGGTGGAACTCTTCTTCAGTCCTGAAATGTAATTTTTACAATCTGAGTCTAATTAATGATAAGAAATATATGCTATTAACTTTTCAAATGTATGTGGTCTTAAAACAGGACAGTGTTCAGGGTATGTTTGCAGCATTCTCACGCTATGGAGTTCTTGTGTACTGGATCTAGATGCTGTCTCCACACTATATGAAATGCAGTTGGTATAAAATGATTTGTCCTGTGCTTCATCTTATGCTGCTTAAATTGTTTCACAGGGAACTAGACGAGCCTTCTTTGAGCCAACTGTCAGGCCGGTTTATTCGTCACGACGCTCCTTTGTTGTCATTTGAAAAACACAGTAACAACACTTGGGTGCAGTCGGGAACTGTTTCTGTGCTGCTAATCATGAATTATGAAGTCCATTAATTCAAATTAGATTGTTGAGATTCTAGAGACGTGTTGAAAATAGATTTTTAATGTCTAAATTTTACTACTTCTTTCTAACCTTTATTTAACCAGGAAGATCCCATTGAGATTAAAAACCTTTTCAAGGGATGGGCAGCAGCAAGTTACAAGTCACAGTTACAGAAATTACTGTTAAACACAGACAGCAACAACACAAATGCAAAATTAAATGAAATGAATAAAATAAAGATAAAAAAAAAAAAATTTTAAAAATCAAAGGAAAATACAAAAATTCAGTTAAAATGACAATCTAATTGAAGCAATTGCATGTTATGGACTTGGCCTCAGGGATTCTTAGCACTTAAGTGCTTTATGAAATAATTCAGTTGTTTTCCAGTCGTTCTGCAGTTTGTTCCAAGCCAAGGGTGTTAAATGTCTGTTATATAAAACTGTATAAGTGAGCGTTCCTCCGACTTGCCGAAGCAGGCCATCCTACCCGAGAGTATAACTCGGTGTTGAGTCTGAGATTTACGGTTAGTGATGAACCTCAGTGAAGCATGATACACTATCAACCATTCGAAGACATTGAGCAGAAGCATTCATGTATAGAATATCTCCATAACCCAGCACAGGCAAAAATGTTGCATTTAAAAGCAGATTCTTTGTATTGTAAGAAAAACAACTTATTTTGAAAATAAAATCTGTTTTAACTTCAGATTTTTCACGAGATTCTCTACATGTGGTTTGAAGGTGAGCGCTGTGGCACTCCGTTGTGCACTGTAACAAATTCAGACCATCAGATTTAATGCACTGAGACATATCACTGAGACAGTTTGAGAACCATGCCACTGCTCTGAGTCCTGACTTGAGGAGTTTAAGTTTTAAAATACAATGATCAACAGTGTCTAATGCTTTTGACAAATTAATAGAAAGGGACGCACAGTGTTGTTTCTTATCAAGTGCAACAGTAATATTATTTGCCACTTTCACTGCAGCTGTGATAGTACTGTGATTTATTTATTTATTTTCTTCCCCTAAAGCCTGATTGATCAGATAAAATGGCATTGGTGTGTAGAAACTCTAACCGCTCGCACACACGAGCTTCAAGAACTGTGGCACAGGACAGATTAGATATTGGTCTATAATTAGTTAAAATTGCTGGGTTGCCCACTTTTAGTAGAGGGACAACAAAAGTTGATTTTCATACTGAGGGAATTTGATTCAATTCAATTTTATTTATATAGGAAGGAAAAACTCCCTTTTAACAGGAAGAAACCCCTGCAGAACCAGGCTCAGGGAGGGGCAGGGCCATCTGCTGTGATTGGTTGGGGTGAGAGAAGGAAGACAGGATAAAGACATACTCGGGAAGAGAAACAGAGATTAATAACAGGTATGATTCAGTGCAGAGAGGCTATTAACGCATAGTGAGTGAAAAAGGTGACTGAAAGGGGAAAAACTACGGTGGCCCTGAGAGGCCAAATGGACTGCAACTTCAGAAAACACTTGCAAAAAGAAAGACGCTGCAAAAAGAAAGACGCTGCAAAAAGAAAGACGCTGCAAAAAGAAAGACGCTGCAAAAAGAAAGACGCTGCACTGCAACTTCAAGAAAAACGCTGCACTGCAAAAAGAAAAACGCTGCAAAAGCACAACGGAAATAGGAAAAAAGACAACGGAAATGTTCCTGGGGAGACAATAACCCGACGGACCAGTTGCACGAACCAAAACAAGCTGTCTTTTTTTTTTTTTTTTTTTTAAACCAAAACAAGCTGTCTGTCACTACCCGATCCGTACCGGAAACCCGATCGGTCACCTGCATGCGCAGGGGTTTTCTTCTTCTGTTCGTTTAATGGCAGTTTACTCCCCAGTGTACGAGGATACCGCCACCTGCTGACTGAGCTAGTGAACCCTATTGTAAACTGAATTAGCGTCATCACAAACGTGTGTTACATTTGATTTAGTGATAATCGAGTGTGTTTATGCTTGTCTGTGTGGAGAGGATTGTTGGAATAGTGATGATGATGTCCGCTATCACTGTCAATTGCCAGTAAACACTTCATCTGGCTGATGAACCTTCACGTGACATATTATAAAGTCTGTATTATTAACTCTGTCATTAGGCACCATTCTTCTTATTTGACGGTGCTGTTGTTCAATAGGGGAACGCTCTCTGTTGAGGAGAAAAGAAAAACTTTGTTGCGGTTACGGATTATCCATTGTTTAAATGTCCCGGTAGTCAAAAAGGCTGTTGAGAAATGCTAGGAGCTAAATGGGTGCTAACCGTGTCATTCAAATATATTGAATGTCGCAATGTTGGCAAAGAGAGGAAGTGACGTAAGATTTGCGCATGCGGGGTACCGTGCAACTGGTCCGTCGGGTTATTGTCTCCCCAGGAACATTTCCGTTGTCTTTTTTTCCTATTTCCGTTGTGCTTTGTGTGCTTTTGCAGCGCTTTTCTTTTTGTAGCATTTTTCTTTTTGAAGTGCAGTGTTTTTCTTGAAGTTGCAGTGCAGCATCTTTCTTTTTGCAGCGTTTTCCTTTTTGCAGCATTTTTCTTTTTGCAAGTGTTTTCTGAAGTTGCAGTCCGTTTGGCCTCTCGGGGCCACCGTAAAAAACAGTCGTCCAGCCTGGAAGTAATAAATGCATGAACTAGTTTTTCAGCGTCACTCTGAGACAGGATATTTCTAACTTTAGAGATGTTGCACAAATGAATGAAGGCAGTCCTACATGTTTGTTTAATATGTGCATTGAAGGACATGTCCAGGTCAAAAACTGACTCCAAGGTTCCTCACAGTGTTACTGGAGGCCAAGGTAATGCCATCCAGAGTAAGAATCTGGTTAGATGCCATATTTCTAAGATTTCCAGGGCAGAGTACAATAACCTCAGTTTGATCTGAATTGAGGAGCAGAATGATTCGTATCCAGCGTGAGGTTGAAAGTGTTGGGAGAGTCTCTGCCACAAAATCGGCTGCCAGTTTCAAGAAGTAAGGATCTAGTACGTCTGGTCATGAAGATTTTCTATCATCTGACACTTTAAGAGCGTTACAGATCTCCTGCACAGAGAAAGGACCAAAGTTAAATGGCTGAGCAGTGTACACCAGAAGGTTTGAGCCGAATTTTAGAGACTGGACTAAGAGAGTCAAAGAGCCAGAAGATATAAAGTGCTTGTTAAAGCAATTCATAGTCTCCTTCCTATCATAGACAGGAACAGAAGCCCTAAAAACCTAGGTGGGTAGAGCGTGGGAGCTTTTACTCACTGAAAGAGACTTAATTTAATTTAACTTAATTTAACCCATATTGTGATCATATCATCTTGGGTATCAAACTGCACACATTAAGATGAAGACTCTTAAGCCCAGGTGAGGATTTAAATTCAGATGGTGTTTGACTGCATTGCAGCTCAGGGCCTGGTCTAGGTTGAACATCACCAGATAAGAGCAGTATTAAGACAATCATAAGTCTCTGCTTTGAGACTTTGAGTTTGAATTGTGAAATGTTGAAACTCAGCAGAATTTTTCATAACTTTGTAATCATACAAAACAAGGTTTTGAAGATGAGGTAAATCTTTGTGTAGATCAAATGAAAAATCCGTGTCCTGTTCCAAATACATTGGAGATCGTACAGGATGTACAGCAGCAGTGATGATATAGATCTGGGATCATGTCTCGCAAAGTGAGCACACTGTTAAATGTGCTTGACTTAGAAAAATTCAGTGTCCCAAAGTCCCCCACAGCCAATAAGCAAAGTTATTTTAAAAAGTAATTATCCAAAACACACGACTATTGTTGATACTGAATTAAATGCATCATCAGGCTGCAAAGACCTAGGATGTTCCAGCCAGAAGCTCATGTCCTGGTGGCTTGCTAGCAGATGACTTCTGCTAGCAGCACATGCACCAATGTGGTGTAGAGGGCTTCAATCAACAGCACAGGCCCCGATATAATGCAGATGAGCTTTTGCTAGCAACACAGGCCTTAGTGTGCTGTCGATAGGTCCAGCCAGCAGCACAGGCCCTGGTGAGGCTCAGTTGGTTTCTGCTAGCAGCACAGGCCCTGGTGTGGTGCAGACGACTTCTGGTAGTAGCAGAGGCCCCCAAAATGGGCCACTTTCCAAGAACTAACAGAATAGTTTAAAATACCTTGTTGGAAAACACTAGAATCCATTTAAAATAGTAAAAACAGAAAAATACCCAACAAATTCAAAGCAGACATTCAACAAGGAGACATGCTGCTGCCATCTTGGTCAGCGGTCTTGCCATCTAATCTTGCAGAAATTACAAATTACAATGTAATATTTACATTAACCTTCACTTGTTTTCTTTCATAGCCAGAAGTTTTGTGCAACCGGGAGTGTGGCAAAGTGAAGGAGAGGAAGAAGCCTACAACTATGAGAACTGTCATCCTTTCTACTACATCAGTGCCCAGGACAAAACATTGGAAAAGCAGGGACGTTTTAGGACGGCCCCTTTCCATATCTGTAAACAAAACCATCCCATAGTGTACCAAAAAGCCTCAAACCTCAAGCCTGCAAACCCCTTGCAGCCACGATCTAATGTTGCCACCAAATGGCCAAAGGAGACCGTTCTACCCCAGCCTCCACCACAGAAGAAACATCTGTCACCCAAACCCAAAAGCTACGAATTTAGTCTGAGCATTCCATATTTTGATCTTTCGGTCAGAAATGAAGGGGGAGATTTGGCCAGTGAAGGACATGATGGTGGAAATGATGCTCCTGCTGTCTCTAAACCAGGCTTTCAAATAGACTTATCCGTTCCCTCTTCATCTGTCTCTCAATATCCCAATATCCCAATGACCAGCTATGTTGACAGTTCAGTAAATCAAGAAAATCCAGAGAACACAGAGTTTGTCAATTACGGTAACATAAAGCAGGAAATGCCACAATCAAGGCAACCTTTCTTAAACTCTGCTGGTAGTAGTTACTCAGAAACACAGGAACAGGCTTATAAACCATATTCCATCGAAACACAATCAAGTTCAACTCTTACTGGATCAGAAAGACCTTTTCTACATTTTCAAACACAGGAGCAGACTTATGAGCCAGTTCATGTTAAACCACAAAGTTCCACTCTGCATGAAACAGAAAGGCCTTTCTTCAACTTTGAAACAACACCACAACAGACTTTTGAGCCAAGTCGTGTTAAACCCCAGTCAAGTTCACCAATAACTGGATCAGAATGGCCTTTCTTTAACTCTGCAGCAACACAGCAACAGACACATGAACCAGGTTATCTTAGACCTCAATCAAGCTCAACCCTTGGTGGATCAGAATGGCCTGCCTTAAACTTGGCACCACCCCGGCAACAATCCTTTGAGGCAGGTCATCTTAAGCCTCAAGCAAGTTCAGCAATAGCTGGATCAGAATGGCCTGTCTTCAATTCGGCACCACCCCGGCAACAATCCTTTGAGGCAGATGGTCTTAAGCCCCAATTAAGCTCAACCCTTGGTGGATCAGAATGGCCTGCTTTAAACTTGGCACCACCCCGGCAACAATCCTTTGAGGCACATGGTCTTAAGCCTCAATCAAGCTCAACCCTTGGTGGATCAGAATGGCCTGCTTTAAACTTGGCACCACCTTGGCAACGAACCTTTGAGCCAGGTCGTGTTAAGCCACAGTCCAGTTCAGCAATAGCTGGATCAGAATGGCCTTTCTTTAACTCTGCAGCAACACAGCAACAGACACATGAACCAGGTTATCTTAGACCTCAATCAAGCTCAACCCTTGGTGGATCAGAATGGCCTGCCTTAAACTTGGCACCACCCCGGCAACAATCCTTTGAGGCAGGTCATCTTAAGCCTCAAGCAAGTTCAGCAATAGCTGGATCAGAATGGCCTGTCTTCAATTCGGCACCACCCCGGCAACAATCCTTCGAGGCAGATGGTCTTAAGCCTCAATCAAGCTCAACCCTTGGTGGATCAAAATGGCCTGCTTTAAACTTGGCACCACCTTGGCAACGAACCTTTGAGCCAGGTCGTGTTAAGCCACAGTCCAGTTCAGCAATAGCTGGATCAGAATGGCCTGCCTTAAACTCAGCAGCAACACAGCAACAGACTCATGAGTCGGGTTATCTTAAACCACAATCAATTCCAGCCCTTGGTGGATCAGAATGGCCCTGTCTTCAATTCGGCACCACCCCGGCAACAATCCTTCGAGGCAGCTGGTCTTAAGCCTCAATCACGTTCAACCCTTGGTGGATCAGAATGGCCTGCTTTAAACTTAGCACCAATTCAGCAACAGACTCATGAATCAGGTTATCTTAAGCAACAATCAATTCCAGCCCTTGGTGGATCAGACTGGCCTGTCTTCAATTTGGTACCGACTCGGCAACAAACCTTTGAGGCAGCTGGTCTTAAGCCTCAATCACGTTCAACCCTGGATGGATCAGAATGGCCTACCTTAAATATGGCACAAACTCTGCAACAGGCTTCTTTACACAAGAACTAACTCAGTGTCAACTCTGTTCAATCTGTGCACAAAGGTTATTTTACTTTTGGAGCGCATTTCTGCCAAGACTGTAACTCACCATGCAAATAAATACACAATTTCCTTCTTGCATCTGATGTCATTTATATTTTCATACTTTTACTCATACATCTCTAGTCCCTTTAGGGCAAAAATAACTTGGTATTCACTTATATTTTCTAAAATGTCCAATAATAGTTTTAGAAATCTTTAACATTTTATAGGACTTCTGTAGTTGCCTTCTACAAAGATATTTGACCACCAGCAGGTTGCTTTGCCAGAAATGTTGTCACCTCTGTAGTAAGAAATGCAGTGTTTGATCTTACATCAGGGCCTGCTGTTTCTGTGTTTAAATAGTGATTCTATATTGGTGTTGGGTTTGGATACCAGAGTGAGTAGTCTTGCCTTATTACAGCTGGAATGGGTCCAACTCCCTCACTTTTATAACTGGTAAGATGAGAATAGAAGGATGACGGGATAAAGACATGCTGTGGAAGAGAGACAGAGATTAATGACAAGTATGATTCAAGGAGGTGTATTAACACATAGTGAGTGAAGAACTATCAACCAATGCATCATGGGAATCCCCCAGCAGTCTACATCTATTGCCGCATAACTGAGGATTCAGGGTCACCTGGTCCAGCCCTAACTATATGCTTTAGCAAAAGAAAGTTTGAAGCCTAATCTTGAAAGTAGAGATAGTGTCTGTCTCCTGAATGCAAACTGGAAGCTGGTTCCATAGAAGAGGGGCCTGAAAACTGAAGGCTCTCCCTCCCATTCTACTTTTAAATACTCTAGGAACAACAAGTAGGCCTGCAGTGTGAGAGCAAAGTGCTCTAGTAGGGTGATATGGTACTACAAGGTCATTAAGATAAGATGGGGCCTGATTATTTAAGCCAATGGAGGGAAGCCAAAACAGGAGAAATCTGCTCTCTCTTTCTAGTCCCTGTCAGGACTCTTGCTGCAGCATTTTGAATTAGCTGAAGGCTTTTCAGGGAGTTTTTAGGACTAATAATACTAATGACTAATGATAATAATTAGTCGTCCAGCCTGGAAGTAATAAATGCATGAACTAGTTTTTCAGCGTCACTCTGAGACAGGATATTTCTAACTTTAGAGATGTTGCGCAAATGGAAGAAAGCAGTCTTACATATTTGTTTAATATGTGCGTTGAAGGACATATCCTGGTCAAAAATGACTCCAAGGTTACTCAGTGTTATGGTAATGCCATCCAGAGTAGGAATCTGGTTAGATACCATATTTCTAAGCTTTTCAGGGCCGAGTACAATAACCTCAGTTTGATCTGAATTAAGAAGCAGAAAGTTAGCAGCCATCCAGGTCTTTATGTCTTTAAGACATTCCTGCAGTTTAACTCATTGGTGTGTGTTACCTGGCTTCATGGACAGATAGAGCTGGGTGTCATCTGCATAGCAGTGTAAATGTATGCTATGTCTTCTAATGATACTGTCTAAGGGAAGCATGTATAATGTAAACAGAATTGGTCCTAGCACTGAACCCTGTGGAACTCCATAATTAACCTCAGTGTGTGAAGAGGACTCTCCATTTAAATGCACAAATTGGAGTCTATCAGAAAGATATGATACAAACCACTGCAGCACAGTACCTGTAACACCTACAGCATGTTCTAATCGCTCTAATAGGATATTATGGTCGACAGTATCGAACGCTGCACTGAGGTCTAGCAGGACAAGCACAGAGATGAGTCCACTGTCAGAGGCCATAAGAAGATCATTTGTAACCTTCACTAAAGCTGTTTCTGTGCTGTGATGAGCTCTGAAACCTGACTGAAACTCTTCAAATAAACCATTCTTCTGCAGATGATCTGTTAGCTGTTTGACAACTACTCTTTCAAGGATGTTTGATATGAAAGGAAGGTTGGAGATTGGCCTATAATTAGCTAACTCAGAAATATCAATTGGAGAAAAAGACTCTAAATGTTGCATCTGTGAGATGATTATGGGTAATTTTTTCTCTAATTGTTAAAATTTTATTTGTGAAGATGTTAATGAAGTCATTACTTGTTAACGTTAAAGGGATAGTTGGCTTAACAAACATGTTACTGTAATCAGATTACTTTTTTCAAGTAACGAGTAAAGTAAGGGATTACTATTGCAAAAACGGTAATTAGATTACAGTTACTTTCCCGTAGGAATGCTGCATTACTAAAACCGTGAGTTTTTTGCGAGAATGTCTCATGACAGTGACGTAAGCGAGTGTGATGTTCGTGACAACAGCTGTGTGCATTTAAAGCGTGGAAGTACTGACCTTACTTTGAGTTTGATTCCATAAAAAGTGACAAAAACATTAGCGTTCGTTCTGCGTGGGAAGAAAACTTCTTTCTACAGCAAAAAAACCCCTAAACTTCCGAGCAAGCACCGAGTGCGCTGCCATGGAAATTCACAGAGAAACTCGCGGATTCTTCAACTGACCGCTGCGGCACACCTGCACCAGGGCAAACCTCCGCCTGCCCCACTCCTAGAGCAACACCACCGCTAGTCTTTGATTTTATTTATTTTCTGCTGTGTTTCACTTGCATCTATTTGTGTGTAAACACAAAAAATATTTTATTTTATGTGCTGGAATGTGCAGAAAATAGGTTTAAATGTTAAACAAATTTCTTCCAGTCAGAGAATGTTGCATTTAATTACATTTTTGCTTGATGCATAAAGTTAAAAGATTAAAACTAATAAAACAAGTTTTAAAAAGAGACTTTTCCATTTGATTACATTTTGTATGATGGATTATGCAGAAAAAGTAGAATTGGGCTGAAAATTCTCTCACTTTATCACCCATTCAGGTTGTAATTCGTGTTTTTAAAAAGTAACTAAGTAACTAAGTAATTAATTACTTTTGAAAATAAGTAATCAGTAAAGTAACGGGATTACTTTTGGGGGGAAGTAATCAGTAATTAGTTACTGATTACTTTTTTCTAGAAACTTGACCAACACTGCTCAAAAGAGCTCTGACTTTTTGTCAGCCTGGCTACAGTGCTGAAGAGAAACCTGGGGTTGTTCTTATTTTCTTCAATCAGTGATGAATAGTAAGATGTTCTGGCTTTACAGAGGGCTTTCTCATAAAGCAACAAACAGTTTCTCCAGGCTAAATGATGATCTTCGAAATTTGTGCTGCGCCATTTCCTCTCCAACTTACAAGTTATCTGCTTTAGGCTACACAGAAACTGCACAGAAAACTCTGTGTAAGGCCCAGGTGGACGATAGATGATAACAAGTAAGACTGGTTTCTGAGTTTTACAGCTGGGGTGGACGAGGCTAAGCATCAGGCTTTCAAATGAATTAAAAGTCTGTCTGGGTCTTTGGTTGATTAATAAGCTGGTGTGGAAAATTGCTGCCACACCTCCCCCTCGGCCTGTGCTTCGAGATTTGTGGTAGTTAGAGTGACTCGGGGGGGTGTTGATTCATTTAAACTAACATAATCATCCTGCTGCAACCAGGTTTCTGTAAGGCAGAGTAAATCCATTTGTTGATCAATTATTAACTCATGTACTAACAGGGACTTGGAAGAGAGAGACCTAATGTTTAATAATCCACATTTCACTGTTTTACTCTTTGGTGCAGTTGAGGATACTGTATTGTTCTTTCTTTGTGATTTTTTTATGTTTATGTCACAACATCAAGCATCACTGAGTGGACGAGAGCATCAGGAGGTCGACCCTGTGACCCGGTGCAGAGGGAACGCTCGGCGTTTGTAATGCTGACAAAACAAAACCATGTGGGAGATTCAGTGTGAATGATTCGTACCATCTGAACTCGTGGGGTAACATTTTTGAAAATGCTATAAATACAAAGAAATATAATATAAATACTCTTTCTGCCACGATGCCACGTCTCTTTTTGAAATTGGATTTTTAATCTTAATTAGATGTTTTTACCTGGATAAATAAAGGTACTGCACTGGGATAAGAAATAATAAAGTCCATAGTGTGAAGGCTCTTCTTCTTTAAAGCCTAATGGCAGCTGGTAAACCAACTTAAAGCCACATTACCGCCACCTACTGGAGCGTGGATGGGAAAATAGCAGGAAAAAATAACTATGTTGTCTCCTTCAATCCTGTAACGGGAAGATATTCAAATGAAAGATTTTGTAATTCTGTGTTGCTGTCCTAAACAAATTCCTCAGGTTGCTAAATATAGCCACTAATTTCTTCTTTCTCCCTCACACGTGTATGGGGGAGGGAAGTTGACCTGTTGGGTACCTCAGTTCAACTTCTCATTAAAACAGGCTAATTGGAAACACCTGCAGCAGGAAGGACCTATAAAGACAGCAGCATGTCCTGAACACTTGACTCAGAAGCACACTGGTGTTTGGCTGGAGTAGCTGACAGGGCACGGCTGCATGCACAGTCCGGTTGGAGGGTTTGTGAGGACACAGCAAGTGCAGCTGCAGCAGTCATGGCTGCTCGGTTCCTCATTGCAAGGTACCACGTTTAAATGTGCTTTCATGATCTACACTTCCTGTACTCAAATGTGGACCTTTGTCTGGTTTTATCTTGACTGTATTTGTGCTGCTTGACAGGTTTTTACTGCTTTATGTTTTGAGTGATGTGAACTACTTCTCAGCTTTTCCAGGAGGTGAGCCTTACTTGCATCTTGTTGTTATGAATTTTTTCCAAAGCCTGTAGCAAATAACATTTTCAGCCTGTGCTGAAACAACCTGCTCCACAGTTTAAAAAACTATAACAACTTACTGCCTTACCTGAAGAGTCCAGCAAAGTCATGCCTGCACGCAGAACCTGGGGCATCTCTTTAGAAAACACTTAATCATTCTTTAGATTCAAGATTCTTGGGGAAATTATGAAGGTCTTCAGTGGGTACTAAACAGGAGACAAAACAACCTTGGGAACAGCTAATATTCTAGAGCACATAATTAATACATTAGAAGTCTTTGAAAGCTGACTGTTAATGCCACTGTGTGCCACTAAATGGGTCTGCAGTCTATCTTTGTAAGGACAACGCAGCCAATGGGCTAAAGTTCTGTCGTGTCCAGATCAGCAGGTTAAATTTGGTTTGCTTTGGAAGCAGAGAATTGATGTGGATAAAATGTATCAGACACTGAGAAATGTCACCAGAAGACTCTAAAGAATTGAATGTTTCTGATGCTAGAGCAACGTTAAACTGGAAATGCTGATTAGATCCAGTGGTAGGACAAAGTATTCCAGACCAAACCAAAAAGCCAGGTTTTCTTCATCTAAACTGGCTTGACAACATCTAGAAAGCTAGTTGAAGGTGACTGGTGTTAAGGTTCTTGGTGTTTTGTATACAGCACATTTCCAACAAAGTGCTTTACAGACTGAAGTGTAAAATACACAACAATAATAAAATAATTTTTTTAGAATAATAAAATGATACAATAAGACAAACATCTGCAGCAACAGTGACCGAAGCTGTAAAAATTGATGTTTGGGTCAACATGTGCTGAAAGTCAATCCATTAAAGATGTGTCTTTAGTAGAAACGTAAAATGTTCCAGTGTTTGTGCAGCTCCAGTATTTAGAGGCAGGGGTGTCCAACTCCAGGCCTTGAGGGCCAGTGTCCTGCAGGTTTTAGATCTCACCCTGGGTCAACATATCTGAATCAAGTGATTAGTTCATTACCAGGCCTCTGGAGAACTTCAAGGCATGTTGAGGAGGTAACTTAACAATTTGGATCAGCTGTGTTGGATCAAGGACTCATCTAGAACCTGCAGGACACCAGCCCTCGAGGCCTGGAGTTCCCCATGCTCTGATTTAGAGGGAGGGGGGCCTGCCACAGAAGGCTCTGTCACAACAAAATTTAAGTTAGACCATGGAATAATTAACACTGGTTTTTAACTTAACCTCATACTTTCAGGAGCCTGAATAGAAGCTCATATGGGTAAGAAGGGGTTTGGTCGTTTTCATGATGTAAAAACACAACTTGGATCCTGTAAGGAAGCCAGTGTAGGGAGGCTAGCACTGGGGTTATGCTCCATCAGTTTCATACCTGTCAGCAGACAAACTGCTGCATGTTGGCCCACCTGAAGATGGTAAATTGAGGACTGGTCCAAACCAAAAAGTGGAGAGAATTACACTAGTCCAAACTGCAACTGAATGAAAAGATGGTAACAAACAGCTAAATCCTCTTCATGGCACTGAAAACTAACCCTTTGTAAAGTTTTAAACACAAGAAATATCTGTTTATGTAAATACTTTCGTGAAGAAACTGAAATGACTGATTCTAGAATCAAATTTCACTTGCTGGGCCCACGTCGTCATTTTAGGTTTGACAGTGTTTTAGTAGGTAAAGGTGAATGGCTTGGCCAGTTGAGCTGCGGTTTGGGGAAGGCCTCAAAGGGTACTGGCAGCGGCTCCCAGGCCTGGCAGATCCCCCCGTGTACTAAATAGATGTGAAGAAGATAAAGAATTTAAAAGGGAGGCAGGGTGGGGCACGTAAGGGAATGAACAGCTTGTAACTGGGAGAACATGTGGATAAGAACTGGAAGGCGTGTGTTTGGAGGCTTGGGCCCGCTCTTGGAATTCTGATACCTTCTCCAATTAAAGTGACATTAAAAGCAGACTGTAGTTAAACATGTAAAAAGTTTCTGAACCCCAACATTCCCCAGAGAGCCTCCTAAATGAGTAATTGTAGGTCTGTGCAAAAGTTTCTTGAGCTGCAATCATCTGCATTTCTTGCCGCCTTACAGATTAGGAAACAAATTTTGGTCCACTCAGAGAAGACTTATCAAATTTAAGTTACTTTCCTCCTGTTAAGATAAATCTGCATCAGTATACTGTCAAACTGTAGATGTTTTTTAGCTTGGTATAATCTGTATTCTTACCCATGTTCTCTCTCAGCCACAAGTCCTGTGCAGCCTAGAGCGTGGCAGGGTGGAAGAGGGGAACACGATGTGTATGGAAATCCTCGTCCTTTCCAGTACATGAGGGCTCTGCGGCCGACAGATCCAAAGATCAACCCTAATGTGCGCGATCAGGTCCAAGTCCAATCCCCGAGATCGTATCAGCCACGCTCCATTATTCCTGCCCACAGACCCATGGAAACATATCCGCTCCAGCCTCGAGCACACAGAAACCACCTTGTGGCCAAGCCCAGGAGCTTTGACTTGAGCCTGAGGATTCCTTTTGCTCAGTCTCGTGATGGTGCTAATCCTCCTCGGTACGGACCAAGCGGCTTTATTATTGACAACAGTTTTAATAATCCCGGCAGACGCCATGGCCATGATGCTTCCAAGCTGGGCTACCAGTTCAGCTTATCCGTTCCCTTTTCACGAGGTTCTCCACGCCGCCAGGAACATCACGGCGGACATCGACACAGGCCTGAGGAAGATGATTTGGGTCACCAAAGACCACAGTCCTATGTGCCGGCTCATACAAGGCCGCACCCCGATGAGCATCATCATCGTGACGAAGGCCGCCCTGGTCGGGTCGCTGCATTTCCAGAGCCAGATGGACTGGAACGCCCATCAAGGCTGCGCCATCCTCAGAGATATGTCGACCCTTACAGTGGCTACTACAACTCCCACATGAATCCTACGTGGAACGACTACTGGTGGTATTACCATGGACCTCACTGGGGTCATGTAAAGCATCCATCTTCTGACCCTTGGCCAAATTTCCATCGGTCAGCTTCAGACTGACATGGATGGAAGAGACGAGCCAAACTCGCAGGGCTCAGGTGGGTCACTGGTTTTTGGATATTACAACATGGCATTTCTTGATGGTTAAAACCTGTTCCTCATATTTCTTCCTCCTTCACAGCTCTACAGTGCAGCAAGGATCTCCTGTATTTATCTAAAATAAAGTGTGAAAGCTCTCCTGCAGTTTCTCTCGTCTTCTGTCAGGTTGAAAGAATAGCTGAACATTTGGGTTGAGGTTGATCTTTAGAGCTAATGACATTCATGTGTTTGTAAGCAAGAAGCAACAAGTCTATGCCTGAATGTTAAAAGTCACTGACTCTGCAGCGCACTAAATATTTAGGTGATGTACATTTTGAACTGCATCTAGAGATGTAACTGAACCCAGTATTTCACAATTATCGCAGGCTTGACACCAAATCAAGTGTCCCGTCTTTCACAACCTGCTCTTGTACAAATTTACAGGCACTCCAATTTATGTAGAAACTCCATTCGGCCATCGAATGACACTTCAGTCGAATTCCTGCTCTCAGGAGTCTCAAGCTGGGCTCGCTGCCTGCCAAGACACGAGATTAGCCACCCAAACTGTCAGTTTTGGCAGCGTATTAAATGGTTTCTCACATCTTAAACTTGTTCTCCAAGACAGTTCTTGGCTGCAGAGGATGACTTAAATGTTTAAAGTTTTCTCCCTGGTGAATAATGACAAAGAGATTTAGGTAAGATGATTCTTCTAAGGGTTAAATGAGACCTGTCCCCTCCTGAGCCTTTATCAAATGCAGTGGAGCACTGAGGTTTGGCAGTTGCTGAAAGAAGACTTTCTGCTGCACCCAGTCCAGATTGGCTGGCCTTGGCTAAATCCCTTTAAGCAAAATATGTAATTCTCAGATTATATTATTCACCAATATGTTGCCTCTAGACGAGCCCCTAAAATTGAGGCTGTTAAGTTTGAGTGTGCCTGATCTAAAACCTAATGCTGCAGGCTCTCAAGCTTTTAACGCCTGCCACACCACTACTAGCATATCATTCAAGAACCTTGCATTTTCCACCAAATCAGACTTGAAAATTAAAGTGACTGGATGTAGCACAAAACTGTAAGTGGTAGTCTGGTCAGGTACCAGTTTCAGCCCTGTTGGAGGCAATGGACAAAATGCTGATTGGCCTAGAACTGGCAAGAGCTTGAGGATCCCCACACTTGTGTACGGGTAAAAATGGAGATTTTTCGTTTAAAAATATCTCAGTCCACATGTAAACGCTAAAAATGAAATGTTGGCAAATCAGAAGCCTGGGACGGAAAGACTAAAGTACTTCCAAAAAGGTTTTGTTTTCTTGGAAAGGCAGACGAATGTTACTTTTCAAATGCCTTCAGCATTTCAAATGTTAATAATTAAAGTATTTTGGTTGGTGTAGACTTGCAACTAGGAATGAACAATAAAAAGTAAATTTATTCAAAACCACGTTAGGATTGTGGGAGCAGCTATGTTGAATGTAGAGGCCACGTCCGAAGTTCCCTCAGATGCCTGTCTTTCTAAACGGACGGACAGTAACTGTGTAAGAACTGCAGATAGTCAGATTAACAGCAACAGTATTTTGTCTCTATCCGCCATTGTAGAAATTCATCTCATTGAAACAATAACATGGCGCACAGCGTCGCGTCGGACAAACCGCACACCTGTGACGTTCCGTGACTAAATATCAGTTTTCCTCATCCACACGTAAACGCAAAAACGGCATTTGAAATTCTCCACCCTGGCAGGAGTTTTTAAAAATCTGTTTCAGTTTTACGTGTGGACGAAAGGTGCAAATGCACAGAAAAATCTTCGTTTTCAAAAATACCCGTGGACGTAGCCTTCAAGTCATCCCTTGGATATGGACAAATATGATAATTTTTCATAGCTAGATGTACCGCCACTGCATGCCATGAGAGATGCCACATTTTCAGCAAACAGCTCTTTGGGAGTTCCATTATTGGTGAAAAATAAAATTTTATGGCTGTCGTTGGAGTTTCTTTTATTTTTAAAGTTGTCTGTTGTGTAGATAAACACTGGCTCATGTGTTAATGCCTGTTTTATGCTTGACTGATTTGTAGGTCAGGTTTACATTCCTGCAGCTGTGTCCATGGTGGGGGTTTGTTTTTCACACCAACCACACAAAGAAAATCATCAGATCGGGTGAAATAAAACAAAACATTTTCTGTTATCACATTTTGGTGAGTCTGTGTGAACTTGAGCTCACTTACACCTCACTGGGTTAAATCGCAGTGCATCTTATTCTTTAGCCAGAGTGGGTCGTCTGCCTCCTCCTCCTATCCCAGCATCCTCCTCTTTCACTCCACCCTCTGCTTGTCCTCCTTCATTACATCCATGAATCTTCTTTGAGGTCTTCCTCTTTATTGCCTGGCAGCTCTATTTTTGACATCCTTTGTCAGTGTATCCACTCTCCCTCCTCTGTACAAAAAAGAGGAAAAACAGTCTACTCTAGTTTGAATCGGATATTAAAATTTTATTCATCTTTCATCAACCTTTTGAACACAGCTTGAAAGCTTTTAGAGCTGTATTCAAACATGTCAAGCTGATTAACGCACACTGTAAATAATGTGTTCTGTCCCTTTACCATTTTCTGTTCAGTGTTCATTTATTTCTCTCATGATTTTCTCAGTAACATCAAAATAAAAGCACCCAAGTTCACTGTGTGTATGTTGGAGCCTTTACATGTTTTTTTATTTCCTGGCTTGGCCACAGATGACAGACCGACTCATCCTCCTTCAGCTGTTCATGAATTTCCACAGCCAAATCTGGTTGTGGTGATACTCGCAGGTTCTTGTAGTGTGTCGTTGACCAGGCAGGTAAATTAGCTTCAGTTTGTGGTTGAAGGCTCAACAGCACATTCAGTCATGTAGTGTTGCCTCACCCCAAGAACAATTCAGCTATTTAATCTTAAAGTATCTCAAGTCTTTTTTTGTTTGCTTTCTTAACATAAAAAACATATATTTCATACCTCTGATAAATTTGCCTTTAATGTGGCAAATTATGTTGGTGCTTGAGCTCAATGCAAGACCTTTATTATTAGTGTTTTATTTCATGTCAAAATGTGTATAAGTGCATAAAACTGTAAAAGGAAAACAATACAGCACTGTACTGTAGAAGTTGAAATCAAATGTGTTCTTATTGTCCACATCCCCTCTGGGGCATAGATTCAATCATTCTAACGTCTCAGCCAGGCCAATCACATCAAGTGATCGCACCTGTGTGAGGCAGAGTTTGCTTCAGCCCAACTTTTCATTAGGAAGATAGAAAAGACGCACACAGACAGCCGCGTGGCTTGGATGCTCGACTTTGAGTCTTGTGGGCGTTTGGTTGGAGGAGCTGGAAGTTGGGCTTTCTGGATCCACGGCTGACAGGGCAGCTGTGCTGCACAGTCCAGCTCAGCGCTCGTAGCTGTGAGGACACAGCGAGTGCAGCAGTCATGGCTGCTGGCTTCCTAATTACAAGGTAACACATTAAATATGAAACCAAATGGGTTTTATTAGGTTCATTTTATTTACTTGAGTCTACCTTGACTGTGTATTTGTAACTGTTTAACAGATTATTGCTGGTCTGTTTGTTGAGTGAGGTGAACTACTCCTCAGCTTTTCCAAGAGGTAAGCCTGACTCACCTCCTGCTGTTTGGAAATGGGACTAAAACTCTTCTTGTTAAAATACCTGTGTTACTATAACTGAAAAGTCCTGCAAGTCTAACCCTGTTAAGAATTGAGCCATTAGCAACAATTTACCAGCTCCCCTAATTAAAGTAAGACCAAACACTAGGCCTACGATCTGATACACAGCACTGACAAGTCAGGGTGGTGCTTTAAGCAAACTGTGCATTTGCTTTTGTTTGTATCTTGATGTATTTTTCTGATTAGGAACAGCTTAAGTTAGCCTTTCAAATTAAAACTGTCTGGGTCCATGGCGTGGAGGATTGCTGCCATTCCTCCTCCGCCTTCATGGATTCAGACAGAAAGTTGGGGGTTGAGTAATTTAAATTAACAACTTTCCTGATGTAACCGCATTTCTGTGTGGCAGAATAAAGCAATATGTTGGTAATTAAGTCAGTGACTAACAGGAAAGAGAGGGAACTAATACAAAAATCCACATTCCTATATTGCAATATTGTTTTGCTATACAGCAAATGGAGAATCTATAAAGGGGACTCGAGGTGGCACTCTTCTTCAGTCCTGAAATGTAATTTTTACAATCCGAATCTAATGATTAAATATTGTCAGTTAAATACCAGTGTAAGTAAAAAAAAAAAAATAAAAAAAAATTAAATTAAAAGTAAGCTTTATTCACAGTCCTGTTTCAATGTACATGGTCTTGAAACAGGACTGTGCAGAGCATATCTGCAGTATTTTAATGTTATGGGTCTAAATGCTCCACACAATAAATATGAGTTGTCCTGCGCTTCATGTTACGCTGCTTAAAATGTCGCACAGGGAACTAAACAAGAACCTTGTTTAAGCCAACTGTCAGGCCTGTTTATTCTTTATGGCACATCTCTGCTTTGTTCTTGTTCCTCCCAGAGAAACCTCATTGGAAAAAAATGTAATGTAGCTCGGTGCATTAGCAAACTGTTTCTGTGCTGCTAATCACCAATTATGAAGCTAAATAGATCAAATGAATTATGCTCTTATGATAGATTCCTGCAGAAATATGTTGTTGAGGTTCTAGAGGTGTTGGTTTGGAAAATATAGTCTAAATGTTCAAATTTTACAATGTAATTTGTAAATTAACCTTCACCTGTTTTCTTTCATAGCCAGAAGTTTTGTGCAACCAAGAGTGTGGCAAAGTGAAGGAGAGGAGGAAGAAGCCTACAACTATGAGAACTGTCATCCTTTCTACTACATCAGTGCCCAGGACAAAACATTGGAAAAGCAGGGACGTTTTAGGACGGCCCCTTTCCATATCTGTAAACAAAACCATCCCATTGTGTACCAAAAAGCCTCAAACCTCAAGCCTGCAAACCCCTTGCAGCCACGATCTAATGTTGCCACCAAATGGCCAAAGGAGACCGTTCTACCCCAGCCTCCACCACAGAAGAAACATCTGTCACCCAAACCCAAAAGCTATGAATTCAATCTGAAGATTCCCTTTCTTGATTTCCTGATAAGAAATGATGGAAAGAATTCTTCTAATAAAAAACATGATGGTGGAAATGATGCGCCTGCTGTTGCCAAACCAGGCTTTCAGGTCAGCTCATCTGTTTCCTCTTCATCTGTCTCTCAGTCTCTCAACACCCCAACCAATAGCCATTTTGTCCACTTGGCAAGTCAACACAAACCAGAGACTCCTGATGTTTTAAACCCAGAAAAACCCATTTCAGCCACGACTGAATCAAGGCGACCCTCTTTAAACTCTGCTGGTATGGGCCATACAGAAACACAGGAGCAGCCATTTCCCATGAAACCACAATCAAGTTCAACTTTATTTGGATCAGGAAGACCTTTCGTAAGTTTTGCAACACCCCAGCAAGAGACTCGTGAGCCAGTTCATATTAAGCCAAGTTCATCTCTGGCTGAGTCAACAAGGCCTATCTTAAGCTTTGGAACAACACAGCAGCAGACTTATAAGCCAGTTCGTGTTAAACCTCAAAGTTCAACCATGACTGAATTAGAACAGCCTTTCCTAAACTTTGGAACAACGCAACACGACGGTTATAAGCCATATCCTATTAAACCACAATCAAACTCTGCCATGATTGGATTAAGGGAACCCTTCTTAAACTCTGCTGGTACAGAAGCACAGGAGAAACCTTATAAGCCATATCCCATCAAACTACAGTCAAGCTCGACCCTGATTGAACCAGCGAGGCCTTTACGTTTTGAATCACCACAGCATCACATTCATGAGCCAGTTCGTGCTAAACCACAAAGTTCAAACCAGATTGGAACAGAACGGCCTTTTGTGAACTTTGGAACAACACAACACCAGAGTTATGGGCCATATCTAGTTAAACCACAATCAAAGTCTGCCATAATTGGATTAAGGCAACCCTTCTTAAACTCTGCTGGTACAGATGCACAGGAGAAGCTTTATAAGCCATATCCCATCAAACTACAGTCCAGTTCAACCCTGGTGGAACCAGTGAGGCCTTTACGTTTTGCATCACCCCAGCAAAACATTCATGAGCCAGTTGGTGTTAAACCACAAAGTTCAAAGCATATTGGAACAGAACGGCCTTTTGTGAACTTTGGAACAACACAGACTCGTGAGCAACATCCCATTAAACCACAATCGAATTCAAACCTCATTGCATCAGCAAGGCCTTTCCTAAGTTTTGCAGCACCACAGCAAGAGACCTATGAGCCATTTCACATTAAACCACAAAGTTCAACCCCAGCTGTATCAGAGCGACCTTACTTTGGAACCACACAACAGCAAACTTATGAGCCATATCCAATTAAACCACAATCTAGTTCAACCATGGCTGCATCTGCAAAGCCTTTCCTGAACTTCGCAGCACCACAGCAGCAAAATTATGAGCCATTCCATATTAAACCACAATCAAGCTCAGATCAGTTAACCTCAGACTGGCCTGCCTTAAACTATGCTGCTATTGGACACTCACAAGCACAACAGGCTTATGAGCCATTTTACTTGAACTCGCGGTCAACTTCAACCCACTTTGGATCAGAACGGCCTGCCTTTAACTCTGCAGCTGCACGTCAGAATTATGAGCCGGTTCATGCCAAAATGCAATCTTATGACAGTTGGCCATATTTTCAGGACAGGTCAACGATGTCTTCAAGCCAAATGAGAGTCCAAAGACAGGACTCTGCCAGAAACAAACTCAACAGGAAACGTGACTACCCAAAACTTTTTGATGTGGCTGGAAGTGATGGTCATAACAAACTTGCTTATGTTTAACAAGTTCAGGCTCAAGGTTTTAAGTCTGCAATTGTCAAAAACTGTCATAGTTCACAGTTCATCCCCTTGCTTCTAAGACTTCTTTTTTCATATCCAGCCACCAGCCCTTCTGATTTCATCTCCAGTGACAACCAGGATACCAACCCAAACAATCTGGAACCATTTTCATCCTCACCTCTGTTCATCTTACCTAACAACACTTTGATAACATCCTTGTCAGTTCAATTGGAAGCAAAAAGTACCTGAGGTTTAGGTGAGTCATTACATTCTTATGATTTGAATACATCTGTGAAAACTGGTATAATGTCTGAATCTCTTGTCTTACAGTTGTGCACTTGAACTGAAGAGATGTTAATCTACTGTCTACTCATGTGAAAGTGCCCATGCTCCATCCTGTTTAAGTCTTTTGATTGGCTGCTCTCAAGACAAAACGGTGACAGTCATGTCTGTGCACTACAAACTGAAAGCAGGTGTCAGAGCAAAGGTTAGAAATATCTAGCTACTTCAACCTGTTAAGCTGACTGAAGTCTTTTTGTTTTTGTTTAATCCATACAAAAACATGAAGTATAGATTTAGCTCTTGCAGAGCGCAGCTTTCCATGTTTGTGTGGCCGGGTGCACTGATTTTTAGTCTAATCTTGTGCCCTGCAGCTTCACAGCAAAAAGCCTCCAGGATGTCATGGTATTTCACAGAGCTGCAGCCGAGCACAGTGACCTGTAGTTTCTTCAAACTGTATAAATGCAGAGGTGCAAAGAGGCTGTTTTCATGTTTTTGTTGGAGGTTTGAGATTAAAACGCTGACAAGTTGTTGCATTGGCACTGCATCACTACTAGGACATTAATCTAAGATAAGGTGAAGGAGGCACACCTGGAAACCTCCTGGTTTCCATGGTTGAAGTCGCAGTCTACAGGCCACAGAGCCAAGCAGTCTGGCTGGCCAAGAGTTTACCACCATAAAGCATTTTCAGTTAAAGGTAGAGGAATGTCTTGTGGTGTTTCTTGCTTTTTTGTGTGTTTTAGTTCCTGCATTAGCTCAAACTTTAATTACCAACAGATCCAACAGAGTTGTAAATGGTGTGATTGGGAACATAGTCAGTTACGTGATTGTTACATGGTTTATAACCCTTAGGTCACCATCTTGTAGTCTGACCTGTGGGTTAATCACTTGTGGAAGAGTGGCACTGATGGAAAATAAACGATGTTCACTATCTATAGAAAACTAGTCACTCATCCTTTTTGGTCTCTAGAATTGTATTGAGTGTAAAGCAATCCAATAACATTTCATGGTTATATACTGGCCAACTGTGAAACATTTCTTGCTTTTAGTTTTTCTAGAAGTCACTGAATGGTGGATCTTACCCTTTGTATGAAAAGAAAAAAATTAGTCTCCAAATCTAAGCTCTTCGAGGCTTTCCCCCCACAATATATCCCTAAACCTTCTTTGTTTTCCCCTAATGCAAAACTGGTTTATGAAGTTATTTGCTCACCACTGGCATTTTTTTAATTGTTAGCATAAATAATGAGTTGGTCTAGATTCCCGTTATTCCACCACTGGTGAGTCTGGTGGGGCCCTGAGCGGCCCTTCTACCCGTGTTATTATCTAAGAAATATTCAAACACCAGTGTGTTTAAAACAATGTAAAGACAAATTGATCACTCTGCTCAGTCATGTCTCGGTCAGAGTTGGACACACTAGACTGCTCTGCTAGCTAAATTAACAAATATAAAATGTTAAAGCAAAAGAGAGAAATATTGTGGTACTGGCTGAAGTTGTTATTCAAATGTCTCCTCCGCAGATGAGGTTAACCAAGCAGCATTTAGTTATAGTTAACCTTTATTTGCTTTACTCACCACGGTCTTGTTTTTTCACACTCCCAGAAAAGTAACTCTCCACTTTCATGGAGTGGCTTTTGTTGTCTTTAGCTTTGTCTAAAGAGAATCATGTGTGATACTTGTAGTGGGAATCAGGTGGGGCCTCCGTGGGAGCTCAGGTCTTTCCCACTGCCACTGCAAACCTTGCACACTGCCTCCATTACTCTCATAGTTTACTTTTTCCCTTCTAATTGCAAGTTGGTAACTTTGCATTTTTGAAACCGAATCTGCTCGTACCCAGTATTTTTATCACAGCAGGGTATAGTGTTGAGGTACCCGTTTTGTTTTTATTAGCTGCAGTGAAAACAGTTCAGGGTCTTTGTCAAATCTCAAGACTCTTCACAAATGTGTAGTCTATTGTATTCAACGATGAGAACTCACTGGAGTAGTTGAAGGAGCAAGTACATCAAGAGGGAGAGGAGGAAGAGGACTCCAACGTAGCTCTTGAAGTGAGGTTACTGCTGCTTGGTGTGCTGGAAAATCACCACCCATTCACACACATTTTAATTGCCCTTTTAAAATTGGCTGACTGTAGATTATTAAAGGTCTTTACTTTTTCACTGGGTTCAAGAGTTGAGGACATGAATATCATATTTACATCCATATCACCAAACCATATAAATTTTCCATTGAAAATAACTAGTCTGAGTACTTGTACAGTTTGCCAGTGTAACGAACACATCGGGCACGAATGAGAGGAAGCCGGTGTAACATTGAAGCTGCAAGGAGCGGGGGGGGAGGACTTTAAATACCTGGAGTCAAACGTCCAAAGCAACAGACGGAGAAGAGGATGGAGCAGGCAGGGCGACATGGCTGAAGACGAGTGTCAGGGGTGTTTTGTGATGGGCTCAGAGCAGTGAGAGTAAAAGGAAAGGTTTTTAAGCTGACAGCGGCTCTGAGAAGTTAAGATGTTCATTGGGAATGAACAGAATTAGAAATGAGTCCTCAGAGGGAAGCTCGGAGTCCGAGAGGTCAGAAATGGTTTGCACATGTGCAGCCGAGGGAGAGTGAATATACCAGATAAATGCTTCCAGGCGTAGTGAAGGAGGACATGCATGTTGACGTTACAGAGGAGGATGCTGGGATGGGGTGAGACTGAGGAAGATGATCCACTGTCCCCCCCCCCCCATTGCTGCAGTATCGCGTTTGAAATTCATTACAGTTGTGGGTTTTCCTCAGTGGAATCAATGTAACTATTTCCTGATGAGATCATCATTACAGGAAGCGATGGTTTTGTTCCCTCAGTAAGGAATCAAATGATAAAACATAACAATGATCAACTACATCGAAATGTCCATGAGGGCAGAACAAAAAACGGAGTCATGTTTATCTGTCCAGTTTACCTTGGTGCAGTCTATGCCGGGGGTGTCAAACATAAGTCCTGGGCCCACAGTTACCCTGGCAAAAGCTCAAATATGGCCATAGTTTTGTAGTTTTTCCTATTGAGAGAGATACTTACTTCACCACTGACACAACACCTAATAACAGAGTTAGACAAAGTTGCTTTTCCTACTGTCGATCACATAAATGTAATTTTTGTTTTTCATTTTTGTTTGGAAATTAAGACTTTTTGTGAATTAATGAAAACTTCATATTCTGTAATTAAAAATGGCTCTTACCATGAAAAAGCATAGAAAGTGTTTGTCTGACTGGGTGAATTGTGTAAAGCACTCTGGGTGCTCGCAGTGGGAAAAACTCTAAGAACCATTTACCAGTTACAAGAACAGGCTGGACAATGAACTAGCAGAACTTTTATTTTACATATTTAATTTTACTCGGTTGCCTCACAGTGTAAAATGAGTTTGGTTATACCTGATCTATGGGAAGCATGGCAGAGCTTAAAATGCAAAATCCAATAGCACTGTTGTAAATGACAAAATGAAGGTTAATTAAGTAGACGGTACAGATTTAAACAACATGTGGGGCTTAGTTACATTTTACCTGAACACTGAAGGACACTGCAGTTATCTCAGATTTATATAAGAGAAAACGGATAAACCCAGAGCTTTAAAACCTGCTGGGTGTCTCTGTTTGTTTTTCTGCTTCAAGGTCAGTTATTTAAACTGCAGAGCTGCAGCTGCCGAACACACAGCCCAGCTTAATTATTTAACTGTTTTAAAAAGGAAGAAGTAATTCAGAGTAATGAGCCTCCACCTTTAAGTGGAAATGGGTCTTTTCTTTGTTATCAAGGTGTCGTAACAGCACTGTTCAGCTGCAGGCAAAAACTAAGAAGTTTAATTCTGGAAAAATAACCAGGTGACATCACAGTGATGTCACCAAAGTTACTCTTACAGCCCAAAACTTACGAACAGTAAAATAAGTTTGTATTTCATGTCGGATTCTGTGTTACGGTGGTCCGGAAAAAGACAGAATTAGTCCTGTGAGCAAAATAAATGTTTCAGGTGCTCTGCAGCTCGAATATGACAAGAACGTCTGAGGAAGCTGAGTGACGGTGTTATACTGTGACAAAGCAGCGTGAAGAGATGCAACAAGTTACATCTGTCAGATTAACAACTGTTTGTATCTTTCCATGAATGCATGTAGTATGAGTTAATCTGGTTTATTCCCAACATGATGCAGAGTACGAAAAGAATACATCAGTGAAGTGTTAATACTGTTGTTTCTGAGGACGGGTTGGTTAAGTTCTAGGTTTACAGTAGACTAAAAGTTATATTTTGTCACAGTGTCAGGTGTATGTTTGTTCCATAATGTTTCCATGTGGTGGTCGATAAAGTGACGATTCTGTTGTAATCACAGATTGGCACGTTCACGTTAAATTGTTCTAAACAAAAGACTAAAAGGATCTGATCTTCATTAACTTTGAAAAGATGAAACGTATCACCGTATTTCTTCCAACACTAGAAATTTTGTTAATTTTTCTTTAACCTCCTATTCCACGGCATGCATTTTTAATTTCTCTTTGATATTTGGCCTGATTGGGTCCTGATGAATGTAAAAACAAAGAATTACCAGATTTTTTTTTTTTTTTTTTTTTTACCTAATTTTTGTTTCTAAAAACATTAGAGCCACATATGAGGATATTCGTTTAAAATTTTGATAGAACAGTGGCAGTATAATGTCCTCGTAAGTGCATATCAGACCCTTGTAGAGCAAAATTGAGTATTTTGGTCTAAATAACCCAACATGTGATGTCCACATATGTGGACGCCAGGTCCTAGGAGGTTAAAGGATCTCACAAAACAAACTAAATATTTGAAGATCATTTTTAGTTGTCATGCATCATGCAGTAGTAAATATGACACGAATCTCTGTGAAAGTTTGCATTAATCATAGCTTGTATGGAGAGCCTGTGACTTTTAAACAGTGAGATTGGCATTTGTTGTATATCGAGGCACCTGAAAATATTGGGGTGGTACACCAAAAACAGAACAACGGAGGGGAGGGGGTGGCGACGGGAAATTGTGAGGGGCCGACAAAGTGGCACAGTGTGAATGACGACAATTCTATATGCAGGAATGAATAAGTAAATGTTTCGGCTCATTGTAGGGTGTCTTCCTCGGTCTTCTGCTCACGTTTACTAAAATTATTGCCAACATGGGGCAGTCTTGCCAGGGGAGGCCCAGTATTTGGGTGGTGGCCAGTGCCCTCCTGACCCCCCCTTCCCATTTTGGGTGATACACGTTTGTGGTGCTGTGTAGCGTCGCCAAGAAGAACTTTCACAGTGATGCATGTTGTCTGTAACTCTGTCTTTTAGCCAAGATATTCTTCTAAATTTACATTTTCAGACATTAGATATTTGTCTTGATTTTTAGGGTATAATTAACACCATATTGTTTTGATGCAGAGAAACAAGTGAAACTGAAATGCGACTGGAAAAGTCATGATAATTTCAAACTCTTTCATGCTCTGTTGACTGATTTAACTGTCAAGGATACGCTGCAGGTGCGTGTTTGTCTGTAATGATGCTGTTTTACATCTTAACCAAAAGTCCCCTCAGGAGATTACCAACTTCTCGAAACTGAGCAATAAGAAGTACACACAGGCTATAAAATCCCCCACTTCTGGTAACTCCTCCATTATTTGAGCTTTTGGAAAACTTTGAAGTGTTGAAGGGCGTTGCGCATGTGACTCCATAAAAATGGAACCGTGTGTTAACTGGCCCTGCTCAGTCCAAAAGGGGCTGACCCTGTCATGTGAAATTGTCCGTGTCAGGCTTAATAGGTTGTGTAATAAGTTGTTTAATTGTTCACTGAACTAGCCCTCTACCACGGCTTCAGGCTCTTCCTGCATAGTTAAGGTCAAATATAAAACCAACCCCTCATTCATCTTGAACTACAGCATGGCTCCTGCACCGTCACTGACTCAGACGCTGGGATAGGACGCTCAACGTCGGCTCCCTTTCTTCACTAGACTCGTGGTCACAGACATTTTTAAAAAGATAATTCTGCTGTTCTGAATGGAGTTACAAGGAGCCAATGATGGCATTCGCCTGGCTGCCTACAGAGCCAATCTCCCTGCGCCAGTGGCTAATGGTAAAGCGACATCAGGAGGCTTTGAGTCCGATTACTACACATGTGATGGGGATGGCAGCAGTGTCGCATCTCGCGTATCTGTTGATTTAACTGGCTACGAGACTCTGGATGCCCCGCCGCGCTACGACTTCTATGCCAACACGGAGGTGTGGGGCCGACGGAGGCAGTTCAGGCCGTCTCTGTTCCAGCTGCACGCCGGCCCTGAGGTGAGGGATCTCTTATTTATTTAATTACGAAACCTAAGAGAGAAGAACTGAGTTTGGTTTTGTGTCTTGAGCAGGATGACTCCAGACCTCCCATGTATGAAGAGACAACAGGTGGACAGGCGGAGGCAGGAGGGAAGGACAGCTCTGAGGAAGATGAGGATGAGCAAAAGGAGCCGCCAACTGAACCCACGCGCTTCGGATGGGTGCAGGGGGTCATGGTAGGTGGAGGCTTTGACTGATGGGAGGCGATTTTTCTGCTGCTGTTTTTGAACTTGGAGCAATCTTGAATCTCCAGATATGTAAAGTTAAAAGATATTTTTCTTAGACTTAACGTTGTGTTTCCTGCAACTTAATTCAACTTAAACAAGGAATTAGAAAAGATTAAAATCTGAGACTAATGTAATTTAACTGTCGCCTGTTTTTGCACGTGAAGCTGTGAAAATGTGAAATTGTTTCTGAACATGTTTGCTTGTTTTTGACTCCCTGAGGCATTAAAGGGTTACAGAGTACAGTCAACGACTTATTGTTAAAGGAAGTTAAAAATATTACCCGTGTGAAACTTTAAGTTTCTTCCAAAACCAAATGAGGCCAAAACCAAAAAAAGTAGATTGATGACGATTTCATATTTGATGCACTTTCTACAAGCTCACTTTCACCGTGCATGCAGGCTTGGACAGAAACAGGACTTTTACTGAGCCTCCACAGTGATGCCGTTGATGATATTTAAACACCAGCAGGCTTTACTCAGTGTTGCATCTGTTCTCAGATCCGCTGCATGTTGAACATATGGGGGGTGATCTTGTACCTGAGGCTGCCTTGGATCACTGCTCAGGCTGGTATAGGTATGTCCAACGACAGCATCCTTTATCCACGGCACATGTTTCCCAGACGGTGAGTATCCCTCACACTCACGGTGTGTTTCCCTGTTCTCATCAGGGATGACCTGGGTCATCATCCTGCTGTCCTCGACTATAACTGGGATCACCGGTCTCTCGACCTCAGCCATCGCCACCAATGGCAAAGTCAAAGGAGGTTGGGTTTGTTCACTGCCACATGCAACAGCCTAGCTCTTTACTTTTAATGCTGCTGATTCCACACACAATGCTCACTTTTTAATCTACCCTCTCATCTGCAGGCGGGACGTACTTTCTGATCAGTCGCAGCCTCGGTCCAGAGCTCGGCGGGTCAATCGGTCTCATCTTTGCCTTTGCGAATGCTGTAGCTGTGGCGATGCACACCGTGGGCTTTGCTGAGACTGTTACCGACCTCATGCGTGTGAGTAGCATGCCGTTTTATACGTGCGCTTTTATAAAATACAGTAAATAATGTCTGTTCATTGTCTTTACGCGTGAAATGTCTTTGTGTGCCATCAGGAAAATGAAGCCGTCATGGTGGATCGAACTAACGACATCCGCATCATCGGCATCATCACGGTGACATGTCTGCTGGGCATCTCAATGGCTGGCATGGCCTGGGAGTCAAAGGTTAGCTTAACCAGTTGTATGTGACAGTATGATAAGCTGCCATAGTGGTTTGGATTTAAATGAATAGAATTTTTGCTAATTTTGTATTCAGATTATGAAGCCAGAGTCACTAACCAGTCCGGTATCTGGAAAAATCATTAATGCAACATTTTTGAAGCCATCTCACTCTTTCACATACTAGCAGAGGACTCGCCCTCTTCCTAGTTAGCATGTTGACGCTAGTCTTTGTGATAAACCCGGCAAGCAAGACACCAAGTCACAGCCGCCAACGATGAAAGACTGAGCCACACTTCAGCATTAAAATTAACATGTTTCCAGCCTGGTGCAAAAGCAGCTAATGTCCCCTTCAGATTTTGGTAACTCAGCAGTGTGGTGTTCTTAACTGAAAGTTGTGCTGGCACAGGCAGGCTTAGCTCCTGGGTCTCGCCTCCGTTAGCTGAGAAGTTTGCGTTGGTGAAACTGTCGCATTTTAATGGCCTTTTTTCTGCATTTTGTTTTATTCATGCATGGGCGTGTTTATGCTTGCTAACCAAGCTTTCCATGTTTCCATCTCCACCACCTTCATTTCTGGCTCGATAAATAATCTAAATAAAATTAAAAATTAAAATCAAAAAACTGCTTTTTAGTTCAACCTGGATACATAATCGATGCATAACGATGTGACTTTGTCCATCTTTTGTTTACAGTGTGTGCATCTGCATGTTTACAGCCTATTCTTCCTCCCACAGGCACAGGTTCTCTTCTTCATCGTCATCATGGTCTCATTTGCCAGTTACATTGTTGGAACAATCATTCCTGCTTCACCTGAGAAACAATCCAAAGGTTTCTTTAGCTACAAAGGTGACTATGCAGTGAGCCGGTCTTGCAGTTTACGGTAGTTTATCGCCGAGCTCTCCTGTAAACTCACTCTCTTCCCTTTAACAGCAAATATCTTTGCTGCAAATTTTGTACCTGACTGGCGGGGGCCAGGGGGCAGCTTCTTCGGCATGTTCTCCATTTTCTTCCCCTCTGCCACGGGCATCCTGGCAGGAGCGAACATCTCCGGAGATCTGAAGGCATGTTATACAAATGCTTCTTTTTTTTTTTTTAAGAGTGGGAATAATATACAGATAAGCCAGTCTGCTTCATGCACACACACACAGCTTTAAATTCAATTTACGTATGTTCATGTTTTTAAAAGCCTTTGTCGTCTCCTCCTCAGAATCCAGCAGTGGCCATCCCCCGAGGGACGCTGCTGGCTATTTTCTGGACCACAGTATCCTACCTCATCATCTCTGCTACCATTGGTACTGCATGCCTCTGGAAAAAGCTCTATTTTAGAGTTGATACTTTTTTATTTTATTTATGTGAAATAAGCTTACAAGCAAGTCTTGTAACTGCATTTTGCACCTGCAAAGTATCCAAACCACTTTTATTGCAGTTTCTGCCAGAGCAGCTGTTTCCACCACACTTTATCATAACACACACACACAGCTCTATGTGCATAGTATCCCAATAATTGTTGTTTTATGCAACAGCTCCCTGATCGCACAGTTTTCCTCCTGTAGGAGACCAAAAAAAGCAACCCTTAAATTCGTCTTTGTGTCCTCCCAGGATCCTGCGTGGTGCGGGATGCGTCTGGCGTTTTGAACGACACGCTGTCTCCCTCATCAGCAGTCGAGGATTGTGTTGGTACAGCATGCCAGTATGGCTGGGACTTCACAGGGTGCATCAACAACAAGACGTGCGTCTATGGTATTCACAACTACTATCAGGTCAACTCACACACACACACACACACACACACACACACACACACACACACACACACACACACACACACACACACACACACACACACACACACAGGAAATAAAAGTCAGTGCTGCATTTTCTTCCTGGTCATCATGGAAACTTCTAGTCTGTTCTACCCTGATGTGTAAAGTGCTTTGGGGTCCTTAGGGACTAGTAAGGCGCTATACACATACCTGACTAAGGTTATCCCGTTTACACACTTTTACTACTTTTCTGTAATTTCCCCTTACTCTCGCTCCACGGTCACACTCCCGCTCTATTAAGCAGCCACAGCAGGTCACCTTGTAAACACAAAGATGTTTCTGCCCTCTGAGTGTACTGAGTGAGCGTATTTCTGTCTGCAGTCGATGAGCATGGTGTCAGCCTTCGGCCCTCTCATCACAGCTGGGATATTTGGAGCCACTCTGTCATCAGCTTTGGCCTGCCTGGTGTCTGCTCCCAAAGTCTTCCAGGTAGACGCACAGTCGGTCTTCACGGAGGTTTACAACCATCAGATATTTCTTGTGACTCTTTAAATGTTTTTACAGAGTGTTTGCTTTACTGTGGCTTAAAGAGATGAAGTCTGACATCCGTAGATACGGGCAGTAAACTCACTTATATTTAGAGTATGAGAGGAATCTGGGATATCTGCAGGAATATTGTTTAGACACAGGGAGAACATGTCAGACCAAATATTACATCTTCTTGTTTCTTACTCCACAGGTCGCAAACTCAGCTTTAACGATGAAAGTCCCTGAGTGTCTTCTTTCTTGTATTAATGTGTTTCTTATTCTAACCTTTCCCCCCTCACAGTGTCTGTGTAAGGATCAACTCTACCCTCTCATTGGCTTCTTTGGCAAAGGTTATGGCAAGAACAATGAACCGATCAGAGGATACCTTCTCACATATATCATCGCTGCTTGCTTCATCCTCATCGGTGAGACTTTGAAAGAGTCAGAGTTGTGTAATATCTTTCAAATAAGATGAGTTAGAGCAGGGGTGTCAAACACAAATACACAGTGGGCCAAAATTCAAAATTGGAACAAAGTCGCGGGCTAACATTAGTATTTATTGGAAAAAAAATCTTCCTCCAGATATAAGAATGAATCTTTTCTTATGGACTCAAACAAGTTTTGCTGAAAAACTGAATATGGAACAAGCAAAGCTTAATACTAAACGATATATATATTAGGTGTATAATACCAGTAGCCCAGCTCTAATAGTAATTTGGTATGGCTTCGCGGGCCAAATGTAATTAGGCTGCGGGCCAAATTTGGCCCGCGGGCCAGAGTTTGACACCTATGAGTTAGAGGCATACCCGACAGGTTCAGAGGGCAATAACGGAATCATAGATGCAGCAATCAAAATGCTTTTGACAAACTGGAGGAGTCTCCCCCTGCTGGCAGTTAGAAAGAATGCGGTTTCAAGGCACTCCTGCATTGGGAACAGTGTGTCCATCTTTCATCATTAGTAGTCCCTGCTGTTGGGGTTTTAAATGTCAGTATGTGAGTGACATTTCAAACCCAAACAGCAGAGACTACCAATGATGGGGAGCTGCTGAGAAAGACTTTCCTAATTCACAAACATTTCTGCTGTTTTCATCTAATTTAAAAAAAAAAAAAATTCTTCAAAACTGTTTAGAAATACATGTTATTTCATATAATCATATTAAATATAATTTATCTAATAAAAACATTTAATAAACCAGCTCTTTGCAGAGAGAACGTTTAAAAAGAACCGTTTTGCACATTAAATGACTGTTCTGTAGCTTTACAGAGCGCCATAAAGATCCAGTAAGATGTTTCAGTAGGAACGTTTGCTTTGTAAAGAGTCAGCCAAGTTACCAAATGTACATGAAATCAAACAGTTTTGATATTTGTGATGGCATACGCTCTATGAAGCCCAAAGGCAGCCAAGTACTTAAGCTTATCTCACTGCTGATATCTGTTAATGCCAAATCAAAACTGTATTAAGTTATTAATTATGCTATCAAGCTTTTTCCTTGCGGCGTCACATTAAAAGCTTTTTTCATGTGAAACAATCACAGAAAACAGACAAATCCTCTTCTTTTATTGCCAGCTGAGCTGAACACCATCGCGCCCATCATCTCCAACTTCTTCCTCTGCTCCTACTCTTTGATCAACTTCAGCTGCTTCCACGCATCCATCACCAACTCACCAGGTAACCAGCTCAGAGATGGCAGAGCTGACTTTATCATTGTATATAAGAATGAATCATCATCTCAAGTTAAAATATGAACATATGTTAACTGTCTGTGTGCGCAGGTTGGCGTCCGTCCTTCAGGTTCTACAGTAAGTGGCTGTCGCTGCTGGGCGCCATATGCTCCGTGGTGATCATGTTCCTGCTGACGTGGTGGGCGGCCCTTATTGCTTTTGGCGTCGTCTTTATTCTGTTGGCATACACACTCTACAAGAAGCCAGGTAAACACACACAAACTCTCTCACGCACACGTGTGTAAAAACAAAGCCATGCTGCTGCTTCACTCCCTCTCTGCTGCGTTTAGACGTGAACTGGGGCTCATCAGTGCAGGCGAGCTCCTACAACATGGCTCTGAGCAGGTGTGCAGGCCTCAACAGCGTAGAGGACCACGTCAAGAACTACAGGTGAGCCTCTCCAGTGTCTCTTTCTGTTGTGAGGTACACACCCCAAACAGCTGAAGATCCACTATTAGCTCACACTTGATGAACTCACTTTTAAATCTGACATCTTCATCATTATTATTATTATTATTATCAAAATTTGAAGGTTGGATGAGTGTTTCTGGAGATCCTAAATTAAGTTAAGTTTCCTCTTTAGTCCAGCGGATTCTTTTTTTCATTCAGTTTGCAACAGTGTTACCATTTTTTATACTATTACTAAAGTTGGATCCACGGTTGAAATGCAGTAGTTTAACGTTTCTTTTGAAGGACTTTATCAACACTTCAGTTACTTTCACTAACCTCATAATGACATTATGGCAACGGTGGGGAGGAAGAACACTTTTAAAGCCAAGCTTTTTTTACTTTTACGTTCTAAGATTGAACCAATGTTTCTGGAACGATTGATGCTTATTTTAACTTCTTCTGGATTCATGAAGACATGAAGTCTAGTGACTTTTTTCAGGACTGCAATGACCTTGATCACCAAGGACATGCCCCTCAAAAATAAATGGTAAAGTCTAGCTTATGCACCAAGATACAAAAAGCAGAGTAGGACTGATAGAAGTTTTATTTAGTGATTTTCCAGGAAGAGAAAAAACAAAATACGTGAGACATGAAGAGTAAACTGCTCCGTATCTAACTCCAACACTTTCAGGCCCCAGTGTTTGGTGCTAACGGGCCCTCCCAGCAGTCGTCCCGCCCTGGTGGACCTCGTCAGCTGTTTCACAAAAGATCTCAGTCTTATGTTGTGTGGAAATGTGTTAACTGTGAGTTCTCCCACTGATCGCACAATAAATCCAAACAATAATCGGAACAATGATTAATTGTTTGAAAGTGGAGTGATGAAATCTTTCTCCCTTCCTTCCCGTCATTCGCAGGATGATCCCTCTCCTTCAGTACTGGAGAAGGCCATGAGCGACAGTCACCTGAACTGGCTCAACAAAAGGAAGGCCGGGTCGTTCTACAGAGGAGTGGTGGCTGCAGATCTGCAATCTGGGGTTAACGTGTTGCTACAGGTCAGGGGTGAAATACTGTAATTTATAGTTGAGATGTGACTGAGGTGTGAAAAGCACACCTGTGAATCCTCACCTGCTGGTGTTCTGACTGTCCACCAGGGGGCAGGTTTGGGCCGTGTGAAGCCAAATGTTCTCATCATGGGTTTCAAGAAAGACTGGCGGAGTGACACACCTCAGGCTGCTCACAACTACATAGGAGTAATGCGGTAAGCCAGAAAACTTTTATGACCAATACCGCTGATAAAGTATTGCTAACAGAGTATTATTTTTGCGATATCAAATATTTATTGTTTAAAAACTGAACCTCAATTCCATAAAAGCTAAAGGGTTCGAGTGTGTGTTGATGCACATGGTCATTCATTTAAATGTCGCTTTCAGTGATGCGTTCGACCTGCAGTTTGGCATGTGCGTGCTGAGGATGAGAGAGGGATTAGAGGTCTCCAGTCCATCTCAGTCACACGGTGAGAGCCTGCATGCATATCGCAGCAGGCTGCACATCAATGAACCCGGGAATGCTGCAGCCACTGCTACGTTCCCACGGCACTTTGCTCTTGGCATCAACAAGAGGCGTGCTAGGATGTGCAGTCCACATTTATCCATCATCTTTTAAGTAGCTGCCTGCAAATAAATGAATGTGCAAAGAAATTTCTTGTTTTTGTTTCAGTTAATCCAAGTTTTGACGGTGGACCAGAGAGCATCAACAGCATCTCTGTTCCTTCCTGCGTTCAGACAAGCCCCACATGTATGTAAATGCATAATAATATCACAGACACACAGAATACCCAAAGACCCTCTATGGTGTCATTTAAATTCTATAAAACGCGTTGTCTGTTTGCAGCTTCTGTCTCCATCGAGCCCGAGCCTCAGCATAGTACACAGTTTCAGAAAAAACAGGGAAAGAAGACCATCGACGTGTACTGGCTGTCTGATGATGGAGGTCCGAGTACATCTCCATTAGTCGCCTGCTTTATGTCTTAATTCAAGAATGTCCACAGACATTTACTCCTCGTGCGTGTGTGTGTATGCAGGTCTGACCCTGCTGCTGCCTTACCTGCTGACCCGCAGAAAGCGCTGGGCCAAGTGTAAGGTCCGAGTGTTTGTGGGAGGAGACGCAGAGAAAAAGGACGAGCAGAAGCAGGAGTAAGTATCACGCACAGGTCTACAGTGTAGACCGCTTCAAAAAGTTTCTTTCTTCTCTTGGAGTTTTTCCAAATGCACAAATCATCTCAGGAACGCAGCACTTTAGAGTCAAACTGTAGTTTGTTTTTTAATAGGTCAGTAATATAAAAAATAATCTTACTGACAGCCAAGTTTTGCTATTTTCACCGTAAAATTGAACAATCTTGCATCATCATCAGTCTATATTCCATCAGAAAGACTTACTTTGTTTTCCTAAGAAACGGGGAAATGCAGTATATGGTCTGACATCCTGCGTTCTCGCAGACACAGACTGCACGCGGTTAGACATGTGCTCACTCCAGCCTCACGTTCTCTTTCCAGGGTGTTGGAGCTCATCAAGAAGTTCCGTCTCGGTTTCCATAGTGTCGAAGTCCTTCCTGAAATCAACCAGCCTCCTCAGCAGATGAAGTAAGATGAAGATGAGAATGAAGGATGGATGTTTGGGAATGTGAGCCAAAAAAGCTTCTGTCAGCTAACATAAGAATCCCGATCACTCAGTTTTTGTTTTTTTATTTTATTTTAGGGTTTATTTGTTTTTTTTGTGGTACATGAAGTAAATTAGCCAAATCACTAACTTTAATCTTTTATAATATCCCCACCCACCAAACAGCTGTTGTGAAGAGCCGGGAGAGTCTGAGGACTGACTCACTTTTGAAAGCGGCCTCTAGTGGCCATTAGACGAACTGCAGCTTTTGGCGCCATGCTGACTTTAGAGATTGTTGCTTATGACAAAGAATATATTTGAACACAGTATTTCAGAAAAATCTTTAGATAACTGTTTTAAGATTTCACTTAATCTATGAGCTGCTGCATCGAAAAATATTCAATTTAGCTGAATTTAGGAGTTTTATTCTTCTAAAACTAATCAGCAATTCGTTTTACATTTTTTGCTCGGGCGTCTCAGATTTGAACAGAATTGTTTTGGTTCAGAGTTTGAGCATATATAGGGAGATATAAAGTTTTAGCTTCCCTATTTATTTATTTTATAATGTGTCTATCTCAGACTACAGCTGATTTATTTAAATGAAAAATGAATTTGAAAGACTTAAAAAAAAAAAAAAGATGTCTTGAAAAGTACAGTATGATATGTGAAGCTAAAATTTAAAACCAGACAGTTGAACAGAAGGCCCACGATGATTTGAGATGGAATAACTCCAAACTCTGTCTCTGTGTGCTTCAGTGTCCATCAGTTTGAGAAGATGGTCAGTCGCTTCAGGGTGGATACAAATTCTAAGCCGGACTCAGATTCTGGATGTGCAAGCCAACATCAGGAGCCCTGGATGATCACGGACCAGGATTTTGAGAAGAACAAGGCCAAGGTCAGACACAAACTGATCAAATATGTTTAAACCAAGCCAAAACATTTCTTCTTTCCTCGCGCATCCCGTCTTAGTTTGAACGTTTTGTTTTTTCCTGTGGAATTCAGTCTCTTCGCCAGATCCGTCTAAATGAGGTACTGCTGGATTACTCTAGAGAGGCCGCTCTCATTATAACGTGAGTAGTTTTTCTGCTTTTATTTAATAAATGATGGCAAGTGCTGAGTTTACAGGTGTTGTGAAGCTTTCACCTGAGAATGTTTCAAGCTCTTTGTTACTGGGTGAAAATCAGCTGTTTGCTGTGTTTCCTGACAGCACCATGCCAGTGGGGAGGAGAGGAGTGTGTCCCAGCACGCTCTACCTAGCGTGGCTCGACTTCTTGTCTCGTGATCTGAGACCTCCAGTCCTTCTGGTCAGAGGAAACCAGGAGAACGTTCTCACCTTCTACTGCCAGTAACATCTCCAGTGAGACCAGTGGACATATATGAAACCAGTTATCCTGACATTACAACACTTTTCAGGCCACAGAAGACATTTATTTTTCCATAGATTTATTTCTTGTAATTTAATTTTCAGGTATCAGTGAATGTACTGTCTTCAGTAATGAGCACATGAAATGCTTTGTTACATTTTGATTAACTCTGATCACAAAAATTAGTCAAAAGACGTCTACTGTACAGTGTCCTCTGTGTTTGTCAGTTAGGGTCCCTTCATGCTAATGTTGCACTCTCCACTTCATAATATACAATAAAAATAATAAATATAGCTAACATAAATAATTGAAACAATTATGCAAGTCTTTGTTTGACAGATAATTGATATTGACAGAAAATGCTAATGCTTCTTTTTTTTTTTTTTTTTTTAATCTTTCTATTTATTGATTTGTGGCACAGGAGCAATGGTCTCCTATAGCTTCACCATCAGTCTAATTTAACTTTGTAAATAAAGTCTTCAGTACTCTTTTTAATATTAAGGTACAATATTAAGGTAATGAGGTACAATGGGAACACACGGTATCACAACATGTCCTTGTTGTAACTCTCTTGTAGTTAAACCAATGAGCTATGTAATAAATCGATCATTAAATAATAAATACTTGTATTTGTAAGTATATGCATATAATCAAAACATGATACAGTATTAAAAATGTTTAAAGGTGCTGTTGTAGTTTATCTGGTCATTTTTTCACGGCAGTATTTATATTCCGATGTTTTGCTCAGACGTGTCGTTAACATCTTGTGGCTCCGTTCACTTTTCTGCATAAATCTTGTGGGAATATCTGAAAGTTTACAGCTGATGTAACACGCCTGATGCAACTTCAGCTGAGATAGTTTTGCTTCTCTTATCAGAGACGGAAGTTGACAGGAGCTCTCACTATGACTGTGTTTTAGAAAACAGCAAAAGCAAAACCTTGAAGAAAGCTCACAGGAAGTGTACAAAAGAAAACATACAAATGTTTCACTTTGGTGGCGTGTGTTCGCTTTTTACTTGGACTTTAGCCCGGGTCTAAGCGCGTTTATCTCTGCTTTTCGATACCTTCTCAAATGGCACCACAGTGTGGGTTACTCCTAAATAAACGATCTTTGGACGCATAATCAATAACTGCGCATGCTCAAGCGGCGAATATTCTGCAAACCTCCACGTCTGAGCACGAGCAGACGGTAGCCAATCAGGAGCGGCCACAGTGTGTTTGGAAACAACATTCCTCCTCTAAAGTCCCGTATGAGGACCAGCGGAGACACTTCTAGAGCCACCCAGGTCACTGCAGTTTCTCTTTAGCATAAGACGCACTTTCCCCCGGCCGTTCTTCGTGTTAGGGAGTCCAGCGAGTCACGGAGACATCCTGTTTTTCTAGCTCACACATCGCCATTACAACCGGCAGACGGTAAAAATGGATGCAGGAAATTCTGAACAAAAGGCGATCACTCTCATCATAAAGACGCCCAACCAGGCTCAGGAGGACCGGACCATCGAGGGAGTGAGCCTGCAGTGGACCATAAAGGAGCTGAAAGCGCACCTGTCCGCTGTCTACCCGACCAAACCGGTGAGTTTACACAGAAAGCGGCGGAGCTATTCGCGGCTGTGCTGTGGAATGTGATGAGAGTAAAAAGGAGCTGTCAGCCATTTCCCGGGTCACGCGCGTGTATATGCGCGCGCTCACACGAAACCAGTGCAGCGTGCCTGTGAGTCCCATGAGCGCGAGCTCGCAGTCATGTCATTTTTTTCTGTTTAATTAATAAACTGAACTGTGACTGACACACCTGCAGTGAACACGTGTTTCTGTCTGTCTGTTGTTTTGGTATCTCTCTGTAGTTATGTCTCTGAAATAAGTACAACTTCACGGGAACATTCGTGCTATTCAGACCACATCCAGAGGTGTGTCTTAGGCGGGGGGGCTACACATGTCAAACATCAGTTTTGGACAGGAAGCAGAGAAGCAAAGAAGGATCTACGCTTCAGTGGGGTGTAGCCAGGCACAGGCAGTGGACTGAAAAGGTTCAAGTGAGGAGCCAGGTTTCGTCTGTTTACCCAAATGTTGTGGGAACTTGGCCATGTGTTTCTGGTTACGAAATGTTCTCATCAAAATCTTTGTTTTATTGTTTATTCTTTGTTTTGATACTAAGAATTATTTTTTTTACTACAATTAGATATAAGTCTTTGTGATCTACTGCAAACAAATTACTCGACTTTGGCCATATTTCATGGTTTCAGTTTAGTACCTTAAAAAAAACAAGCTCCCCCACCAAACCCAAAGCAGCAAGGAGATCTGATCCGTTACTGACTTTATTCTTGTTTCGTCTCCAGGCTGTGAGTGACCAGAGGCTCATCTACGCTGGCAAACTGCTGCCTGATAACCTGCACATTAATGGACTCTTCATACAGGTGTGTATGATAGCACGAGCTGTCATGTCAAGTTGTAAATGTCACGAACTGATTATGTGCCGCTATGCTGGTGACAAACTGGTGGAAGAGGGCTGCTCTTGCTGCTGCTTGTAGGAGAATAAGGAAGTACACAGTAATTACTGAGACCTGTGAAAGGGCTGTGCCACAAAAACTAGGACAGACTATTTCATGTTTTTTGTTCAAGAATCCCAGTAGAGGCTCATTGCCTGAGAAGGCATGATAGACGTAAGACAATACCAACCGTGCACAAAGGAGCTGTCAGCCATTTATTCTGTAAACCAATCAGCATACAGCTGTAGAAAACCTGCACGCAAGCTTTGGAGCTTCTGCGGCCTTAATTCTGTGGGCCCGACCCCACTTCCTTATAAACTAGAAAAACAAAACAAACAAAACTCATCTTACTGTCTGTCAGCGTTGGGAGCAGCCGGGAGGAACCACTATAGAAAAGAGTGCAACAGAGGGACAGCTCGGACTGAGAAGGTTGAGAGCTGAGGATGAGATGGTTTGGACACGTTCAGGGGGGACAATAGCAGATCTGTTGGACAAAGGATGATGAAGATGGTGCTGCGAGGTAGGAGGAAAAGAAAAGGACCTCAGTGAGGATTCATGGCTGTAGTGAAGGAGGCCAGGGATAGGGTGAGATGGAGATATCAACTTAAATTTCAGTTGTATACAGCACTGTAACGAAACAAAATAACCGTGGACTTTTTTTGTTTGTTTTCTGTAAAAATCACTGATTTGGCATAGTCTGTTTTTGTTCCTCCCATGGTCATCCACAGTTTGAGAACCACTGGCTACTCTGAGTAGACAGAAACCCAGCAGAAGAGCTTCATACCGTACCAGAGCCATGCTTCCCTCACTGTAAGGGTCAAGAGTGCAGTTTTTTTCCCTTTCATTTGTCACTGGTTATCAGACACACACACACTGCAGTGAAAGGCCACATGCAAAAAGAAAAAGTCACAACCTGGACACTGTCGTACAAAATGACTTCATTATTTCTGAGAAAAAGATTCCACAGAAGCATCAACAGCACAAACAAGTTGGTTTAGTTCAGTGGCTTAAATGAGCACAGATGAAGGCTAGTAGACCCCTATCATCTGCCTGATATGGCTAGGGATGGGTATCGTTTAGGTTTTATCCAATACCAGTACCAAACCGGTACTTTTGAAACTGTGCCGGTGCTTAAACGGTGCTCGAACCGGTGCTTAAAGAATGGAGAACACACACTTTGTCCTAAAACCTCTCATGTTTAGCTGTTTGTAAAAAGATAACAATGTTAGCCTTTTCTGCAGCTATATGGCATATATGGTATCACTCTATCAAACAAGAAGACAGCCGCATTGTTGCGACTTTCATCCGTAAATAAAGCCTTTACTACAACGGTGTTTGCTAGTTCACCTTACATGCATTAATGTAATAACGTGGTTAGCCTACTCAACGTAAATTACACACGAACAACATGAAGCTACTCACGCAGAGAAGAACGGCTGTTGCTGCTGCATCATCATCCTCATCATTCCTGCTACACTGGCAGGGCTAGGAGCCAGGACTCTCCTCTCCGGGTTATTGGGGGATGTTGCTAACTCCGGGTCCGATAACAGGCCCCACACCCGCAGTAGATGCGCTCAGTGTGAGGTCTTGCAGCAAGCTATCAAATACGGCGCATTTCTCGGCTTTTAAAAAAAACGCTATGCGTCACCAGGTGTTTCATCAGATTCGAGGTGTTACCTCCTTTGACAGTATCACAGTATCAGCTTAAAGCACTTGTTGCTGCTGAGTTTGCATCTTTTGCTGTGAAGTACAGCCAGACTTTTGACCGCTTCGCCTTGGACATTTTTAATCTGTAGCTCTGCTCTAAAAGAACGTACGCCATCATGGCACCGGATACCGGTACCCATCCCTAGATATGGCACTAATGGAAGTCACCGTGGCCACGCCCCAAATCGTACATTTGGGTTCTAAGAAATTCACGGTCAGTGCAGGCCAAAACATTTTTCAAACCAGGCTGTAAACATGCCTCATAATCAGAGTCTGTGGGATCGACACAGGTGACGTTAAGTGGCCTCCAGAGCTCGTACGTTGGTGTAATTTTGCAGGCTTTGAGGTTCTCAAAGTTTAATCGGGGTTCATTCAGACACAAGTCTGTATGTGTTGGGTGGATGTCACATGTTGTTTACCTGTTTTACCTCCACTTCCACAGACTGACTCAATTCCCACACTGCACCTGGTGTGTGCTGTTAGGAATCCTGCCCAGGGACCTCTGGGAGCCAGACCCAAGGTGAGAACACTTTAGAAGTAACACCCAGTGACTTTTCTCTAACATCAGCACGTTGTTTCGGTCCTCCTGGCTTTATAAAGACCTGCATGTTCACAGTGAAACTCCTGTTGGTGAGGTATTTGAATTCTGAGCTCCTGTAAACAAAGCAGCTGGCTTCATGCCGCCCTCCTGTCCCTACGTTTGCATACAGGCTAGTTTCACACAGCGTCCTTGTGTGCGGTCTGTTACCATCCTTGTGTCTCAGAAATGACACCTGGCTGAGGCAACAGTGCAGTTTGCACTTCAAATGCTTTTCTAAATATTTTGTAAGTTTTGTTGAATTTTCGAGGATATTTTCAGACTGAGTTAGTTTGGGCTCTGATGATGACAAATTCCAATCAAGAAATCAGTGTGAGGTTTTGTAAGTAACCTCAAGACACTGTGGTAAAGAGCGCTGCAGATGTGCTTCTTCACCTCCGCCCTTATTGTTGCCCCGCTGTGTAGTGGAACTGTTCTGCTTCAGCTGTTTTCTACCAGAAGTCAGCCCAGACACTAAAGCTGGCATGCATTAGTATCAGTACACTTCCAAGCCGGAAACAAAGCTGCAGAAACAAAATGTGGTAGATCTGATAACACAGGTCTCAGCAGATGTTTCTTGCTGGGGATTTTTGGTTTGTTTTATTTTGTTTTGGGGGGGTTTGCAGAAAAAAAAATGACATCAAACTCTTCTTCCCTTTGCAGGCCAAAGAGCCACATTCCTCCAGTCCACAGCCCACACCAGCCCAGACTCCCAGCCCACCAGAGCTGCGACAGAGGAGGCCGGCCTCCGCAGCTCCAGCACACACACAGACTGCTGTGTGGCCTCCTGCTGCCATGTAAGCAACAAAGGAAGAACTTCAGCTTGTGTGTCAGTGTGCTTTAATCCATCGCAGCAGTGTTTGCACTGTCAGAGAGAATGACCGCTATGCAGCCAAACCACTGAACATTTTTTATTCACCTTTAATACAACGCAGCTATGACTGCTAACTGTACAGTAAGCCATCGCTGACTTCCCTTCTCCACTTCCCCACTGGGGGAATCCCAGTTTCAAAACCAAGTGGCCTTCGGTTAAACTAACCTTTTAAAAGCTGAAGAACAGTCGAATCCTGATCATGTGATTTCTGGATCTTTGTTATTGTTTGTCAGCGACATTCAACAAAAACCCCAAAAGCTGAACTTAAAAATCATCAATTGTGATAAAGATGCAGAACATGGAAGAAGCCACAGTGCTTTGCAGGTTGTGCTTTCTGAGGGGCCACTGTTTTCTGTGTCAGGCAGTTTTTAAATTGCAAACATGTAGCTGCTTTTAAGGTGGATTAAGGTATAATTTGTAGTTCATTTCATTTAAGCAGTGCAGAGCACTACCTCTGGAACCAGTATCAAAGATCACTGTTTCAGGAGCTCACAGCAAACATCAAAGTGTTTTGAATTTTCAAAAGTAACCACCAACAAACAGAGATGGTGACTGTAGTTCCTGGAACCAAGAAGACTGAAAATAATCAAGCATAGCTGCAAAATCAGCTGATGTTAGTTGGAGCTCCGCTGACCCCGCTCTACACATACAATTACTAAATCTCATTTTATTCATCGTATTAAAGCTGCTTTAGTCTACAGTTGCTGTGCATCTGCAGGCCGCTTTGCAACCCACCATCACTCAGTGCCTGCTCTGCTTCGTACCGGACTCTTTCTGCTGCACTCCACGTATGGGACTGAAGGCAAACACAGTCCCAGCACAGAGATGTTCTCTCGTGTATAAACGACTGCGGATGTCAGAAAATGATTTCTGTTTCCTAAAGAGAAGCGAAGATTAACAGTCTTGTGTCATGTCCCCGGCAGGACTGGAGCTCCTCAGATGACCCAGCCAACCTTTCCCACCTACTCCCTGTACAGCCCCCAGCAGCTGCTGTGGCTCCAGCATGTCTACGCTCGACAGTATTATATGCAATAGTGAGTTCTGCTTCACACACTGAAGGTTTTACACCCACAGCCACGTCTTGTGTTTGTCTGACTACTAATTCTCATTTTCCCATCACCAGCCATGCAGCTTTAGCAGCAGCAGGCAGCATTCCCACAACAGCTCCAACCATTGGCCAGTACCCTCCTGTTCCCGCCCACCAAGTACCCGTCCCTGCCCCGCTAGCTGATCAGAACCCCATCAACAACCTGCCAGCCAATCAGAATCCAGTGCAGGATGGCGCTTTCATCAACCCCGGGGAGGCCAACCAGAACATGCGGATGAACGCGCAGGGCGGAGCCGTTGTGGAGGACGAGGAGGGCATGGAGCGCGATTGGCTGGACTGGTTGTACTCTGCTGCAAGATTCGGGGTCCTGATGATGATCGTGTACTTCAACTCCAACCTGAGCCGCTTCCTGCTGGTGATGGGCACCCTGCTCCTCATGTACCTGTAAGTGTGCAGCTGTGGGTTCAGAGAGCTGCTGTAATCACTAGATTTAAGTCACAGGGGTCAACAAGAGTCTGGTTTTCTGAGTTCTCCCTTTTTAGCGTCACTTGGTGAATTGCACACCAACACGCCTCGCCCATTTAAAGCCCAGCAGCCCGTCTGAGTCACAGACGGAGCCGATGGGTGTGTATACACAGAGCCCCACCTGCAGGACATGGATCCTTTAAACCTGTTACACCAGCAAGGGGAACAAAAAAAGGTCCCTATACAGACCGATATAAGAAATATTATATTTATTTGTCTAGCAGACCTGTACAAATTAGACTCGAGCTGCTGTAAGAGCAGTTTTGGTAACACTTTGGTTACACTTGATATTTAGTGGTAGGTACACTAAAATAAGGCAGTAATGTCAGATTTTTAAGATAAGACTTTATTGATCCCAGGACCGGGAAATTTTTTGCGTTACCTCAGCTCAGGTACAGATATCAGAAGGAAAAATACAAAAAAAGTACAAACAAATTAAAAAATAAGTAAGATAATACATGCATGCAACGGTAGCATACACAGTATGTGATTATGAATATGGTTGTGGAAATATGCAAGACATAAACTATATAACATAACATAACTATTCTACCACTGCTACAGAAGACAAATGAATAAGTTAAGCACTGCAGGTGCTTCAGTTACTACTTTCTTGGTAATTTAGTGGAAAAACAAACTATTTCTTTCTATCCCGTACTGTTCAGGGGCAGCCCTATTATAGAGCAGCTTACCCTTTGCCAACTTCTTGGTATTGTGCAGGAAAGGAGACAAATATTGTGCTATAAAAATGTAAATATGATCTGAAACCGTCACCTCTCAAAGTAAAATAAACTTTTTCAGTGATTTACTGTTAAAGTGGAACTGCATTAGAAGTGAAGATGGTAGACCTATGATCTGACAGCAGACGCGTTCAGAGTTAAATGAAGTGTCATTTCTTTTTTTAACATTATTGCTCTTTTGGGTCAACGAATATCAGTCATGTTTCTGTCAATACTCTGTTTCTTCATATGTACCGACTCCTGTCCTAAGTGAGTCTAAACCACTGAATAAAGCCTGAACTTCCTCTTACTGAAAAAGCTCAGACCGCAGTACTTCCTCTGCTGCGGGGCTGCCACACAATCATTTTTACTGCAAAAGCTTTGAAATATTTGCATCTCTCTGTGAAGGAGGGAGTTTCCGGGCTCAGCTGTGTACTGCTGACTTAAAGTCGAGTGATTTCATTAATGATGGCTGCACTGATAGCCTATCGTGACGCATACGAGTTGCTGTTGACATCGATCAGCCGTGTTGGCAGGATGTGCTGATTCCCTTCCTTTAAAAAGTTTTTCTTTAAATCTTAAAACTCTGGAAGCTGTTAAAGAAAGGAGCGCTCACCGAAGGCTTCGTTTGAAGGGTTTGCTGCTGGTCGTGCTTACACTCTTATTGAGACTGGAGATCACGCTGTCATCATCAGCCGTGCTGCCCCCGGCCCACTTCCCTCTTGCTGACCGACGACCTCTACGGCTCAGTTCTGTTTTTGTTTTTTACTTTTAATCATGATGGTAGACTGTAAATCCTCACAAATGAGTTCACAGGTGTCAGCACTCAGCTGAAGGTTGACTGAAAGCATCACCTGCAGTTAGTTTCTAATCACTTCTTAGTTTTTGGAATAAAAGGCTCTAGACGAGCGCTCACGTGTTTTGTTGCCGTGACAACTTTAAGTGCTTAAATGTCATGTGTAATGTCTTCAGCTTCTCATCGTAAGCAGAAATCTGATCTGACATTTAGTTTTTCTCAATAAATGACTCATATCGAGTTCTGTGAGATCATGTTTTCGAGCCCTGTGCTGCACCCAGCTGCCCACTGCTGACCCCTAGTGTTCATTTTCAGATTTATCTAACTGGTGTTTAGGTGGTGCAGCAGTTTTCCTTAACCACAGGGAGCAGAAAATGGGGGGCAAGAAGTTTTTAACCACAGGCCTGAGCTCTTGATCCAGCGTTCTGATGGAGACTAGCGTGCTGAAACCAGGCACTGGCAGCTCTATGTGGGCATCACGGTGCAGGAAGATCCAACCACGATGTGACGTTACAAACCTTTGGAGCTTCTTTCAGGATTATAGATAGTTAGCTTTTCCTTGTAACCCATTAATTTCCTGCCTTGTCTTCCAGACACACCGTCGGCTGGTTTCCCTTCAGAAGGAGAGTGCAGGTCCCAGAACCCAACCAGCTGCAGCCCCCTGAGAACCAGCAGAACCAGAACAGGAACCCAAACCTGAATCCAGTAAGAAACTCATCATTTTTCTCTCTTGTCCACTTCTTCCTACATTTGATGAAACTCCAGCTAAATGCTGCACACTGAGAAAAGACTGAATGTTTTTGAAATGAGCTAGCAGAGAGACCCGGGTCAGGTCGAGTCGCTAACCTGCACACAGGCCCTGATGTTTGCTGTAGTGGGTGAATTAAGTGCTGCAGGCTGATGTGTGACGTGTGTCTCCTCAGGCAGGTGAGCACGCCGACAGACAGCAGGATGAACCAGCAGCTGAAGGATCAGAGGGAACGATGACAGCGGTGTTGGTGCCTCCTCACAGAGTGTCCGTCATGTGGACGGCCTGGGTTTTCTTCAAAACCTTCTTCTCCTCCCTCGTACCCGAGGCCGCTCAGGCTGTGGCCTAATTGAACATCTGGGACGGAGGACTGATTGCAGACAGTTCCCGCTCTTCTGTCATCTCTGCAGATGTTTCTTGAAGCGTGGGTGGAAGGCGTTTACCGAATAATAAATGGATGCAGACAGAGCGCTGCACCTCAGTGCTCCGAGTTCCTGTGACTTTGATCTTTCAAGTGAGCGGGAAGCAAACCACACCAGCAAGAATCCCAAGAACTGCCAAAAAATGTGGACAGAATCAAAAGATGCAAGACCTGAAAATATATTAATAAATCCTCCAACAGGATCCCAGCCGACCTGACCACATACATCCACTGCCTGCCACCAGCCCCCCACCCTGACCGTTCCCTCCTTTTGTCCACAAAGTGGCAGCGGGTGCCGATAATCCTCCTGAAAGCTGAAACTGTTGTGCCTAAAACGCTCTTCATGTAACGACGTTTACATCCACATGCCTTCTGATTTAAAATCATGTGCCACGCCGTGGTCGCTGCGTGGCCCGGCTCCGTGAATCAGTATTCGGCTCATCCGAGGACGCGTGGGTGCACGGGTGTCTGTAACACTCAATCGGACTGAAACGTTCGCCTCTTCCAAAAGCGGCTAAACTTATCTTCGCATTGAATTTTTAAAATCAGGGTCCTCAAAATTATATGTATATATAAGGATTTCTGTTATTCATATATTTAGGGACCTTTATTTGCTTCCTTACACTTTTTATAGTTAATCAGAAACAAGCTGAAGGTTTGTCCAAACATCCACATTAACACAAGTGAAAACGACACTTTACTCCTCATGTTATTTTCCCTTTCAGTGAGTGGCAATTGTGACCAAATACAATTTGAAATCAATCTGTAAAACAGTGATGGCGGTGCAGTTTAAAATACGTTTTGTAATTCTATTGTATGTACACGAAGCACTTTATAACATGTATCTTATGCAAAGAGAGGTTGGGATTCCTATTAATGCAGAGTTGCTTTTACTGTCAGAGACTGGACAAAGTTTCGTTTTAAAGTGTGACTTGATGTGAAACTGAAATTCAGTTCATCAGCTGTGCTTGTTTTGGGTTTTTTCTTTGGTCCTCAGAAGAGAATAAACAGATGTTGATATCATAACAATGCCTCTGAAAAGAAGCAGCTTTTAGCAGAGGTTAAAGGTCACAGCCCTTCCTGTAATCCAGTCTAGTTTGCTTAGCGCTTAAGCCCCGAGTGTTAGCACTCCGGTTCCCTGTGAGGGGACGACGGTCGCTCGTGGGTCACAGTGTGCGATTGGAAATTTCTTTTTTTAATCATCTTTCCATTACAAATGGATGAATGCTGTACAGTGAAGTGTGTTTTCCAATAATGGATGCAATAAATATTCTTAACTTTAATGATTCCTTATTTTGTGGATTTGTTTCTTCTGATGTTTGAGTTTGATGACCGCATGTTTAAACATACTGAGGCTCGAGTCCCCCCACTGCATGTGCTGCCTGCAGGCACAGTCACAGTACAAATACATTCAAATTATAGGTTCAGCACAGCAAGCTAACAATTATATTTGCAGGTTGGCTTGAGCCGGACGCAAATAATTAATACAAAGTAGAATCCACTAGTTAAAAACAGGCCAATGCAAAGTTTGGCTGCTCTGCCTGCATCCAAGGGGTGTAAGCCTCCTGTTATTAAATGGAATTTTAGTGCATTTCCTTTTGAAATTAAAATGTAATCAGATACAAATACAGGTTATTGCATTAGAAGTCAGAAATAATTATTTAGGTAGTGCAAAATTTCCTGGTAAAGGGAAAAGCGAAGTCAAACCTTTCACCACCAGGGGGCAGTCTTCTTTTTCCATATGGTGTTATTGTAGCTGATGAATAAGTGTCCAGAAAACGCACGTTGTAGCTCTGCCTCCAGAGTTTTCTGCTCCAGCCTCCTCCCTCAGCGTAAACAGGTAACGTGTGGGAATCAAACTGGAGCTGACACGTTACCACAGCAAGTAGCTCATCCACCTGGATGCAGACAGCCACGCTGGATCCTCATGCAGTGAGCTCTTCATGTTCATGTGCTGATAGCAGAAGCACAGAAGATGCGGACTGCTGAGCGACGTTTCTTCATTCATGTAGATGTTTTGCTTGACACTTGGTTTCAGAGCTCGGGAGTACCTGCAGTGTGTCCAAACCTTTCAGGAACAGAGCAATAAGCAGCTTCGTGTCACTGGACCAATCATCTGCAGCAGCTGAGAGCGGGCTGCCTTTGTCCAGGTTGGTGAACTTGTGCCTCCCACAGCCTCTCGTTTCTGTCTCACACTCGTGTTTTTAGAGTGGAAGAACCAATCAATAAAGTCAGCTGATGCCATCGCACATAAAACACCCACACTTATTGATTCCTGTTAAGGCCCCAGCTAGATCAGTGCCCCCTTTGTTGTTACGTCCAGGCTCCGTCAGCTGTACCTCCCCTTTCGTCTCCTCTTACAGGGAGCTCCTGTTTCATTGTGACCCTGCATTTATTCAGGAACGCTGGCCCTGAATGTTAGTCCCCTGATGAGAGGAGGAAAGGCTGGAATCAGAGGCTCCGTGTCCTTTTGCTCACTTTTAAGGCGTCTTTGTGGGGTACGTATGCAGGCAGTGTTGCCTTCTGCTTCTTGTTTTGTCCCAGTTTGAAAAGAAAGGGATGCATTCTTTGTCCTGCTGAAGAGCTCAAAACTCCAGAGTCTGTGCTCATACCTGAGGTGATAGGACAGGTTGGACTTTGATCAGTTTACTTTAACGGGGACAGACCTGAGTCAGTGTTTGTCCTTTCAACGAGTCTGAAGCACAAGACTTGTCTTTCTCTGTCAGCACAGATATCAGGAGCACAGTTTTCCATGTTCCTGATGATCCGTTAGTAAAGCCAGAACCGAGGGAACCAGGATTCACCTGCTGTGCTCCGACAGAACCGTCCACAGGGTTAGACACCTCAGCCAGTTCTCAGAGAGGGAAAACCACCTCATGCACGATGCCCGGCAAAGTCCCGCTGCTGCTGCTGTCGTTGTTGTCCTGGTTCGGCACATCCCACTGCTGCCTGCAGGACCCCGCTTCAGCCTACAGATTCACCGGAGTTGTGTGCAGGCTCACCTACCCCGCTGCTGTCGTGTGTGAGTCTTTTTTTCCTGGAATTTATTTGACTCCATTTATTGATTTTATCTAATCATCCACTCAAGCAGCGACTTTCTGGAACCAAAGAGCAGGAACAGAGTGACGATTTTATTCAAACACATACATTCAGCGAAGTTTCCGGATAGTTTTCCCTGTTTGCAGTGAAATAGCAGCAGCAGCTTTAACATGATTTCATTCAGTTGGTCATCACGTGAAGTGCACGTCACATCTATCTGCCACAAACCTCAGTCTGGTTGTGTTAAAGTTTCTTTTCTCCTCACTGATGTTTTAGGGTCTTATGAAGTTCATTCATGTGATTATTGCAATTTGGTGCTAATAAAACAAAAAGATTAAAACATTTAAATGGAAAATAAGACTTGTTTTCAGCCAGTTCTGAAAGTTTTACTTAATGGGAAGTATTCACGTCGGCTCATCTGTCAGATTAGGTCACCACAGATCACAACCCTGTGGTGTTTTAGAGCACACGTGCTTTTATCTTTGCAGTGAATGAGAAAACCACTAAAGTGATCGAGGCTGCTTTTCAACACGCCCGATACCCGAGCATGAAGGGGGAGAAGTCCCTGCTCTTCATTGGAAAGGTCATGTACGGCCTGGACAAGTGAGGAGACACACACACACACACACACACACACACACACTATAAACATATATGTGACACCCATGGTGAAAAAGCGTGTCCGTCCTTCACCGTCCAGTTTGGAGATTCACAACCTGTCGATTGGTCAGAGCGCGTTTGAGCTGCATCCAGGTGAAGGCATCGCCATGGAGATAAGCAATGTGTCTGCAGTGTTCAAGGGCAGCATCCAGTATGGATACGGCAGCTGGCTGTGAGTATGTGTGACCGACAGTGGCACTTTGTACAGTGTGGTAGCCACAGGTGCGCACACACACACACACACACACACACACACACACACACACACACACACACACACACACACACCACCATATAATCTGATCTACAGATTCTTAGAGACTACTGCACATCACCTCGCTGAATCATGTTACTGTTTGTCTGATGAGAAGTGTGGATACTGGACTCAGTGATGCTACTGTCAGGTTGTGTTTGGTTGTAGTTTAGCCACATGCTGCACAATTGTTACCTTTAAAACAAGATCAGAGAAGCAACGCTGCTAATTTAAACCATAAAAAATCCAAATCCACCTTCGCATTAGAGAGCAGCCCTGGTTTTGCTCAAAACAGGTTACAGTTTTAACACGGGTCTCTATGGAGACTGACTTTCTTTCATGCTAATGCTCTTCATACTCCAACGTGCCCAAAACTTCCACTTTAATTTGAATGAATGAGTCTTCACTTTGGAATCAATGATTATTTCTCAGTAATACGACCACAGCAGCGATCTGATGTCATTTCCTCCTGTAGTTTTGTTTTCAGGGCTTTAGAAATGATTCAGTTCAACGATGACTGAAAGTCGAGCAGTTTTTCTTAGTTTGGTTGTTTTTTAAACTTTGACACAGAGTTTAAATGTCAAATAGCAGCAACATGGCTGACTAGCTGGGATAGCTTTGTTGCAGTTTGAGTCTGATGGGAAAACCACTGCACTAATACTTTGTTTTTAGCATAGGTAGATGGACCTTTGTGCATTTTGTGGGTGTTTTTAAACATTTTTTTAGTTGAATTACATTATTTTCAGCGACTGGGCGATTACTAATTCTCAGGCGGTGAGGATTAGTAATCCCTCCTGTTTCCTGTGATCTTTGACCTTACTCTCATTTGTATTTTTCTTTTTCTTTAGTGTTAACTTCGGACATTCAGTTGACTTTGAGATTGACTCTCAGATTGATCTTGGAATCAACCCCAAACTTTGTAAGTACATCATGTACCAGTTTGTTTGACCTCTCAACAAGCCACCCCATCAGCAGTCACCGTTCCTGGGTTAGGTTTGTGTTTTGTTCCACATTCATCTTGGTAGTTTTTTCCATTTTTTGATGCTTTACGTTCTAGCTCCATTAATGTATTCAAAGCTTTCAGAATGTATCAGGACTGAACATAAAAACATACAATGATCACATAAAACTCAGTGGATTGTTAAGGTTTAGTAAAACAAAAAAAGGGCATAATGAGAGGTCAGAGGAGAATGGCGAGCCTGCTTTGAACTGACAGGGTGGCAGCAGTTGTTACAAGTTCTAACCACTTGTTCAACCAAGCTGTGCAGAAGAGCCTCTCTGAACCTGAAGCAGATGTGCTACAGCAGCAGAAGACCACACTGGATGCCTTCCTGTCAGCTCAGAACAGGAAACTGAGGGGACAGTTCATACAGGCTCACCTAAACTAGACAACAGAAGACTGGAACCTCCATTTCTCCTGCAACATTCAGATGTCAGTGTCAGAATTTGCCATAAACCACATGGATCCATCCTGCCTTGCATCAGGGATTCAGGCTTGTGGTGCTGTTGCTGTAATGGCACATGTAAGTACCCACTGAGCATTGTTACCTGAGTGTTCCTGCTGACCGTGCCCATCACAGTGCAGCCATCTGCTGACGCCTGCTTCCAGAAGGAAAACACACCATGTCTCATCACAAAGCTGAAATAATCGCACACTGGTTTCTTAATAAACATGATGATGACTTCACTCTACGGCCTCCACGGTCACCTGGTCTCAGTCCTGAAGAACACCTTTGGGATGTGGTGGGATGGGAGATTATCATCTCGGATGTGCAGTAACTGTCCCCATGGACCGAGTGAACGTTTCCAGTACCTTTTTGAAGGTGCTGGCAGTTCTGATGGTGAAAGGAGATCCAGTCTGACACAAGCAGGGTCTACTTTATAACATGTAATATTATTTCCACTTAAACAAACATGTGTGCCTTAAGTATGGGAAGAAACCCATGAAGGCACAGCAGACGCATGCCCTGGTATCTTGGACGGCTACACCAAAACTAAAAATCTAGCAAAAGGCTGCCCCCTGGTGGTGGAAGTTTTAGTTATTTTTTGAAGAGGTTGATTGTGTGAAGTACAAACTCAGTCTAACTGCGCCGCTGCACAAATATTGCAGGGATTTAACGTGTGTCGTTTGTGTTGCAGCTTGTCGGCCTTAACCACACAAAATATTTACAGGCGTTTAAGGTTCTACGTGTGAGAATATCCCAGCCTGATTCTGCAGAAAGTTTTCCAAAGTTCATGTGTTGTTGGGAAATTTCACTGCTAAATGAGTGTGTTTGTTTTCCATTAATACTTTACATCTGTATTGTATTTCACACTGTGTTATTAGTAGCATTTTACTTTTCCTCCACAGAAAACTGCAGTAACTCCCAAGAGCAACCATGTCTGTGTATTTTATAATAATAATAATAATAATAATAATACAGTGAAAGTTTGATGTCACCATCCACCATCTTAAAATGTGGTTGCTAGTGTAGCATGTGGCGGTCTCTTTTGTTCCAGCTGACACACAATGAAGCATCATATAAACACTGACTAGCTATCCTCTGTCACCTGTGTGTCCCCGTCAGACTGCGGTGATGGAAAGGTAGCAGCAGACACAGCAGACTGTTACTTGAACTTTCACAAGCTGCGTCTGCACCTGCAGGGAGACAAAGAGTAAGTAACAGAAGTGGGAATGAAGCATCTGCATGAATCTCAGTGTCTGACTGTCAACATTTTTGTGGTCAGGCCGAACTGGCTGAAGAAGCTCTTCACCGACTTCATCACGCTTACTGTCAAGCTGGTCATCAAGGGACAGGTGAGGGCGACAGAGACAAACCTATGATGTGCACAACAATGATTTTTGAGAAGAATAAAGCAGTGACAGGTGTCTTCTCAAATACAGATCTGTAAGGAGATCAACAAGGCGGCAAATATACTGGCTGACTTCATACAGGACACGGCAGGTACGCGAAGACCTGAAGGAAGCGTTTGAAATCTAGAATTAAAATCACTTTCCTTTCCTTAAGCGTCTGTTTCTGCACAAGCTTATTATTGGCACCAAATAATCTCCCATGAACGATGTCTTGGTACATATTTAATAGAAATGCTAAAACATAATGTGACTCTTACTTCTCGGCGGGTGTTTGAGTTGCACGGTGCTCCTGCGGCGGTCTTTTGATTTTGAGGTTTTCAGCTCTTGTTCTTGTTGGATTAAGGTCAGCGTAGGTCACTGCAGAGCTCTTCAGAAAAGCCCGGCTCCTGCTATGTTTGTCGTTTCTTTGTATCGTTTGTCGCTTCCAGCTCGTCATAAACTGACAGTTTTCAAGGACATGTTGGACTACCAATCATGGAGGGCAGTGTGGATGTAAATGTGTGAAACAGCCTGCATACAATGTTCTCTACTGCCGTGGTGTCTGAAGACTGTGGTCTTAACCTTCTGACTATACAGACAGACGAGGTGCAGTGAGGAATTAGTCCTGTCAAACTGCCTGCCTCCTTTTTTTATCTGTTTGAAATCGACACTAAGGGAGTGCACATTAAAATAAGACAGGAAGACGAACTCTTTGAAGCTGAAATTGATGTTTTGCTCCAGAATTCTTCAAAAAAAATAGATTTCATTGGATTTTGAACAGATATTTAAGACAATGAAGCAGCTGTGTCTTGATTTTGTACAGCGTCAGTTTTCATGTTATGGATTATTTTTTCTCAGTGGTGGCGAGTCATTGCTCAGCTTCTTCTCCTGTCGTCCCTGATCATACACGCCAAGGAGAATAGACTTCTTTAAGTTATCACTGCACATGTTCAAAGCAGCAGAAAGTGGGAAAAATGCTTCACTTTCCACAGTTTCCTATAAATGCGTGCAGGCGTGCCAGCAACACTTCAAAGGAACAACATATGATTGTTTCAGTGAGATACCAGAGAAATCAGGTCTTTGGCCTCTTATGTGATCGACCATTTTTTGAAGTTTTCTATTTTATCCATGTGTGCAGAGCAGTTCCTCACTGATGGAGACATCAGCGTGGACATCGGTATCGCTGCTGCTCCGGTCATCACAGCAAACTACATCGAATCATACCACAAGGTAAATGATGACTTTAGATACATAGTTGAATACACAGCAGTGCTGGATCTCCTTTAAATGGTGTAATGTGCAGTAATTCTTCAGTACTGGAGGACACGTAGGGGTCTAATAATGATCTCGTTGGTCACTGTGGGGCTCCACCTCTCCCAGGGACTGACCAAGTACAACAACAAGGTTGCTGTCATCAATGAATCGGTTTTCCAGCCGAGTCACCTGACTGAAGACAGGATGATCTACTTTTGGATTTCAGGTTAGCAGCAGACGCTCTGTTTATCTTGTGTATTTTATTTTCCAGGTAATTTACACCTTTGTGAAGTGAAATTCCACCAGGTACTATAGAAGGCAATGACCACGCTCCCCGTTTCTGTCTTCTCTATCCCCTCACCCCCACCAGTCACAGCAGAGGGGTGGCCCTCCCTGAGCTTGGTCCTCCTGGAGGTTGTTTAAAGGGAGTTCTTCCTCCCCACTGTTGCCAAGTCCTTGTTAATATTGGATCATCCACTTGTTGGGGCTTTACAAGTTTCAGATTAATTTGTAGCTTTGGAAGTCTGCCACAAAAGAAAGAAACATGAAAAACAGTATGTATGTTGGTTAACACATAGACATGCTCAAGACGGCCTGCTGGAGTTCAGTCTGAGCTTCAGAATGGCGCTTGAGTGGCTGTAAACGTGGAGTGTTTTTGGAGCCAGACGAACTGTCGGAGTATTTCAGAAGCTGCTGATCTGCTGGGATTTTCCCACACAAACATCTCTGGGTTCACAGAAAATGGTCTGAAAAAGAAGAATATCCAGAGAGAGGAGCAGCAGAAACTGAAATAAGCCCAAGTTAGAACCAATGGATGTAGAAGAGCGTCTCTGAACCTTAAACCAAAATCAGCAGAAGACTCCTCCAGGTGTCACATCTGTTCAAGAACAGGAAACTGAGGCTTCAAATCACCACACAAGACTGGAACCTGAAATTGGAACATTTCTCCTCAAGGCCGTCAAGTCAAGACACTGAGCCAAAAGAGTGTCGAGGTTATGTAGCTGAAACACTGAAACCAGATAAAGGATGATCAAACTGTGTCCCATCCATGCTCTTTAACATTCACAGGTTTATTTGTACAAAAACAAAATAAAAACAATTTTATTTAAATATATTGAAAAACTTTTATTTGTACGTGGAAAGCTATTAATGCAAATGTTGTTTTGACCGCAGACCAGTTCTTAAACCCGATGCTCAAAGCAGCTCACCAAGATGGCCGCTTTCAGCTCAATGTCTCTGGAGAAGAGCTCACTGTAAGTACTTCAGCCTGACCTAAAAGATCCAAGTCAGACATTTGTGGTATCTTCTTGCTCGATCTGGGATCAGATGTTTGAACTTGCCTGCTTCCTAATTTCCTATTTTTTTGTATGTTTGTCACATTTAAATGTTCAGATCATCAAACAAATTTTTCATTCACCACAGCAAGTCCTCCAGGTCCGGGGCAGCAGACCATCACGCTCACCATATTTTACTGTTGGTATGATGTTCCTTTTCTGAACTACTGTGTTACCTTTACGCCAGATGTAACGGGACACACACCTTACAAAAAGTTTAACTCTGGTCTCGTCGGTCCACAGACGAGCCTTTATGTTCCTTTGCTCAGCAGTGGTTTTCATCTTGGTCTACGCCACCATGCAGGTCCTATTGGAGGAAGACTTTAACTTTGTTTACCCCTTAATAAAAAACACCTTTATTTAGAAATGTGTTATGTTTATCTAATATTTAACTTTGTGTGATCATCTGAAACATTTAAGTGTGACAAACATACACAAATATGAAGTCAGGAGGGGCAAACACGTTTTCACACCACTGTACATGTTTGACTCTTGAATATCATTTCAGACGCTCCTCAGGACAAACCTCTCTACTGCCATGCCTGAGTTTATTAGGAAGGTAGGAGTGAAAGCTGCATATAATATATACTTTCTGAGATAGGACGTAAAGCATTTTGTGTTTTTGTGTTCAGTGTCTGCTGGATTCAGCTTCCCCAGAGTTAAGACTGTGGAGTTCATCTGTTCCACATTTGAACAGTTCCACCTCGGGAACCACAGTTTGGGTGCAGGCATCTGGACGGCTCCACTGTGAGGGCCAAGGCACACCAGTACTCTTCTTTCAGACGGTACCAGCTGCCTTTTCCTATACTGAGACAAACTGGGAAACACTTCTAATTCTCAGTATTGACACATTGCGTCTGTGCAGTGAATAAGAAAGCCATGAATTGCAAAGTCTTCTTTGTGTTCTTTGTGTTTGATGTGTAGGACATGGCCGTAGACATCACAACTTCCTATGTTAACAAGAAAGTCCTCCTGCAAGGTCATCCAACAGAGTAAGACTGGTTGACTCATATTTTTGAACACCTTGACTGATGACCCAGTTTGGTCCCAGCGGTAGCTGTGGCCTAACATTTGGCTCTAGAATGCTTTGGTGTACAGAGGAGCTCGTGCATGAGGTGTTTGGTTTCCTCCAAACGTGGTCCTGTGCATGATGGACGAACATCTCCACTTTGGTCTCGTGTGTCCAAAGCACATTGTTCCAGAGATCTTGTGCTCGTGGGTAATTTCTCTGAGCTTTGCACAGTCTGACCTTTGCTGGGACTTCCACTCCTGGAAAGATTGGGCTTTAATTTTCTTTTTTTTTTAGTTTTTGCTAAGTGAATATTGAGACAGTGTAATGTGGTTGAATGTGTAACACACTGTGTTTTATACAATGATCCCAATAACAAGTTAGTGATCTTGGTATCAAAACAAACTAGTTCAGAGTCTAGTGTAAAGGCAAAAGTGTTGATCTTAGGCTGCGTTCACACTGCAGGCGAAAGCGCATTAAATCAGACTTTTTTGACCCTATGCGACCCATCTATCCCATCATGGTGTGACAGTGTGAACGGCACAAATCCGATATTTTCAAATCCGATCTGGGTCACTTTCGTATGTGGTGCTGAATCCCATACATATCCGATGTTTTAGGAAGCGACTGTTGTTTGATGGTCACGTCGCATTAAATCCGTCTTTTACGTCACTGACACAAGACAGACGCCAATTATCAGCGCCAGAGAAGACATCGCGAACGCTTCCTGGCCATCCAGTGTAGATGTCAGTGAAACTGTTGGGAAGACAACGTTGGAGAAACGTGAACATTTTATTTGTACTGTATAATCTGCAGATTCTGACAGAAATCTGCAGCTATCCTTTGAAGCAGCGCTCCTCTGAAAGAGCAATAAGGATCATTATTAGGTTATTTACATTATTATGTAAATAACAAAATAACTTACAGCAAAAATTGGGAAACGTAAAGTCCGAAGTCTTTATATTAAGGCCATCAGTCAAACAATACTGTTGGTCTGGGTCTAAACAGAGTGCGTTGTGTGCATGCGGCCGCTTTGAGCGTTCACACTAGAGCGCGTTTGCTGTCGCATTTTAGTTGTAGTGTGAACGAGCAGACAAAAAAATCAGAATTGAGCTTTAAGACCTGCAGAGTGAACGTAGCCTTAGTCTGTTGCTTGGAGAAAAGATTTAAAAGGAACTCCAAAGGCTCACCTGTGCTGTCTGACTTCCACTTTTACTGTTCTCACCTAACTGTAAGGATGTAAGTGTTAGACTCTGATATCTGATATAAAACTTATCTGCAGATGTAACTTTGGTCAGTTTGTCCTGTTCGTCTACGCCTGTGTGTGATTGTGATCCTCTTTCATTTAGGATCTCAGTATTCAGAGCTGAGCTGCCGTTACAGGATCAGCAGGTAGGCAGTCAGAATAATACGAGTGTTTTTAACCTGCTCCATTTCCTTTATTTTCGATATTGTGGTGCGGTTGTGCTAATTTTATACCTTTGACATCCTTTAAAGAGCTGCTGTCAAACAACACGTCAAACTTTATGCTTTAAAAAATTCAATCACTGCTGAAAAAGTAATTTTCATGAATTCACCCTGAAAGCATTACACACGTTAAAGTGTTATTTTAGATGTATGACAACCTGCACAGATTTGTACATTATTACTGAACTGTTAAGTGTGAATAATTCAGTCTTTCTTCAGATTATTTAATTCCCAGTTAAACTGAACATTTCCATTTCTGGTTAGACTTCATCGGTAACCTTTCCCTTTCTTTCTAGCGACATGATGAAGCACTCGAGTTCCTAAAGGAAGCTGTGGTGAGAGTTGGAACTCCCAAAGTCCTGTCTGGTAAGAAGCACAGCGCCTCAGCTCCGTCCTCAAACCTTTCACATTATTATAAAGCTTTCCTAAAGTCTATAAGACTGCGTGAGTTTTATCATTACTACGCCTCTCTGCCAGACACTTATGAAAGCACTTGTTGATTTACCATCAAACAGCTGATCCAGTGCTTCAGCTTGAATGATTCTTCAAAGTGAACATAATCACTGCATGTATAAAGGCTCATTTACACCATTTCGCTCTCAAAAACAGGTCAGTAAGTGAAGCTGGATCAGCGTTGACAAAAGTATAGACTTTCTTTACGAAATTACAGATCTCTGTGTTACAAATACTCCAGTAAAAAGTTTAAGCACTGAGTAACTTCTATACTCCAGTAAAAGTAAAACCGTGCAGCCTCAGAAATATACTCAAAGTTAGAAAGTAAAGAGTAGCGAATTCTACTCACCACTTTTGTGAAAAGGTAGCTGAACCTTTTGCTATGTTAATATAATAGGAAACAATATTAGTCCAATCTAAGTTCTAATTGTCACGAAAGCTTCAGTCTGTCATGTCGGACACGTGCAGTGAAGGAGAATTTCATCAAAACAACTATTTTCTGTTGCCTACATTGTGGAGCGTGATCTTTTCAAAGCACTTCTTGGTCCTGTCATTAGTCAGCTGGCATTAATGAATCTAATAGCACAAATCAACCTGGTGACGTAACCTTGTGTACTGACAGAAGATGGTGCTAGACACTTTCTAAAAACTTGAAGCACTTCTTCCTTAACCTCCTAAGACCTGAACTCTTCCACGGCATGCATTTTTAATTTCTCTTTGCTATTTGGGCTGATTGTGGCCCGATGAATGTAAAAACAAAGAATTACCTGATTTTATTTTATTTTTTACCTGATTTTTGTTTCTAAGAAAAATCAGAGCCACTTATGAGGATATTCGTTTAAATTTTCGATAGAACAGTAGCAGTATAACGTCCTCGTAAGTGGATATCAGGCCCTTGTAGAGCAAAATTGAGTATTTTGGTCTAAATAACCCGAAGTGTGATGTCCACATATGTGGACGCAGGTGCTAGAAGGTTAAATCCAGCTTCACAGCCGGTGTTACATCTGTGTCAGAGAGCGAGAGCAGATGGTGTAAACAAGCCTTTGTACAGTTAGTGTGTCATTTCCACTCTGAAGGATGCTTTTGTGGTTTGTTCCAGTTCTGGGAGTTGAGCTAACCAGGCTTCTGGACAAACAGGGATTGTACCAGTTTGATCTCTTTAACCCTGAGGTGCTTCCCCGGGACGTGAGTCTTCTCCTTCCTCTCTTTCTGTATGTGTTGTATCCCTGCATTCTCACAGCTTCTGCCTCTTATCTCTGCTGCAGGGCTTTGTGGTGATTCAGATGGATTTTGGTTTCCCTCATCACCTTCTGGTCGAGTTTCTCAAGAGGACACTGCAGTAACCTTTAAATGTCCGACCCGAGAGTGTGCTTTAATCTGAAAACTCAGCTAGGACTGATGTGAGTCAGAACATGCTTCTGTCAGTTAGTTGGTGAACATTTTGTTTGTTGTCGTTTGGTTAAAATTAAATACCATGTAAAAGCTTCTGCAGGTGATGTACAGTCAGTAAAGATTACTACAATTATTGTGAGACTTTGCCTCACCTGATTGTGTGAGTTATTGAGATCAACACAAGGTGTGAGTGAAAGAAGGCGTCTATGTCCACTGTGAACGACCATCCTTGAACAGAGGAGCTGGCTTACACCTGTCTGCCACCTATAATCTAGTTTTGAGATCCTCTCCTAGACGCCTTCTCGCCCACTCACAGCTTTGACAAATGCCCAGCTGGGACAAGCGCATTTACTCAGGGCTTTGATGATGTGGTGTTCTTCTGTTTCCCTGACGGCTGTATCTGTGGGGATGGTGTTCACTCTGTGCTGGAGCGTCCTGTAGCATACGAATGTTTATTTTCACACTGACGTTTGAGACACTGCTCTGATAAACATAATCACAGGAATCTGTTATTCTGTCTGGAAACAGGAGTGGAGGATTTTACGAGGATGAAAATACACAGTTATTAACTGTTTTATATATTTTATTGTTTGTTTTGTGCCTGTAAAGTTTAGTTTTGCTTTGTGGACAGTCATTGTTTGAGAGATGCTGTAGGACAGAATACCTGCACCGTGATCCAAGTACACTCGTAAAGGACTGACCCTCAGACAGGAGTTTGGATGTTTTACTAGTGTATGTTTTTGTCATAATCTAATGCCCAAGATTGTTCATTAAAACTCACATTCATTCACATTCATATGCTGAATAACGTGCTTTGTTGGTTAGCGTTCTCTTATAAAGTTTATTAATAACTCCTGTCCCCTGGTCTGATAGTAGAAACATTTGTTTGGGCTGTAGCTTCACCTCTTAAAACACAATTTAATGGGATATTCTTTACTGACATCTGAACACAGAAACATGTTTTCAGTGCAAGAAATTCACAGAAGCAGTTTTAGTGAAGCTTTTTTATTCCAGCTTTCAGACAGCAGTCACACAGCCTTGGAATCCTTTACCCACATTTTTTCTTATATCAACTACAACAGAGTTTACGTTTAGTAAACTTATACAAGTATGAAAAAATACTTTATAGGTCAGATTTGTGGGTTTTATTGAGATGTGTCTCTCTCCATTTTAGACCTCTTTCAGCAGAAGGCCATAAGGACGGATGGCCCGTTTCACCATCTCCTGTTCTTTTTCCACCGATAATCCAGCTGGGATGCTAACCAGCCAGTATTTACCGTCGTAGTGTTTCTCTCTATAAGTTGGGTTGATCCGATTCTGCAGAATCACTCTGTACTTCTTGCCATTATGAGCAGAGGTGAATATTTTGGAATAAGGGATGGCCTCTTTGATGTAAGGAGTGGAATAAATCCCTCTGCCGTAGACTTGACCCGGGCCCGGCTGTTAAATAAAAGTGAAACATAATTTACATTTACAGCTACAATTTACTCTGGGCTAACCAGTAACACAGTTTTATTGGAGACAATAATGCACTAACAGTAGTAATAATAAAATCTAACCTTGTAGAATCCTTCGATGATGCCCTCAGCACCTTCCTTTGACGTCCCGTGGTAGGACACGGGCCACTCCCCCGGCACTGACTGGGTGCTCCGGTACTGGGTTCCGAGCCATGCATTTCCATCATACTTGTCCAGGACCTAAAACATTTTCATAAAATAAAAAAGTGATTTTAAAAAACGGAACAGCTTTGCAAAGTTTGGAGCGAAACTCAGAACAAAACCGTTGATCACTGTTGATGAATAAAGGAGCAAAAGCTATTAAAGCATGTTACTTTCTCCACAGGCGCCAGCGCTGAGGTGAGCTTTACGACTGGTGCTAAACTGCATGAACTGAGGGACTATGTTACTGATTTAGCATTACTGACGAATACTGTGATATATTTGATAATATCGATGATGACTGCCCAGATCTTTTACTGTGTAATGTAGTAGTACTGAAGTCAGTCATCTGTGTTTACCTTGATGGCAAAGCGTTGCCAACCACATGGACGTTCATACACCTCTCCACCTCTGTGATAGGTCTCTGTGTCTGTCAGCCCAGTGAAGTCGAAGTCAAACTTGCGGTCAAAGAATTCATCCTGATCGATGATATAAGTCTTTCCCCCTCTTGTCCTTTCATCAAATGTCAAGCTGGTGGAGCTTTCAGAAAGCTTTCCACCTTGGAGAACACTTTGAATCCTGGCAAAGTTGTTTCTTGACAGTGGGCTGTAAGTTAGCAGAAAAGGATGCAGGTTCAGAGCAGATTAGCTATATCTTCATGTTATCCTCAACAGGCTGCATTCTGTTATAGAGGTTAACAATCTCTGGGTGAAATTAATCTTTCTTAAATTAAGACTAAAAATCGAGACTCAGGGGTAGTTTAAATTTAATCCAGCATACGATGAACAATGTCAAAATTTGAATTAAAAATTAACAAACACTCAAGGTCCTAAGTCTCTACCTAGACTACTAAATAAAAAGACTAAATACATAAAGATAAAACCTGCATTCAGTTTTGATGACTAACAAGAGTGACATCGATCATATTTACCAGGTTTGATCGCCACCCAAGACTGCAGAAATGAGCTGGTTTGCAGACAGAGTTGGTGCTGCAGAACTGGAAGAGGCCAAGCCTTGGAAAGCTACACCGCGTGCTTCGGATCTTAGTTTTTGAACTGAAGTTACTTTTGCATTGCAAATTACACCCAACGCTTCAAGTGCAACCTCTCTGTCAATCATCTTGAATTGGTGTCTTTAAGCTGCAGCTGCTCACTTCTTCCTACAAATGCTCTGGCCTATGTGAAAACAGAGCTCATATTTATAACACCTACTGAGTGATGACGCCATTTGCTTTAAAAAAGAAAAAAAGCAGGACATAATATTTTCCTCGTGAGACTAACATCACTTTTCAGTATAAGCCTAACGGACAAAGCTCGTGTCGTAACTCGAAGCCAAACCGTGAGAAGCCTCAATGTTGCATCAGGCCGCCATCAGTTAAGCTTTAACTGACAAAGGTGTGTCGTAACAGTTGGCATCTTTATCACTCATCATCCTTTGTCCATTATATCCACTTTGCCTCTCCTTCACATGAGCAATCTTGTCACAGTCTGGCGAGGGCAGACTGTATGAATTGACGAGAAGGACCCAAAATGCAGACACAAAGAACGTGGAAGAAAACTTGAATATTAACAAAAAGCGAGCCGTTTAATAAGGCTGGTAAAAAAGGTACAAAGAAAAGGCAAACTGAAGTAAACTAACATCAACCTAAACTGGGAGAACTAAATAAACAACAAGAAGAACCTAGACATGAACCATGCCATGGAAAACGTGGCATGAACAACAAACAACTTGGAAGGAATGAACAGAAACACACAGACTAAATACACACAAGGGTGATTAGGGGAAGTGGGAACACACGGGGAAACAGCTGACACTGGTCTGACATAACGAGACAAAGGAAGCAAAGCTGACTATACTGACATAGGACACAGACCTTCAAAATCCTGCTCCTTCCATCTAAAATCTCTGTTTGTAACCGATTTAAAGAACTGCAGCACAAAATTTTGCACAATGTGTATATTTCTCCGTATATTTATAGTAAGTATAATATGGGAACATCTCCAAACTGTCTCAAGTGTAAGGTCAGAGTGGGCACTAGATTCCACTGCTTGTGGGAATGTGCTATTATTCAGTCACTTTGGAAAGAGGTCTGTGCCAATGTTAGTACAGCCATTGGTCATCAGGTGACAGAAAACCCATTAATGTGTATATTGGGATATATTCCTGTCTCACTGGTACAACATGAGCATGTAATTCAGTCACTGTTAATGTTGGCCAGGAAAAGCATTATGTTGAGATGGGTGGGGGCTGAGCCTCCCTCCATTTCTCTATGGAAGTCGCTCATCATTGAAGTTATGACTCTGATCAGGCTGGGACACTATATTGATGGGAGCTCCCGAATTTTTGTGGACAAATGGAAGAAACCACTGGAAGCACTGGGAGTAACCTGTAAACTGGATCCTAGTGAACAACAATTATGGACATAATGTTGTAATATTCTAGTGCTGTGTAGTGTTATTATTTTGGATGTGAACCAGTCTTATATTTGTTGGGGAAAAAAGTTAAATAAAAGTTTTAAAAAAAACAAAAAACATAAACATCAAAATAAACTAAAACTCAAAACGCTGTATCAACAGACCCAGGAACGTGACAAATCTACTACTAGACACGAACAACTCCAAGCTGTAAAAAATATGAAGGCCAAACCTTTGTAAATATATGCAACCGTGAATCATATCAAGTAATTTTAAGCCAGAAATAACTTGACTATAACAAATTAAAAGTAGCCATCAGTTTGTAACAAAGTGGCTTTTATATATCCTGGGTAAAACTTTTCATTGAAATCAAAAGAGGGCAACAGAAATTAAAACAAATATAAATTTACAGTTCTATAAACATACTTTAGGGAACCAAAAATAACTAAATTTATTAGAATGTGGCTACAATTATGCAGTGCGATAAAAATACTTGCAAGACTTGGCCCAACTCTGTGTACTGCATGTGTACAGTAGGCAGCCAGCTTATAAACAGCTATAAAATGCTTTTCTTTTTTCAGTTTAGTCCTTTAGCAATCACCACAACAGGTCATCTGCCTCCATCTGACCCCTATACCTGTCACACCAACCCCCTGCATGTCCTCATTCTCTACATTCTAAATCTTTTCTGGGTTTGTCCTCTTTTCTTCCTGCCTAGCAGCTCTATCTTCATCATCCTTTGTCCAATATATCCACTCTGCCTCTCCCTCGCATGAGCAACCTACCATTTTGATGTTTTAATCTTTAAATGTCAACTGGACATTTAAACATGCTGCTGTTGTTAGACGGCACCATAAATTCTACTAACAGAAAAGCCTCTTATTCTGTTAATGCACAGCAGCAGCAACCTGTTGATTCAAAGGTTTTATTTAGACATCGGCTGCTTTTTCACTCATTTTCAATCCGGTCCTTGTACCTGACCATTTTCACAGGAATGCTGTGTTCGTTAACCCACTTAACACTGACCTGTGAATCATTCAAGCACAAGAAGGCTCCTAACTGAAGAGGTAAAGCTGTGTTGCATCCATAACAGACAACTTAACAAAGAAGCAATTTTCAGTCATTTCTCCGAACACTTTACCAGCAGAAAAAACATCATTTGTCCTCATTCTTATAGTTCAATCTAAAAAAATCTTAAAGATCTACATTTCTGCACATAGAGAGAAGGGTTTCACTTCCTAACTTTAAGTGGTATTACTGGGCCATCGACATAAAGCTCATGAAAATGTGTATTAACAAACTATACAAGTCATAAATGACTTCAAACATAGTTCATCTGAGCACTGAAGTGTAATATATATGGAATAAGCCGAGCCGAGATGGGAGGCAGAGCCGCTGCACCACGGCAGGTGAGTGAGGCGGCAGGTGAGTGAGGCGAGGAGCTGAATGGCGAGAGACGCTCACTACAACTGGTTGGCTGACTGAACTGAACACACAGCAGTGACAACATCAATGACAAGACAATGAACTGGTGGAAACTGAGGACTTAAATACAAGATTAACGATGATGACGATTGGAGATGGGTGAGAGCAAGGCTGAACATAATCTGGCCAATTATACATGGAAATAACTGGAAATTAATGCATATGTTCATATGGAACATATGGAAGATAACTAGTGAACATGGACTGAACGACCCAGGAACCCTGACACCTCGCTGAGGTAACGGTCCATTTCTATCTGCGCCTTCTCCTCCAGTGTGCAATTTGGCATTTAGTTTGTCCATGTTTGGACTTCTTCTGTGTTCTAAACGCATAAATCAGTCTGTGCATGATTAATTTGCTCCACCCATCAAAAAGTCTGCGCATGCGCGAATATATCGCCTATCGGATTATTGGACCGACGATTATCGGTTGGAAAATTTTTCACATGCTCCAGGTGTCGCTGTGGATCATGACATCATCAAAATAAGAGCCAGCATATGCAGCATGCGGCCGCAGCACATCGTCCATGAGGCGCTGGAAAGTGGATGGGGCTCCCAACAAGCCGAATGGAAGTTTGACAAATTGGTACAAACCGTACGAAGTGGAGAAGGCCGTCTTTTTCTTGGGCTGCGGAAACAAGAGAATCTGCCAGCAGCTCTTGGTTAAATCCAGCGTCATGAAAACGTGAGCAGTGCCTAACCGGCCCAGGAGCTCCTCAACCCAGGGAATGGCCTAAGCATTAAAACTGTGATACCTCATTCACCTGGCGTTAGTCGACAAAGAACCATATAGACCCATCTTTTTTCATCACAAGAACTATGGGGCTGTGTCACACAGCTGAAATTTGTGTATATCTTGTATATGGGTTTAATTCTGATTTTTAGTGTTTATTTATGAGTGTCATTTTATTTGCATGGTTTTATTCTGTTTCTATTGCACGGCTTTTAGTGTTTTATGTGACATGTTTTTTATCCACTGTGGACCGGCTGCACATGGGACAAATTAGCGGATAGAGACCACCTGCTGAGGCAGAGGTGTACCTCTGTCGGCATATGTGAGTAACGCTTTCCCCACTGTCGTATGCTGGGTGCAGCTGTGCTGGGAAAGGGTTGCCATGGCTATAAGCCAGAGTCTCTTCAATTGACTGAAGAAGATTTTTGAGTTTCTTATGTTTTGGTTTGATTTTGTATTATGGGTTATTGTTCATCTCTGGTTGGGTCTTATTGATGATGATTAGAATTAGAATTAGAATTAGAATTCAACTTTATTGTCATTGCACATGCACAGGTACAGGGCAACGAAATGCAGTTTGCATCCATCCACAAGTGCTTTAGTGATATACAGTGGGGCAAAAAAGTATTTAGTCAGCCACCGATTGTGCAAGTTCCCCCACTTAAAATGATGACAGAGGTCAGTAATTTGCACCAGAGGTACACTTCAACTGTGAGAGACAGAATGTGAAAAAAAAATCCATGAATCCACATGGTAGGATTTGTAAAGAATTTATTCGTAAATTAGGGTGGAAAATAAGTATTTGGTCACCTCAAACAAGGAAAATCTCTGGCTCTCACAGACCTGTAACGTCTTCTGTAAGACTCTTTTCTGTCCCCCACTCGTTACCTGTATGAATGGCACCTGTTTGAACTCATCATCTGTATAAAAGACACCTGTCCACAGCCTCAAACAGTCAGACTCCAAACTCCGCCATGGCCAAGACCAAAGAGCTTTCGAAGGACACCAGGAAAAGTATTGTAGACCTGCACCAGACTGGGAAGAGTGAATCTACAATAGGCAAGCAGCTTGGTGTGAAAAAATCAACTGTGGGAGCAATCATCAGAAAATGGAAGACATACAAGACCACTGATAATCTCCCTCGATCTGGGGCTCCACGCAAGATCTCACCCCGTGGGGTCAAAATGATCATGAGAACGGTGAGCAAAGATCCCAGAACCACACGGGGGGACCTGGTGAATGACCTGCAGAGAGCTGGGACCAAAGTAACAAAGGTCACCATCAGTAACACACTACAACGGCAGGGAATCAAATCCCGCAGTGCCAGACGTGTTCCGCTGCTGAAGCCAGTGCATGTCCAGGCCCGTCTGAAGTTTGCCAGAGAGCACATGGATGATACAGCAGAGGATTGGGAGAATGTCATGTGGTCAGATGAAACCAAAGTAGAACTTTTTGGTATAAACTCAACTCGTCGTGTTTGGAGGAAGAAGAATACTGAGTTGCATCCCAAGAACACCATACCTACTGTGAAGCATGGGGGTGGAAACATCATGCTATGGGGCTGTTTTTCTGCCAAGGGGACAGGACGACTGATCCGTGTTAAGGACAGAATGAATGGGGCCATGTGTTGAGAAATCAGTTTTACCCCGGTTCTTTTTATTCCTCGAGCATCCAGAGATGGCACCGGACTCAGTAGTCATTTTTACAAAATCTTTTATTCATCTTTATTCTTCTTCATTTAAGCATGCACTTCTAGAAGGGAAGATGAGGCCGGTGTCCCTCTGCAAAAATCTTCACCCCTTTGTTTGTTACAGTCAGCTTTATAGAAGTGACCCCATCATAAAAAACCCCTACGGTGTGCTGCAAACTCTGTCTGTGTCTATGTGCACGAGCACGTGAATGCCTACATGTGCACGTTCCCACGTGTCTATGTGAGTGCTCGTGTGTGACTGTGTACGCATACCTGTGTGTATGTGTGAGTGCACATGAGTGAGTGTGCGTGTGGATGTGTGTGTGCGTGACAGTTAAAACACTGTGGGTAAAGATATCTTCCTAGAGGTCATAAAACCCCCCACGGTTACAAATGTTAACACCCCCACCTTAAAACATCCTCTGGGGAATTTCCGCTCAGTGGGGGAGAAGCCTTCTAAAATCTACTCCTAAATTCACAACACAATAAGGCCTTTATTACTTTACAAACAGTGTCTCTACAATAATTCTACATTCTATGTTAACACATTTCTAAACTCTACATCAGCTAAACATTCCTACACATTTATCGTGAGATTTTGAGCCAAAACCTCCTTCCATCAGTGAGAACTTTGAAGATGAAACGAGGCTGGGTCTTCCAACATGACAATGATCCAAAACACACCGCCCGGGCAACAAAGGAGTGGCTCCGTAAGAAGCATTTGAAAGTCCTGGAGTGGCCTAGCCAGTCTCCAGACCTCAACCCCATAGAAAATCTGTGGCGGGAGTTGAAAGTCCGTGTTGCTCGGCGACAGCCCCAAAACATCACTGCTCTCGAGAAGATCTGCATGGAGGAATGGGCCAAAATACCAGCTACTGTGTGTGCAAACCTGGTAAAGACCTATAGTAAACGTTTGACCTCTGTTATTGCCAACAAAGGTTATGTTACAAAGTATTGAGTTGTATTTTTGTTATTGACCAAATACTTATTTTCCACCCTGATTTATGAATAAATTCTTTACAAATCCTACCATGTGGATTCATGGATTTTTTTTTCACATTCTGTCTCTCACAGTTGAAGTGTACCTCTGGTGCAAATTACTGACCTCTGTCATCATTTTGGGTGGGGGAACTTGCACAATCGGTGGCTGACTAAATACTTTTTTGCCCCACTGTAGGATATATTACAATATATATTAGCAATAATATAGATATGTGAGTATATTACAGAAATGGGTCTATTATGGTATGTTATAATGTACACGGTATGAAGTATGTTGTGAATATTCTATAACTATAAGTATGTACAGGCTGTAGTGAGTACAAGCTATGTACAGGCTATGAACAGGATATAAATATGAAAAACTATACAGAATATGAAATAAATAACTTTACAGAATCTGAGATATACAGCTATACAGAAATGGGAACTATGCAACTATGCATTCACACCTAGTGGCAATTTGGATTATCCAATTAACCTATCCCCACAAGCTGCATGTCTTTGGACGGTGGGAGGAAGCCGGAGTACCCGGAGGGAACCCACGCAAACACGGGGAGAACATGCAAACTCCACACAGAAAGACCCCGGCCTCATGGCCTTGAACTCAGGACCTTCTTGCTGTGCGGCAACAGTGCTAACCGCCGTGCCACCGTGTTAGCATTATTAATTAATTTATTATATTATATTTTATTTTAAGTTATTACAGACAGGGCAGACATGACTGGGGGATAGGAAAGAAAGAAAGAAAGAAAGAAAGAAAGAAAGAAAGAAAGACAGTGAGAGAAGACACTAAAAAAATCTGTTGAAAGGAAAAAAAAGAAGAAAACAAGCAAAAGGAGAGCAACACAATAAACACAACACCACAGCAATAACCTTTCAAAAAAGCATTTCGAGGTCAGAATTTCCGCTTCCGGGTCCCTCGTGGTGGCCGCCTCGTGCTCTCACTTCAGTATGCCACCCAAGAAAGGCCCAACACCAGAGGAGGTTGAGGACATTAAAACCTCCCTCGGAGCGCTGTGCGGAGATGTGGCCGCAGTCAGGGCGCAGCAGGAGCTGCTTCTGGGGCTTCTGGAGGAGGTAAAACAGCTACGCCTCCAAAATGCCGAGAAGGACAGACGGATCATGGATCTCGAGCGGCGGGTGGATGAGCTGGAGCAGTACACCCGTACGAACGATGTGGTCATCAGCGGTATTAAAATCAAGCCGCGCTCGTACGCGCGCGCGGTGGCCGGGAACTAGGGTTGCCAACTCCCTGAAAAATAAATAAGGGACACCTCGTGGCAACCCAGTTCACCCTTCCCAGTGTGGTAGCTCTTTTTTGTGTGTGTGAAATTATTTTTTAACCATTTGACTTGAATTTGATTTAAGCAGATGCATATTCTTTGTGATATGACCATATGGGAAACAAATGATCATTTAGCCATTTATTTTTAGCTCAACATGACAACATTAACACAGTAAAACAGGTCTCTTTCTTAAACAGAAGCCTGTCATGCTTAACTTTTGAGAATATAAGTAAATCTTTCTTTAAAAGAACTCTGTCCTGCTTAACTTAAAATTATATAAATTAATAGAAAACAATAGAATGAAAAATATTCTTGTAACTGTGCACATATGGTGCATTTAGTACAATTGGCTTCAGTTGAGGTATTATTTCAGCTTTTCTAATGCTAATCAGCTGCTCCTGTTTGTAAACCCGCTTGTTCCCATGATTACGCATCTTAACTCATCATCATTATTCATCTATGTATTACTTTTATGTATTAGTCATCTATTTGTTGTAATCATCTATCCTTGCAGTTGTTTATTACACAAAATGTAATAAACGATGATGCAATTCTACACCGCAATCATCGAGTCCATCCTCACCTCCTCCATCACCGTGTGGTACGCTGGAGCCACTATCAGGGACAAACAGAGACTGCAGCGTGTTGTGCGCTCTGCTGAGAAGGTGATTGGCTGCAGACTCCCATCTCTGCAGGACCTGTACACCTCCAGGACATTGCGGCGTGCAGCTCGGATCTCAGCTGACCCTTCTCACCCTGGACACAGTCTGTTTGACCTGCTCCCCTCAGGCAGGAGGCTCCGGTCCATTCGCACCAGAACCTCTCGCCATAAGAACAGTTTCTTCCCCTCTGCTGTTGGACACATGAACAATAACCACATGACTGTCCCCGCCACTAACACATGACCCTACGCTGTGTCACTGCATCATTTCATGTTTGGCACCGATCACCACCTGCACTCATGTATATATCTTTCTACGTAGCACTCATAAGTCTTATTCTCATGTATATATCTCATGTATATCTCATGCACATATCTTTCTTTCTACATAGCACTTTAATTCTTATTGTTTGCACTGAAGCACCGCAGCAATTTCCTAATGTTGTAAACCTCAACATCTGGCAATAAACCCCATTCTGATTCTGATTCTGATTCTGATTCTGAAAATAAATTATATTACCACACTTCTGGCCACATAGCGCTGATATTCACTGCACATGCCCATATTAACCTTAACTAGAGGGTTTAAAAAAACAAACCAGTGTTTACATACCATATCTGCTTCTGCCGTGGCCTGGTGGACAAAAAATTGGTTAAGGGTTCCCCGAGCTTTCATGCCCCTCATGTTCTTCATGTGCCCACCACTAGAAGCATGCCTATGGAAAAAGTGCGCCGACACACAGTGCAGTGCGCTTTAAAGGTGTTATCGTGCACTTTCCCAGCCAGGTGTTTTCCTTTTCCCATTCCTCCCTGTACTTTTGCAGCCTTTTTTTCTTTCTCTGAGCGAACAAACATTGCTGCTCTAATGCTGGGCTTACACTGTGCGATTTTTGGCCCATTTTGAGCCGATTTTTGAGTCGTGCAACCGATTTGGTGATCGGCCCGATTTTGGCCTTCATCGTGCATCGTGTAGTATACGTGGGATAACGAGAAGTGATTAACAACTCGAGCAGCTCCCGATCATCAATCGCTCGTGAGGGTGTCACCGCAGCTGCTCACACTGCGCACGCGCAAACACATAAACGTCGGTGAAAAAGATGGAGCAGCACGGCTGTGCAGCGTGTGATCTGGACACAAGCGATGGAGGCACAACTTGTAGAACTTTGGAAAGCTCATCCGAGCCTTTTCGATGTGGCATCACAAAATTATCACGACCACAACAACCATGAAAATAGTTGGATTTACATTGCTGCTCAATCACAGCTGCCTGATCAATGTTTTTCATTAGCAATTTAGCAAAGTTGATGGTGGTGGTGAATAAATTCTTTACAAATCCTACCATGTGGATTCATGGATTTTTTTTTCACATTCTGTCTCTCACAGTTGAAGTGTACCTCTGGTGCAAATTACTGACCTCTGTCATCATTTTAGGTGGGGGAACTTGCACAATCGGTGGCTGACTAAATACTTTTTTGCCCCACTGTATTGTGTGGAAGTGTGGGGAAATACATATAAAAATACAACTAATCCATTAGTCACAGTACAGAAACGAGCACTGCGTATTATTCACAAGGCTGGTTATCTAGATCATACTCACAAATTCTTTCTTCAGGCAAAGTTACTTAAATTCCAGGATCTGGTTAATTACAATACATCCATAATTTTGTATAAAGCTTTTACTAAACTTTTACCGGCAAATTTACAAACTAGATTTGAAATTCGAGAAAAGGTTTATAATGTGAGAGGCTTTGGAAAATTCAAATTACCCAGAACTCGAACAACCCGTAAAGGTTTTTGTGTGTCTGTATGTGGTGTGAAAATCTGGAACAGTCTGAGTTTACAATTGAAACAATGCAAAAATATTCATAGATTTAAATTCCTCTACAAACAGTTGGTCTGGTCACAGTATACTCAATGATGGTTTTTAGTGTGCTCTGTAATGTCTGTTCTCTTACCAGTGCTGGTATGGATTCCAAAAAAAAAAAAAAAAAAAAAAAGTGTGTGCGTATGTATGTACATATATGTACATGTGTGTGTAGATATATATGTATGTATATGTATGTGTGTTTGTTACTTGTAGTTATTACTGCCTGTTACCTGTGGTAATGCAATTTATAATTTATATATTCTGTATTCAGTTATGAAAGCTCTAATTGTTGTTTGTGAGCTGCCGTTTAGATGCTTGTATGTGCCCGGGGCTGTTAATGGGTCTGTATGCAATGATGGGCGTAGCTGCGGGAAGTTTGTTTTTTTTTGTTGATGAGTGAGCATAGGGGTGGGATTTAATAAGTTTTCTTCGTCCCACTCCTTTTTCAGGCAATTTTTGTTTTTTGTTTTGTGCATTTTATGTTCAATATAGGTATTTGTTGTGCCTGAAAATGAACAAATAAATGAATGAAAATGAATGAATGAACCTAGATAAATATAAGGAACAGTAAATACTAAATATTGAATGTTATTGTGCAGTACGCAAGAGGTAGCAGCCAAGAAAGATATAGTGTATGTCTGTGAGCACCTGTGCGTACACCTGTGTGCGTGTATTCAAAAGGTTTCTCCATGTAACAATCTGCTAGAGGTTGTGGGAAGCCATAGCCCTGCCCCCCCAGGGCATGAAGTAGGCATGGAGGTGATCCAGGCCCAAGGAGGACCATCAGAGGGGCCACCGTGCCACCCTCCTGGAGAGATCTGAGGAGAGCCCCAAACGTGGGGTCACCCGATACAGAAGCCACAGGAGGCTCCGCCGGCAGCCAGCTGCGCCAGAGTGAACCAAGCCCCAGGCATAGTCAGGCCCAAGGTGTGAGGGCCCAACACCCCCTGGAAGTGGCCCGACCGAGCCACGGGCGCCAGGCAGCCACTGGGAATGTACATACCTGAGCGCCCGGCCCCAGACACCAAGGACCACCAACGCACCAATGACTGAGGGCATCCCCAACTTGCAGGGAGTGTGGTAGGGGGAGATAGGCCCCCAAAGCTGGGGGGGCCTGAGATGTTCCCAGAGAGATGGAGTGTAAGACCCGACCTGACATATCAACACAGACAAACAGGCACACACAGACACAAACATGCATTCCCACCGCCATGCACACATATACAAATACTCGGCACTCGCCCAATGTGGAGACAAACAGAGATGGACACTGTACACACATTCACACTCCCCAAACATACTCTATACCCCTGGTCGAGGTACCCTCGCCCCCAGAGGGGCAATCAGGCTGAAACAGACGAACAGTAAATGAGCATGGAGGTATTGTGAGTCCAATGGGTTTGTTATTTTTTGCATTAAAATGTTCGATGATTACACTGTTTTAACCTAATGTACAAAACCGTAGCTGCCTCCACCAGTGTGTGAATGCGAGAGTGAATGAATAGTGGCATTGTAAAGCGCTTTGGGTGCCTTGAAAAGCGCTATATAAAATCCAATCCATTATTATTATTATTATTAAAATAATGTTGGCTAAGGTTACTCAGAGTTTAAAGGTGAAGCTGCTCAAATAACCTATTATGTTTCTGCCTTATTTTTTTTAAGAAGAAAAACCACTTTATGTTGAAATTTTATCAGTGATATTTAAAGACAATGCCATTTTGAAAATGTACATAAAGTAAAGGCCACCGAAATGAAAGCCTTCCGCCACTTGGCTGCACCTAGAAATCCTGTCCATAACAATTATGAACAGAATTGGTGACAAAGGGCAGCCCTGGCGGAGCCCATCACCCACCGGGAACGAGTCCGACTTATTGCCGGCAATGTGAACCAAGCTCTTGCAACGGTCGTATAGGGATCGAATGGCCCATAGCAATGGGCCAGACACCCCATACTCCCACAGCACCTCCCACAGGACACCCCGAGGGACACGGTTGAATGTCTTCTCCAAGTCCACAAAACACATGTAGACTGGTTGGGCAAACTCCCATGCACCCTCAAGTATCCTCGAGAGGATAAAGAGCTGTTCAAGTGTTCCACGACCAGGACGAAAACTGCATTGTTCCTCCTGTATCCGAGGTTCGACTAGCGGATAAACTCTCCTTTCCAGCACCCTGGCATAGACTTTCCCAGGGAGGCTGAGGAGTGTGATCCCCCTGTAGTTGAAACACACCCTCCGGTCCCCCTTCTTAAAGATGGGGACCACCACCCCGGTCTGCCAGTCCAGGGGTACTGCCCCTGATCTCCACGCAACATTGTAGAGGTGTGTCAACCAGGACAGCCCTACAACGTCCAGAGCCTTCAGGAACTCGAGGTGGACCTCATCAACACCAGGGGCTCTGCCACCAAGGAGTTGTTTAACTGCCTCGGTGACCTCACCTCCGGAAATTGGCGGGTCATTCCCCTCATCCCCAGACTCTGCTTCCTCCTCGGAAGACGTGTCAGTGGGGTTAAGGAGGTCCTCGAAGTATTCCTTCCACCGCCTGAGAATTTTCTCAGTCGAAGTCAGCAGCGCTCCGCCAGCACTATACACAGTGCAGGTAGAGCACCGCTTTCCCCTCCTGAGACGTCTGACGGTTTGCCAGAATCTCTTCGAGGCAGTCCGAAAGTCTTTTTCATGGCCTCTCTGAACTCCTCCCACACCTGAGTTTTTGCTTCAGCCACTGCCCGAGCCGCATTCCGCTTGGCCTGTCGATACCTGTCAGCTGCCTCCGGAGTCCCACAGGCTAACCAAGCCCGATAGGACTCCTTCTTCAGCCTGGTGGCTCCCTTCATCTCTGGTGTCCACCATTTGGTTCGGGGATTACCACCACGGCAGGCACCAACCACCTTGTGGCCGCAGCTCAATGCAGCAGCTTCAGCAATGGAGACGCTGAACATGGTCCATTCGGACTCAATGTCCCCAGTCTCCCTCGGAATGCTGTTGAAGCTCTGCCGGAGGTGTGCGTTGAAGATCTCGCGGACTGGGGCCTCTGCTAGACGTTCCCAGCACACCCTCACTACGCGTTTAGGTGCACCGCGTCTGTCCAGCGTCCTCCCCCACCACCTGATCCAACTCACCACCAGGTGGTGATCAGTTGACAGCTCAGCCCCTCTCTTTACCCGAGTGTTCAGAACATATGGTCGCAGGTCTGGTGATACAATTACAAAATCGATCATCGACCTGCGGCCTAGAGCGTCCTGGTGCCACGTGCACTTATGGACACTCTTATGTTCGAACAGGGTGTTCGTTATGGCCAAACTGTGATTAGCACAGAAGTCCAATAACAAAGCACCGCTCGGGTTCAGATCAGGGAGGCCGTTCCTCCCAATCACGCCCCTCCAGGTCTCGCTGTCGTTACCCACGTGAGCATTGAAGTCTCCCAGCAGGACAACAGAGTCTCCACCTTCCAGCCCCCCCCCAGGGACTCTAAGAAGGCTGGGTACTCCGAACTGTCACTCGGCGCATAAGCGCAGATGACAGTCAGGACCCGTTCCCCGACCCTAAGGCGCAGGGAACAAACCCTCTCATCCACCGGGAAGAACCCCAACGTACCGGCAGCAAGCCGGGGGGATATTAGAATACCCACCCCAGCCCGCCGCCTCTCACCAGGGGCAACTCCATACCATACCATACCATACCACCTTTATTTATAAAGCACTTTAACATAAAACTAGAGTTCACAAAGTGCTGTACATGCTAATAGCATAAGTAAAGAAAATTAAAATGAGATAAGCAGGTCACTTCTCAGGAAGCCTATCTGGCAGAGCTGTGCTGAAACAGCTGGCATGAAGCCTGTAAAGATATGAAGGGCCATTTTAAAGATTCTACTGAAGACCTTTTTACAGCTGGTAATACACATGTGCAGCATAAATCTGATCAGGTGAGGGAGTGTTATTGGAAAGGAGCGGCTGCAGGTCAGAGGAATGATACCACTGTGGTAAGTGGTGAAAGACGTGATCAGAGATTTTACTTAAGTACAAAGACAGAAACATACAAAAAATACGCCCTACATGTAAAACTCAAACATTAAAGATCTCACTTGAGTAAAATTCAGGTGTCCTAAGTAAACTGTTTAAAAATGAAAGTAATGTATTAGATGAAGTGTTTAGATAATTAGAACTTCTACATAGTTTTGTACAACAGGAAACTAGAGGGGCTATCAGAGGATTGATGGATTCATTCATTGATTCATTAATCAGCTTTTAGTCTTTGTTTTGATCTCTATCATTTTTTTTTTGTACTGGTGAAGTATTTATGTGTTGTCAAAACATTACTTCTCAGGAAGCTCTACCTGGCAGAGCCGTGCTTTAACAGTTGGCATGAACAACTCAAGGGTGTAAAGATATGAAGGGCCAAACCCTTTGTAAATATCTGTAACTAAATTCACCTGTATGAAAGTTAACTGTGGAGAGTTACCACAAGAAATAAAAGACATTGCTCTCACGGAAATTTGAATGTAGTGACTTTAACCTGTGTTGGATTCTCAACAGTGAAAAACGAAGAAGATTTTAAACCCTTTAACACAAACAAACATTTACAATTATGAAGCTTTACTGACAGCGTGTTTGTGGTCTGAGTTTGTACGACCAGAGCCGGTGTTGTGCCAAAAACTGATTTCCAGTATTTGCCAATCAATGATCAATGGAAATGAAGCCAAAAATGACTAGCTGGCCTATTATCTGTCAAAACATATTGCTCATGTATGATCCACAACCGTCCCCTTAATGTGGATGGGTGGATGTGGGTCAGCATTCCTCCTGTAGTCCACGATGAGCTCCTTGGTCTTCTCGGTGTTAAGCAGCAGGTTGTTTGTGTCGCACCACTCAGCCAGACGATCCACCTCCTCCCTGTAGGCGGCCTCATCGTTGTCACTGATGAGGCCAATCACCGTGGTGTCATCTGCAAACTTAATGATGGTGTTGGAACCATCAGCAGGTCTGCAATCGTGGGTGAAGAGGGAGTAGAGGAAAGGGCCCATCACACAGCCTTGTGGTACACCGGTGTTCATCGTGATGGTAGATGAGCAGCGGTTATCCAGCCGGACATGTTGGGGGCGGTTGGTCAGGAAGTCCAGTAACCATTTGCAGATGAGGGAACTGATGCCCAGGTCTGTCAGTTTCCTGATGAGTTGTGAGGGGAGGATTGTATTGAATGCTGAGCTGAAGTCTATAAACAGCATTCTGGCGTAGGTGTTGTTGTTGTCCAGGTGTGAGAGGACAGAGTGCAGTGCGATGGAGACTGCAGTCTCCTGCAGAGACTACGGTCTATTTACCAACATAAGTAAACACATTAGGCATAAAAACATCAGAGATCAGTTTTTGGCTCAACACGAGCAGAAGCATGAACTAAGTGGCTGCTCAGGGCTCCCATTACCACTGCAGCGCCCAGGGGCAATAAGTCTTTAAAATTATGATGACGATGATGATTATTCATTAATAATACATTTATTTTCTTAGTACGTCTTTGCATACATTAATTAGCTACAGATGATTATAGTTGATTTTGCCTTGTTTCAGGTACCTCTGTTTGTTTACATCATCATTTATGTATTTGTTTGATATTGTTTTATTTTTTTTAATAGTTTGATTTAACACTGTCTGTTTCACAGATTTTTTGTTTATTTTCATATGCAGGATATTTATGAGGCGCTGTTTAAGTGAAGTTCTAGTTTTTGGTGTTTGTGTTTATTTACAGACTTCATTTAATCTCACAGCGAATTTTCATTTATTACAGCAGCTCAAGGGCCAGGGAGAAAAAGTGAATTACAGCTATATAGTTATTATTATTACTATTAATTCAATTTATTATTATGAATAAATAGTTTACAAAAATGCCAAAGTGCTATACTGTGTACAGATGGTTACTGCATACACCAAGATTTGTCTTTTTCTTCTCCAAAGCATCCCAGCAGGTCTCACTGCCGTCCTCTGAACCTTTCCTTTCAGTTTTACTGCATCTCTCACATTGCAAAAGATTTTGTTTCAGTACAGAGGTGGGAAGTAACGAAGTACAAATACTTCTTCACTGTATGGTAGAATTTTCAGGTATCTGTACTTTACTTGAGTCGTTGTTTTTCTAACGTTTTACTTTTACTTCCTACATTTTAAAGAAATATCTGTATTTTCTGCTCCTCACATTTTTAAAACTGGCTCATTACTTTTGGTTTAACAGATTCGTCACTCCGAGCCTTCAAACATCAAACTGATTTGAAGAAGTTGAATTAGTACTTCAGCTTTTACTGGAGTAATTTTTAACACTAGTATCTGTACGTCTACTTAAGTACAGAATGTTTCTGGAGTTTCAGTACCAGCCCGATATCTGACCTCCACTACATCCCTGTTGGCTGGATGATGGCGCCCTCTTGTGTTTGCATCAGTGTTCAGTTCCTACCGCGCTGGAGGACACACACACTTCACTGAGCCTTCAGCAGCACAATCAAAGATCACATATTGGTTTGTTCTCAGGAGTCACACTGATGATGCGTTCATGTTCAAATTCATGTTTATTAGTACTGAGTATACATTTACAATCAACTGATCAATCAAGTAAAGAGTGCAGCAAAAGAAAAAAAACTATACTGTGAAGACTTGATGGAACTAGAGGAAAGAATGTGAGCTGCGTTTAAGAGAAAAACTGGTCCTTTTTCAACCTTTTATTTATAGATGAACGTCGAGATGCATTTTTACAACTTTTACAATCTCTTGAGACATTTTCAAGATATGTAACAGTTATTAGAGTTCATAAACAGACTGTCATGGCTGTGTGCGGGCAGGCAGGAAAAAGGACCCAAAATGCAGACTCTGCTTTACTGCAGGCATAAATCAGGAAATGGAACAGAACGATGAGGGCATGAAACTGAACTGCACAGGCCAGAATGAGGGTACGACGCGACGACGAGCAGGAGCAGTCACAGACATTAAATACAAGAGGAAAGCAGGGCAGCTGACATCAGTTAGCAGACAGGACACGGAGACGCCAAACTAGAAACACTAACGCATGGCCCAGACTGTCAAAGTAAAGCAGGAAACAAACAGAACAAAACCAATACTAAACACCTGAAATCTCAAACTACAAGAAAACAACAATACACAAAACACTGGGTCACCGACACCGTGACACAGACACTCTAAATAACTTTTTCCATTTAGCACTTAGTTTAATGTCTTATGACTGGAGATCTGCTATTTTCCTCTGACACAAATTTATGCAAAGTTCAATCAAATATAACTTTTTTTCATTAAAGTACTTAAACCTTATAATAGCTCTTGGGTTCATGTAGCTGGAAGTGCACAGTGATCAGCACCAGGTGGCACTGTGGGACAACAGTTATTGCAACATCGCTACTCTGCACTCGTCATATGTTGCCAGGACAAGTTTCTTCTTCTTCTTTATGTTTTTCTTCTTATCATTATTATTGTTATTATTGTTATTATTGTAATTTTCCAAAAACTGCAGCCAACAGTTTCTCCAGCAATGCCATTGAACAATTTCATCTGTCATCAGCATGATATTTTGCCCCCTTTGAACTCCCACTCACTGGATTTTTTTTCCATTTTGGACCTCCTGTAAACCCAGGAGACTTTACTGCATGTGTGCAACTGCAAAATCCACCATCCAAAAATGTCTGAAATTGTATCCTGTTATAGGGCGTAGAATCTAGTGTTGGTTGTTATTGCCGACACATTCAGGGTCAATTTTGTTGCTACTGTCTGTATCTGATTTACCAAAAGCAGAAGTTGTAGATGTCAGCTGTGGAGAATTCAGTCAGTCTGATTGGTGGTTGTGTTTAGGTACTTTTATTGTTGTTTGTGGAACAAAAATGTTTTTCTGCCTCATTTGTGTTTGCGTCCATGATTCAGTATTTAGGTTTATGTTTGGTGCATCTGAAGTTTATTGCATTTGACAGATAAAAGCTTCATATAAATGTTCTGTTCCACTAATGAAGGCTTCATGTCCCCAATGTTTTATTAGCTCTAAACAGAGCGTCCAGGCTAAATCCCCGCCCCCTCACTCACCCCGCCTCCAATGTTATTTTCTTAAGGATGTGGAATTGTACATAAAATCAATATCAGACTCCACCAGCAAAAAGTCTCTCAAAACACAACATATATGTGAATTTTTTGTGAATCGTTTTTTTACCCCTGGTTATTTGTATTCATGTTCTATTCTCTTGTATACTTCATCTGTGTGTGTGTTGTAAACTCATTCTTTGTTCAATAAAGTTCTTGTTTAAAAAAATTGTATCCTGTATCGCAATATTTTGGAATAAAAGGTTTATAGGATGTACTTCAAATAGATAAGAACAATCGACTTTGCCAGCAAAATCTAAATTGTGTTTTTGTTACTATTGATGCTGCTGAGAAATAAACATGGTTCCAATTAAATGTTTGTTGACCCTCTGGGTTTGTTCAAAAATCCCTTCAGCTTGTTCGTGGACAAAAATGTCCACCAGCAGATTAGGTCTGTAATTTTGTTCCCAGGTCCAGTTTGTATTTGTGGATTTGTGGAAGTTCTTGTTGTTTTTGTGTCTTTTGATGAGTATTGTAGGTGTTTGGAGAGGTGTGTGTATATCAGTCCTTTTGTGGTAGTGAGATGAGGGCTCTGCCTGCTTGGGGGAAGAAGCTCTTGCAGTGTCTGGTCGTTACGGTTTTAATGCTGCGAAACCGTAACGACCAGATGGAAGGAGGGAGAACAGTGCATGTGAGGGGTGGAGAGTGTCCTTCACTATGCTGTTCGCACGTTGGATGATGTGTCTGTCATAGAGTTGGGAGATGGATGTGAGAGGGCCTCCAGTGATCTTCTCTGCTGTCCTCACGATCCACTGCAGAGACTTCTTTCAGTGAGGGTGCAGTTCCCGTACCAGATGGTGATGTAGTCCAACTTCTTTACCAGCTTCTGGGGAAGTTAGGTTATATATTACCAGTAACTTTTCAGATCAAAAGGTGATAAAGTTCAGATTTTTTTCACCACATCATTGATGAAACTTCCTTTTTTTAAATTTGAGCATCAGGGACAAGGCTGTTAATTGTTAAGGTCAAGGTTAAGCATGTGAATGTACTCTGTGTGTGAACACTCGAGAGCAACAGAACATGTTCTGGGATGCACTGAACAGGTTCCTGAAAACTGTGGAACAAACCAAAAATGCTTATAAACATGTGACTTCATGCAGTGTGTGCACTTAACAAACAATGAAAATAGAGATTTTCCATTATTAAAATATGTAAAAGGACTCTGATGTGTGGGTGACGTCTATTGTTATATCTTACACCGATTAGTTTTCTCTGATATCTAAAAAGAAGCAGCAAACAGGTACTCACCCTCCGTCTGTTCTCACCTATCATTTTAGTGATAAATATGTCTTGAATTCTCGAATTGACTCGTTAAATATTTAACCTAATTAAACCCTAAAAATGGAGTCATAAGACTTTTGTCCAAATGTTACCTGCAGTCACAACAACAGTCACCTGAAGGGGCTGAATACTGCAAAGACCCCACAGAACAATCAGACGATCCACTGTCAGTAAATGTGAGTAAATCTGTGATTCTGTGAGTAACACACTGGCTCCAGTTTGGAGGCTGAAGTGGAGCTCTCCCTCGCCAGGCCGACAGCCGTCTGTGTCACAGTTCATCTCATGCAGTGCTGATTTAAAAACTCTCACATATTTTGGACAATCTATAATCTTCTAACACAAAAACATACAAGTGTTCACTGAAGTAAACACACAGAGCAGTAGCAGATTTTTTTTAAATGTGTTTTATTTATTTTCATTTGCTGCTAACTGCCTTGTTTTCATTTGTAGTTTTTGTAGTAGGAAGAACTACAAAATCTACAAATAAAAGTGCAGTTAACAAATGTAGTGCTCTCCACTATGTGAACCCCTCACCTGAATTTTTAGGTTTTTCAGTTCAAGCCAATTAAATGAAATCCAAAAATTCAGCCCCAACAATCAAATGATCCCCTATGAGCAAGCACTCTGGCAACGGTGGAGAGGAAAAACTCCCTTTTAACAGGAAGAAACCTCTGGCAGAACCAGGCTCAGGGAGGGGCAGTCTTCTGCCATGACTGGTTGGGAGGTGAGGGGCAAAATAAAATCAAACATAAAGGAGAGCACAGCGTATTTATAAGATAAAGTTTTATAAAAATTTTATTTGGAGATTATTATTATTAAGATTATTATCAGGGGTGCACATAAGTGGTCCGCAGGTGCACATGCGCTGTCAAAATAAAAGACGCGCACCAGCTAAGAAGTTGCAACACGCAAGATAAGGAAGATAAGGTGAGATCTCCTCAAGATGTGGAAGATTCTCAGAAAAGTGGTTGCAGGAGGTGAGCTGGCTTCAAACAAATGATTTTCACGGCATACTCTGCACCACATCTCTGAGCGCTCATCGTTCGTTTGCATCTTTCTTTCAGCTTAACGAGTGAACCGTCAGCTCGTTCAAACACACGTTAAAGTCCGTTTGGCTCGACACCACCGAACAGAGGCAGCAATATAACATAGCTAACATTAACAGTGCAGTGGATCCTGCTTGTGCCGTGATGTTCAGGACTGCAAACCGAGCAGCATTCACTTCGTCACGTCGCTGGGACGTAATCGGCCCCTGAATTGGGATATAGCCAACATACATGCCGAGGGTGGGGAACTCCAGGCCTCGAGGGCCGGTGTCCTGCAGGTTTTAGATGTGTCCTTGATCCAACACAGCTGGTTTAAATGGCTAAATGGCCTCCTCAACATGCCTTGAAGTTCTCCAGAAGTCTGCTAATGAATTAGTCATTTGATTCAGCGACCCAGGGTGAGACCTAAAACCTGCAGGACACTTGAGCCCTGGCGGTCCCCACCCCTGCTATATGCCATCTTAAAATGTGTCACGCTACAAGGTGAGAGTCCCCTTTGTTGTGTCAGTTAGTGATGGAGACATATACAGGTATTTGCAGCAAACTATAATTGATTGTTCTTCTCTCCTAACTTTAGTGCAGCTTGTAGAATAAAAATATAAATGAAACCGTTAACATTAAAGTTAACAGCTGGCTGCTTTCACCTTTACTTTGTGCTACATTCCTGTTCATCAAAACATCATTGCAGACAAATAAGGTCTCCATGTACCTGACCTGAGTGCATCTCTTAGAAACAAAATATCACCTCTCATTCTATTGGCTGTACCTTCATGATGTAAACAATGACGTGCATGCAGCGCAGGTATCGCCTCCAACTGTGCAGCCTTACTGGGTTTGCTGTGAAATATTTAAAGAGATCAAATATTTTTCCTCTTAATGGAAAGCATCAACAAAGTCAAGGAGTGTCTCGAAGGCTGAGACGAGCTGAGGCACGAGTGCAGGGATCATTAACCGACAGACCGAAGCAAAAGGAAGATTTTAGTGTCTGTTCAAAAAAGCAATTGAGAGCCCAAAAACAGGAACTGAGATCCAAGCGTGCACGACGCCTCCAACTGACATAATTGCTCGTTATTACCTTCAGATTACCAACACACACCACAGGAACGTCTTTTCACTGAGGGCCACTTCCTGTGTGGATGAAACAAACAGACAGCAGGTCTGCTCAGATGTGATTGGCTGGAAAAAATGTCCTTTATTATTGACGCTTGACTTATTTTCCTTATCACACCTGAGTCTGCTGTTGTAAACATGCAGAGATGTGAGGGGTATGTGACTGAATTAGCTTTTTAAAAGTGTTGGGTGAAACATCTGCAGGACCTGTTGTTCTGTCTTTACTCTTAGAGAAAGAGAGAAACTGGAGGGGCTGTTCCTGCTCTGCCCCTCACAGCAAACTGGACTCTATGAACTAAAATTAGTTTAAACAATTGGTTAACATTTCTGTTTTTACGTTTGACTACGCACGTTTAGCTTCATTTCTGCAGTTCCACAATAGTATGTGTGTTTTATCCCTGGTATGAAAAATGTTCAGCTGCTGACGGGACAGAGTTCTTTGGAGTCGTGATGCAAAAACAACCTTTATCTTCACGGCGATGTCACACAGACACACTGAACACTGATTCTGAGGAATGCTTGACTTAACAAACACTGGTTGTTGCATAATCACAAAGCAGAACATGAACATATTTCAGTCTTCTTCTTCCTCCTGCTCCCTTCAGGGGGCGCCACAGCAGATCATCAGCCGCCATCTCCTCCTATCCCAGCATCCTCCTCTGTCACACCAACCCTCTGCATGTCCTCCGTCACTGCGTCCTTTGAGGTCTTCCTCTTTTCCTCCTGCCTGGCAGCTCCATCTTCATCACTCTGTCCAGTATATCCACTGTCCTTCATTCCCTGCTTGGTCATCTCTTTTCACTTCCTGTGTCATTGTCTTTTATTTTCTTATCTCTAGTCTATGTCAGAGCGCCTGTTTCCAGGCCCCGTCTGCGGTCTCCAGTTCCTTGTGCCTTTGGATTTTCTCCCTTTAGGACTTTTCACTTTTGCCCATTGGGACTTTGTTTTGTTTTCTCATTGTTTGTTAAATCTCACCTGTTTTCCATGTCTGCATTTTCACATCTCAAAGTGATATTTGAGTCAATTTCAGGGCCTGTAAAGAAGTTTAATCAGTAATTCAGCTTCTACCAGGTTCTGACTGTGAGCCTCAATTACACATACAGTCGGGGCAGATGGCCCCGCCCCTCCCAGGGCCTGGTTCTGCCGGAGGTTTCTTCCTGTTAAAAGGGAGTTTTTCCTTCCCACTGTCGCCAAAGTGCTTGATCATAGGGGGTCAGATGATTGTTGGATTTTTCTCTGTATGTAGTATTGGAGGGTCTACCTTACAGTACAAAGCACCTTGAGACGGCTGTTGTTGTGATTTGGCTGTATGAGTCAAACTGAACTGAACAAACAGCATTAAAACATAAAACACAGATGATTAGAGCTCATAGCCAAAGCCAGTGCAAAGAGAGCCAGAACTCTGCAGGGCCAAAAAACCTGTAGCTGTGCAGTGATGTAAGTCAACGTTACCTGCTGCTCTGACAGTGGTATTTCCTCCTTTTGCTCGTGCTATCTGTAGATGCTGAACACCAGCTCACACCTCATCGGTCTTAACATAATAAACAGATTTAACACAGGTTGCTAGGCCTGTATGCTAACACAGTTATTTCAGATAAATCACCCTGAAAAGCCCCAGGAATCCTTCATCCAGTAAATCTGCCGCCTCTCTAACTTTGTCTTCCTCAATTTTTTGTTTTTTAGATGTGATTATCCTTGACGGTTGTCTCCTGGTGCACCTCTGCACTGCTTCCACTCTGCCTTCTATTTTCTCACTTTATGTTTTGATTTGGTTCTTCTCTGAAAGTGCCATAGCACTTGGCTCTTCTTTTCTATGCTCAAGTGCTTTCATCTAACATTCACACTCAGATGGATGCATTGGAGCAACTTGGGTTGGCCAACCAACCTTCCAGTGTGAAGATGACCTGCTCTGCCTTCTGAGCTACAGCCTCCGCATCCTGCAGCACGTTACAGGAGTTGCAGGAATTTCATGCAAGAACTGGCCGTGTACTACACGTGACAACCCTTCTTCATGGTATTCTTCACTTTCAGGCTTTAGACTATGGTGGCATGTCAGAGCTGCCTGATCCTTCCAGAAGCTGAAGGAAGTATCATAAGAGGAGAGGAGATTAAAAAATGGACGGAGAGGAACCAAAGACAACAAATAAGGGAGGACTTCTTGACCACATGGCGTATGTCGAGGAACCAGCATCCTCCTCGTTGAACGCTGGTACAGGCAGGAATAAACATGCTGCTGTTGTTAGACGGCACCATAAATTCTACTAACAGAAAAGACTCTTATTCTGTTAATGCACAGCAGCAGCAACCTGTTGATTCAAAGGTTTTATTTAGACATCGGCTGCTTTTTCACTCATTTTCAATCCGGTCCTTGTACCTGACCATTTTCACAGGAATGCTGTGTTCGTTAACCCACTTAACACTGACCTGTGAATCATTCAAGCACAAGAAGGCTCCTAACTGAAGAGGTAAAGCTGTGTTGCATCCATAACAGACAACTTAACAAAGAAGCAATTTTCAGTCATTTCTCCGAACACTTTACCAGCAGAAAAAACATCATTTGTCCTCATTCTTATAGTTCAATCTAAAAAAATCTTAAAGATCTACATTTCTGCACATAGAGAGAAGGGTTTCGCTTCCTAACTTTAAGTCTTATTACTGGGCCATCGACATAAAGCTCATGAAAATGTGTTTACCAAACTATAAAAGTCATAAATGACTTCAAACATAGTTTATTTGAGCACTGAAGCATGATATATTGCAATAAATGTGAAAATTCTTTTTGAAAATATTTTCAAACTTGGTAAACGAAGTGCTGTCTTTCAAGGTCAAAATTAAAATGAAGAGAGCAAAACGGTAGCCAAGAATTTAGTGCAAGTAACACACAGCTTTTCTTTTAATCAGCAACTCAATGTATAAAGGCGGGTGACGAGTGCCCGCCTTTATTTACTCTACAGGAGTCTTTCAAACTTAGTGAAACGAGTCTGATGCGAGTCAGTGAGTCAGAGAAGCTCACGGCAGCGATAATGAGGCTGATTGTTGCGGCTATGCTGATCTTTTCTGTCAGTAATCGCTGCTGTTTTTGTTGGCGTTAGCTTCTGTTAGACGACATAAGGTAGTGGATACGTTTGCGTACATGAGAACGTAATCGAGCTGAGTGTGAGAAAAGAGAGGGGGACTTTTAGGACACTTGCTGTTGTCAACTCCGGGGAATAAATGATGCATGTTTTCATGTGTTGAGCTCTGCCTTTAGTTCAGGAGATGAGACGACACGAGGAGCAAGAGGATGACATATTTTTAAGATGTTGGTGGCAGTGTCCCTTTCCTGTTTTCATTTCTTTGGTAAAAATGTTAAAAATGCCAAAAATCCCATTGATGCGAGATCGCATCACATTTCACTTCATTTGGAGTATTTGCAGACTGCTGATTTGGTAATACTGATATAAAGAAGAAACGTCTCCATGCTTTGGTGCCATGTTTTCCTGACTTTAGGACCTACCAAGACAGAAGCAAACTTTAAACTGTTTGGTTGAAGTGACTTCAAAAAAAGATACTGGTTTAATTCTTCTGAATTCTCTGTGTTATTATGAGCTTGTGGCTCTGATGCATATTTTTAATCTTAACTAAATTTGTTGTGAGTGAGTCAGCTGTGTATATTTTGCATCAGGGCAAAGAACAGAGCTAACTTCTGGTGATGAATGCTCCAAAGAGAGTGAGCTGACCCCCATAAATGATGCACACCATAATATGAACCAAACACATGTAAACAGGCTCCCACTGTGTTGCACAACACTTTATATAATCAACTGTCAGAACTGCAGTGCTGCTTACTAATGGTAAAGAAGCACCACGCAGTTGAGTTTCACATTTATGGAGAGGTTTTATTGTCCTAACTTCCAATTGTAGGATCTGCTTTAAGCCGCAAACTCTCAGTTCGTTATTATGGAATTTGATACATTGTAGCTGTGTCATCAAACAGAGCTGCCCTTATTGGCAACATGTTGATGCTGGCTAAGGTGATCTTGATTTTGAGCAGTGCGTCCGGCTGTAGCTGGGCTGCTCTGAGCCAAGTATGACTCATCACTGTTCTCAGTGCGACATTCCCTCGTCTCCCTCGTCTCCCTCGTCTCAGCCTCCATTATCTCAATGAACATTATACATTAATCTGTCCCGCCCCTACTGTGCCAAACACTCTGCGGCATTCAAGCAGGAAGAACACAAAAGAACGTAAAAGTAAATCAAGCAAAGTCACATATAAAGTAGTGAATGATCATCATATCTTAAAGACCTCATGCTACATCACTTTAGTTATATAACAGGATAAAAAATAATGTTTCCTGGGATGCAATTGACAATCTTCTTACTGGGAAAACCCACTTTCTACTTTTAATAATTCAAACTTTCCTTTTTGATAAAGCTTAGAGTTCGGGCTGGATCAGGTGACCCTGAGCCCTCCGTTCTACAGGCTGGGGGACTTCCCATAGTGCAACTACTGCATATCATGAACCTTTGTCAGCTCTCTCCTTTGGTTGGTATTTCATCCATGATCTCTCTGCCCCTCTTTTCTCTGTTCATTTTCTTATCTGTTCCCATCGCCCCGCCTCCCCCCTCCTTAAACCTGGTTCTTCCTTCCCACTATCACCAAATGCTTGCTCTTCTGGAGCCACAACATGACTGGACTGGAAAATTAGAACACAGTTAATCTGTTGTGATGTAATGAGGAAACTGAGATACTGTGTTGGTTTCCATTCAATTTGATGAATGATCACTTAACATGCACGACACCAATTTTTGCTATTTTTAACCCAGCATAACAGAGCTTCAGAGGCACCGCGCGTCCTGGCAAGTGCCAATCATACAGGGAGTGCAGAATTATTAGGCAAGTTGTATTTTTGAGGAATAATTTTATTATTGAACAACAACCATGTTCTCAATGAACCCAAAAAACTCATTAATATCAAAGCTGAATGTTTGTGGAAGTAGTTTTTAGTTTGTTTTTAGTTTTAGCTATTTTAGGGGGATATCTGTGTGTGCAGGTGACTATTACTGTGCATAATTATTAGGCAACTTAACAAAAAACAAATATATACCCATTTCAATTATTTATTTTTACCAGTGAAACCAATATAACATCTCCACATTCACAAATATACATTTCTGACATTCAAAAACAAAACAAAAACAAATCAGCGACCAATATAGCCACCTTTCTTTGCAAGGACACTCAAAAGCCTGCCATCCATGGATTCTGTCAGTGTTTTGATCTGTTCACCATCAACACTTGCGTGCAGCAGCAACCACAGCCTCCCAGACACTGTTCAGAGAGGTGTACTGTTTTCCCTCCTTGTAAATCTCACATTTGATGATGGACCACAGGTTCTCAATGGGGTTCAGATCAGGTGAACAAGGAGGCCATGTCATTCGTTTTTCTTCTTTTATACCCTTTCTTGCCAGCCACGCTGTGGAGTACTTGGACGCGTGTGATGGAGCATTGTCCTGCATGAAAATCATGTTTTTCTTGAAGGATGCAGACTTCTTCCTGTACCACTGCTTGAAGAAGGTGTCTTCCAGAAACTGGCAGTAGGACTGGGAGTTGAGCTTGACTCCATCCTCAACCCGAAAAGGCCCCACAAGCTCATCTTTGATGATACCAGCCCAAACCAGTACTCCACCTCCACCTTGCTGGCGTCTGAGTCGGACTGGAGCTCTCTGCCCTTTACCAATCCAGCCACGGGCCCATCCATCTGGCCCATCAAGACTCACTCTCATTTCATCAGTCCATAAAACCTTAGAAAAACCAGTCTTGAGATATTTCTTGGCCCAGTCTTGACGTTTCAGCTTGTGTGTCTTGTTCAGTGGTGGTCGTCTTTCAGCCTTTCTTACCTTGGCCATGTCTCTGAGTATTGCACACCTTGTGCTTTTGGGCACTCCAGTGATGTTGCAGCTCTGAAATATGGCCAAGCTGGTGGCAAGTGGCATCTTGGCAGCTGCACGCTTGACTTTTCTCAGTTCATGGGCAGTTATTTTGCGCCTTGGTTTTTCCACACGCTTCTTGCGACCCTGTTGACTACTTTGAATGAAACGCTTGATTGTTCGATGATCACGCTTCAGAAGCTTTGCAATTTTGAGACTGCTGCATCCCTCTGCAAGATATCTCACTATTTTTGACTTTTCTGAGCCTGTCAAGTCCTTCTTTTGACCCATTTTGCCAAAGGAAAGGAAGTTGCCTAATAATTATGCACACCTGATATAGGGTGTTGATGTCATTAGACCACACCCCTTCTCATTACAGAGATGCACATCACCTAATATGCTTAATTGGTAGTAGGCTTTCGAGCCTATACAGCTTGGAGTAAGACAACATGCATGAAGAGGATGATGTGGACAAAATACTCATTTGCCTAATAATTCTGCACTCCCTGTATTAACCAAGACTGCGTATCCAAACAAACACCAGAGTCAGCTGTTTTCTCATTTAACTTTTATTTGTGCAAAGCAGTAAATTTACAGCCAAAGTCATTTCTGTGTCGCTGCAGTTCACCTGAAACCTTTAAGTATGCTGTTATCTGTACGTAAGCATTCAGTATAGCTGCATAGATAGCAAAGGTTATCGCTACGAGCCACGTGACAGCGTAGGTGGGGCTGCTCTTCACACAAAACAACATCTTTATATAAAAAAGGTGGATTGAATCAACACAAAGTACATTCACAGTAACAACAGTAATGTAAAAGGTTTTCATTAGTTATAGTTAAGTAATGTTTTCTATATAGTTTAGTGAATAGTGCCAAAGAGAAACAGAAACAGGAGTGAAGGTTTTTGTTCCCCTGCAAGGGTTTAATTACAGTTGGATTAGAAGAACCAATTAAAGACTCATTTTAGTTCCTTTGGTCCAAAATGTGCATAAAACCTAAAGTAACGAGTACAGAATGTTAAATACTTGTACGTTGTGATGTTGGTTTTTTCAATATGGAATGTAAGAACACATAAAACATCACAATACTGAGAGACAGCATGTAGAGCAATGAAAGGTCAGGGCAAATTTCAAAAAATTAAAGACAACTTCAAGTAAAGACGTAGTACAAGAAATGATCGAGAAAATAGAAAAACAAGTACTGTAACGCTTTGAATTTGAATATTTATCGAGTATAATCCACTGCTCGCAGACCTTAAGTCTCATTGTATCAAAATTTCACTACACCTAAAAAAAAGAAAATATAGTAACTATACAAAAGTACACCTGCATGTAAAATAAAGTCACAGTTCGTCACCTCCTAAAACTGTCCTCAAAAGTGCCACAGTAGACATTCAAACACCTCTGCATGCTTCTGCCGTCAAATGTTTAGTGTAGAGAAAAGTTTCGCTTCCCCATCAACAGGTTCCCTCCACTGGGAAACGCAGCATTCGCCAGGGTCACATTTTCAGTTTGGCTGCTTCCACAGCGCCTTTGTGGTAGCTGTACGACTTTCATTTGTAGCAGCACGATCACATTTTTCAAATCTGGGGTCAAAGTAGGATCTAACAGAAGAATCCTTGGTTCACATTTTGGACTGGCTTTTGGTAAACGCCCACATCCGAACAGAGATTTTACAATCATGGACAATCACACACTTACTGATGCTGCTTATAGTCTAGTTAACAAAGTCATTAAGGACAGCCATCGACCCCAACCACCGAGTCCCTTTCGACCAGTCTAGGGTTAGCTTTTGTTTTGGGCACAACTAATCCTCAGTGATGATCTGAAACCTCGCTTGTGTTTAACTTTAAACTGTTGTCCAAAGTGTTGGGATTCAGGGAAGCGAGAATAATCGTTTTAACTGACATGCATTAAAAACTATTTCCATTTTTTTCTTATTGCTTTTCTCCAAAACAAGAGTGAGGATTCATACCGAGGGCTGGAGTCACCACCACCGCCGATGACACCTCCTTTACATTTTCAGAAACTAGATTTAGATCAGGTCTCATACATTTTAGGATTGAAAGCTATAAACCTGTTAGAAGGATTGTCTTTCTACAAAAAGGTCAAAGTCTACAACGGGGTGGGCTTTGATTAAACCCAACGCTGACGCCTAAGCCTAGACGGGTGGCCAACGACCTGATGGATGTTAAAAGGTTAATAAAGTCGATATACTAAGAGTTGGTAACGAGGTCGAAAGCGATGTCAGCAGGAGTCCTTGTGTTACATTAATAGTGTATATTGATTTTTTTTAATGGAAAGCTTTGTTGTCATTGTCAGTCTAGCAGGCACTGCTATGCCCAATTACAGTATGAAGAGGTACAGAAATAACAGGAAGATCATTTTTCACAATGTCATTTAAAGGCATGAAAAATGATGCCCCACCACTGATTGGTATACAATAGCAAAATACTGCAATGATGCAATTACAACTAATCAGGGTGAGGTAGAACTTAGCTGGTCTCAGGATGTCTGCATGATCTCTTTGTGCCACGTCTCTATATCAAACCTCTATATCACCGCCTAAAAGTAGCACCTCAGAGGGAAGCTTGACATACACAGGACACAGTGTTTGTCTGCTGCACTGCTGCATTTCTACCTTCACTCAAGCAGACAGTGGCCATAATGTGCGCTTGGACGTGACTCACATCAGTGACTCAGCTCTTGGAAACAGAGCGCTCTTGGTCTTAACTAAATGCCCCTTCAACAGCAGTCCAGTTACAAGAAGTAATTATGCCAAGTTTGACTTTGCAGCAACCGTCAGCATCATTACTCTGGATTACGGCTACAATGACGAGCCAGCATGGCAGCAGGCACTTGGGCCAAAACACCAGAGACGTCACCAACGAATCCATCACCACAATAAGGAGCCATTGTCGTGTGTTCAGTGTGAAGCTTTCTTCAATGCGGCAACAACATCTGGTTCCCAACAGACGGTTTAGCAGCCAGGCTAAATCAGACAACACGACGTAACGTGTGCAGCTGTCACAGTGAGCCATAATAATAATGATAACATGAAACCACCACACCTTTGTCCCTTAAACAGTTAAGTGAAATCACAGGACTATAAGTAAGTCAGCTACAATGTGTCCTGTTGTAAGGAAGATACCTGACGTTCGATAGCTTTCGTGTCGACTTGTTGAGGCTACCCCAGAAAAATATTCACATGTTTAGAAATTCAAAATAACCGTGTTTGCCCTGGCCTGAAGATAATGTCAAACACAAACACACACAACAAAGAAAATGAAACAAACATCAAGTGGGAAGAAAGTGGAACCTGTTAATCCATCAGCCCACCAGTAGCAGACAGAACCAGGCTACTGGGAGCTCTGGCAGAAAAGCTGAGGTTCTGATTCTTTCCCACACAGCAGACACATACTGTACATACACACTGATGCAATGCTAACACTTCTGAGCTAGCCACGCTCTCAGAACGTTCATGTTAGTGATATGGTTCAAACTGGGCCGAAACAAACTTCTGGCCAGCGATGAAGGTTAGTGCGAGTCCATGTGTTTCCTCTGTTTTATTTTGGGGGGTTTTGGCCTTCAGTTACGCCGTGTAAACTTTGAGCTGCAATGATTGTGGGGCATATTCGAAGCACCTACTAGCCACGTGATCAAGGTTTGGCTTTGGTCAACACAACACCAACAGTAGCCAGCAAATACCAGCAAGGCAGGGAGTGTAAGTAAAGCGTAGAAACTTTATCAGCCCGTGGGTCCTTGACGTTTTGGCTGAACGTGCTGTCAGAATACTGAATCGTCTCGCCTCCTTTACACAGCCCAGGTCTTCTTCTGCTGGAAGTAGGCGTCAAACCTGGCCTGTGCGTACTCCTGCAACACAGGTAAGCAAATGAATATGTGGAAACAAGGGCTTGTTTTAAGTAATAACAATAAATCCAAATGTAACCCTGTGTGCTCCGGGTTAAGTCACACTAATAGAACATCAGTTCGTGTCAGTGTCTTTGCACAGTGAATTCTTCCTTCTTCTTGTTTTAGATGTTACATCAGTTTGCTTGAAATTCACATTCGTGACTTTGCACTAATATCCGAATTAAGTGTTGAAAATGTTATTTAAAAGTCACACTGATGAGCTTTAAGTCTGGATCGTTTTAACCAGCACATATCCCAGAATCTGTGCACGCTTCGGATTTTCACCAAGCGCAGCTTCCTGTCAGGATACCAAAGCCCTGCCAGCTGGCGTGACAGCGTCCCGCTGCATGGCAGCCCGATCTGACCCGAGGCTGTCAAAGAAGCTGAGCACAGCCAGGCAGAAGCTCAAACTCCAACCAGAGGTAACGGTAACTTCTGTCACTGTTCGTCCTGAACAAACATATAAATTCCATGATTCTCTCTTTTAATGACCACTGCGCATCTTTTGTGACAGCAGAGGAGACGACCAGGAAAGCCCTGAACTACCTGTTTCGATGTATCTCAGTTTGGTTAAAATTAAATCCTCCTCTTCCCCACTTGACATTTTACCAAGCTGAAGTTCAGATCTGTGCCCCGAACAACTTTGATATTGAGTAAAGTAAATAAGGACTCAAGTTAAGGAAGCAAAGACTCACCAGATATCCAAATTTGATGGTGGACAGCTGGACCTGGATGATGGACCACAAGCCCCAAAAGAAGTGAGATGCCAGCGAGAACCTGCATCACAAAGACACAAAGTGTTTTCTACTTCCATTTAGCTTTTCACTGCAGCATCCTACGACTTCCTCTGCGTTAGGTAACGCATCTTTGTACCCTAAGCTCACCTGTTCACCTCCACGTACAGCTCTTCTTTCAGCTTCATTTGGTCCTCTGCGCTCAAGCCGTCGAACCCTCGATCGGACTCGCGCATGTAGCTCTCAATGAAGTGGAGCTACGAGGAAACATTTCATGGCAGTCAGCAGTCCGTTAGAGAAATCGAATGAGCCCACTAACGTATTTTACACACCTGCTGGGCCTTTGAAGGGTAGTTCTGAGCGCTGACTTTAAAGAAAGGAAACTCATCGCAGTTGTAGTCGTACATCCATTCACAGAAGTGGTTACCGATGTCGAATCCCCTGCAGGGTCAGAGAATGGCAAAGAAACAAGAGCACGTTTATGAGCCAGTGCTGTTCCTTGTTTTGGTTTAGTTATAATTAAAAAGATAAGATTCTCCCACAAGCAGTGACTGAAAAGTCGCAGTAATCCCGTGTGTGATTCAGTCTCATTCGTCCCTCAAGTATTCCCGAGTGCCGTTTCCCACACTGTTATCAGGAGCAGGACCTCCCTGTGCAGTGGGGGAGGCAGTGACCTGAGCTCGACCCTTTGCTGTCGCTTCCAGAGAGAAAAAGCAATAACCCACAGCATGTTTTGTTTTGTTGTGTTCTTCCTGTGCATGTGCTATAGCACACGTGCCTCACAGGGTCACGTGTGCTATGTTATACACGGGGAGGACTTAAAGGGGCCAGGCTGAAGGGAGCTGGGAGGAGCAGGGAGTTATGGGTAATATGCAGTGTTTCCCAGAAATGAGCGACGCATAAAGACAGAGAGGTGCAGAAACACAAGCACATCGTTGTATTCTCGTCTACTTCGGGTCATCGTCGCCTTTCTCTGGCCTTCATCCTGTGTGCCCTCAGCAGCCTGCCAAGTTCTGGTTACATAACAGCTGCAGTTAATATTTCAACAGATTAGGGTGGGCGTGAGTTAGGACGCTCGACATAACGATATATATCGGGTGACGATATAAAGACGTCTATTTGTTTCGTAGTGTGGCAAAATAAACAGTTTTGATGGTCGCTGTAGTGGCTGTATTCATTTATTAAAGTTCTCTCTTTCTCTTATATTTAATATGACCACACTACGGACGGACAAGCGCCGGTAAAACAATGGCGTGGCTCCGCCGTCCGCTTGTTTGTTTTGCATATTAACCTTTCACAATAAAGCTCAAGATCATGTTGAGACTTTTCAAAATAAACTAAATCCCGTGAAAGAGTATGCAGCGTTTACGGATGAGAGGCAAAAAAGAGGCGTCAGGTGCTAAAAAATAAACCTTAGACGCAAACGTTAGAACGCTTTTCCCCGCAGCACGCCGTGTAATAAATATTCACAAAGAAAACGGCGGCTGTTACAACTTGTGTTTAAAAATGTATCGTTTCATGCATCGGCTAAAAGTCTCGACTCCAGCTGGAAACACTTCACGCAAGTCGAGCTGCCCGAGATTCACAGAGTTTACAGAAAATGTTACATTTTTGATTTATATCGTTATCGGACGATAGATGTCTTATATCGGGATATGAGATTTTGATCGTATCGCACAGCATGAGTGTAGGAATATCACTAAAACGCAGCCATAAGCCGACTGTGGCGGTTTTTCTTCTTGTTTACGCTCTGATTCTAGTATCTTTGTTTACCATTATAACCAGATTACAGGTTATAATCTGGTTAGAGAGCACTGAATGTGACACAGGTTGGTAGGAGATGAGTGACGGTGACGCAGCAGCTCAGCACTCGAGTCAGGCTGTGCTCAGTTTCACCAAACCATTAAAAAACTGTAAACATGGAGGTGTTTTTATTTCTAATATTTTTATTTCATTTGAATTTTTATTTTTAATGATGCTGATCCGGTTTATCGATCTGCTTCTTGTTTCTAATGCTAACCTACAATAATAACAGTAATGACATTAATAAAGACAGCAATGGACTGATGCAGAAACAGCTGGTGAGGGTTCCCAGGTCAGATGTTACTGCAGGTGTCCTGCTCGTGTACCTGTAGTTGTAGCTGCTGTATTCAAAGTCAATGAGCATCAGCTTCTGTTTGTCTGAGCTCTGGCGGCCTTTCAGCAGCAGGATGTTTCCTGAAAGGAGCAAACACACACAAGTTAGCACTGCTACAACAGAGGAAAAGAAATGGATGGTATGAAGGGCGACCTCGCGTCTTCAGGTTTTACCTTCCTGACAGTCGTTGTGGCAGAAGACCACGGGAGAATGAGTGGACTCGAGCAGAGACCTGCACAAACACAAAGGCGGTCACTTCATTATAAAGTCATGGATGTTTAGAGACTCTCAGCTGTGCTTCCTTTGCCCTCTGCGCCTGTGTAGCCTAGATTTTCACGCATGTTTCCTGTGGTAAACCAGCAAGTCTTGCATAACAGTCAGGAAACACGCATGTGTCATGTGTGCAGTGTTTTACAGCTGCGTGTCTGCAGCAACATACTTGAGCATGTCCATCTCCTGTGGGAGGTTATAGCTGAGCAGGCGGTTGAAGCGACGCAGGTGCGCCTCTCTGGTGAAGCTCAGCCTCATCACTTGGCTCAGGTACCTGATCAAAGTGTTACATCCACACACATTAATGAAAAGAGGAAAAAGTCATAGTAGATATGTTGGACATGGAACACACTTGTGTTGAAGTTACATTTAGTCAATGATAGCTTAGTTTTAAAAATAATAAACAATAGTTTTTAAAACTTTTTCTCCAATTTTTAAGCTGGTCTAAAAATGTCTTTGTGTTTTTGCTATTTGCTCACGTTGGCTGCTATTTCAATTTGAGCAGACAAATATGTAGATGCATGTAAGGCCCACAGTTCAGTGAACTTCAAATATATTCTAACCACATCTGCTGTATGGGTGTAATTTTCTCTTTACAGGAAACCAAAAGAATGGCCAGATAATCTCATCACATCTGGCAGCTTCCATGTGTTTCCCAGGACAACAGTTCCCAGGTTTTCCCGTCAATCTTTTGTGGCGGGAAAATCAGTCAAAGAGCCGAACGGCCGGACTCAGGAGGCGATCAGCCAGACATTTAGGCATGTATGAGGAATACTGATGGAAAAAGACAGCGGCCTTTATCAGCACACGCCAACAAACATTGTGCAATGTAAACCTCGTAAACACTTGACGCATGAGGTTGAAGGTATTTCAAGGGGAAGTGCACGGCGATAGGCGGACGGCCACCTGCAGAAGTCGATAAGTAATCAGTGCTGTGACACGCTATCTGGGAGAACTTGAACTGAGGAAAATTTTCATGTGCTCACTGCCTGACGCGGTGACGTACGGGCTCGGGTGACTCACTTGTCCATGGTTCCAAACAGCCACTTTGGTTGCTTGTTGAAGGGCATCCTCATCCCGTGAAACCTGGCCATCTTCTGCGCAACCTCGGCCGAGATGCTGGAGTCGCTCAGCTCACAGGTGTCCAGTTTACGGCTCTGTCAGCAGGACATCATAAAACTGCATGAAACCATGACCGTTGCTGGCTCTAACTGCATAAATCACAGGTTTGGTCAGGGTTTCTTTGACATCCAAACTAAAATCTTATCTTGCAGAGCCCCGGTGTGTGAGAGCCAAATAAGAAGCGTTGGGGGTTTTTCAGACATCTGAAAACAATCTGGTCACTGCATCCAAACGTTAAACAATTTTTAAGGTCAAATTCTGTTCTGTAAGTAATTTAAGCCTCTAAATTCATCACTGAGCAACTTTTTAAAAATATCCAGCTTTGTTGTCACACCTGATATTCCTGTTTGAAAAGTTTTACGACTTATCACAAACTGCGTTGAGCAATTTTGAAAAGCCCCGGACCTCAAACTGTACACGAGCTGGAGGGTTGTGTGTACACTTGTTTTTATCCTGACACACACACACACACACACAGTTGTGTATTCATATCATGTGTGGACATAATGCTTTTCCCAGCCTCTTACCCTAAATATAACCTAATTGTAATCCTGTAACTAAAACCACATTTTGTGTCTCAAAATGCCGTCAGACTTGTGGGGACTGGTCCCCACAAAGATTTGAATACAAACACACACACTCTAACATTTCTTTCCTCTCAGTCCTAATCTTGAAAAATAAAGTTGTGAGTATTGGCAGCAGTATTGGACTTCTTTGAGTGCTCCTAAACTGCTAAAAAAAAATCAAATAAACCACAAAGAGAAAATATTTTCTCTAAAACAGATTTTTGTAAATGAAACAAAACTTTGAAACCAGGTGAAATGTATTTGGAGTTTGTTCCCAACTTCATTAAACTAATCTTTATAAACTTTAGCAAAAATGAAAATAAAATGCACATTGTTTTGTAAAAAGACAGGATGTACGTCAAAATAAACTATTTCCAACAGGATACTGAGAACATCAGTACTTTGGGATAAAGTTCAGCAGACAACAGGAGTGCAGCTTTGAGAAGCCTTGGACAAAAACAAGGAAAGAAATACATTTCCAATTGTGTTTATTTATAAGTGACATCACTTCCTGCTGTTGCAGCTGGTGTCCATGAAAAGGTGATTTCGTGCTGACAACGTGATAATGCCTATTCATCCCGTAACAGCTGATCAGATCGATAAAGCACCTGCGTCTGGATCATAATGTTTGCTTCTAACTTGATTTCTGTAGAAGGAAACCTGATGCGTAAGTGCAGCTCCGCACGGGGACTTACGGGGACGTACTGCTCCAGGCGGCCCTGAGGGAAAATACCGTAGAGTTTGGGTCCGAGCTCTCGCTCAGCCAAGATGGCGAACATCACGCTCTCCAGCACCATGGCCTCGGCGCCCTGAAGATACACAACAGCAACACAATCAACGTTTCAGGCAACACGGTGTCAGAGTTCACAGCACCTCCACCGTTAGCTCCCATCACAGCCGCAGAATAGCAAATGAGACAAAGAGCTCTTTCTGGTCACGCAGGCTGAAAACGTTAAGATTAGAGTGGATGAATCCTCTCCTCAGACACTTTCAGACACAGGCAGACTGCCTTTGAAGAGGAAAAATGTTCTTTTCAGGGTTTCTGGTAGGCAGCCTGCCAAAGCTGCTTTACATGAAAAGGTCTGACGTGTGAAAATGGCACAACTTCAGCAGAGTGAAGTGCACGTCTGAAAGGGGCTTAGGAGGCAATCAGGTGGTGGAGGACAAGGATGGATGATTCTGAATGAGGAGAAATGTTGTGGTTAGGGTTAGTAGGGTTTGCCTGTCAAAGCGGTGAGGAGAAACACAAGAGGTAGATGAAAATCTCCAGGAAGACTTGGCTTTGCAGTTGAAGCTGCTGGAGCAGAGGAGACAGACGGCCTTGTGTTTTCTCGTTTAATCTTAGAGACGCACAAAGCTCCCACGGCAACACGTGCAGCCCGGAGACCAACGGGGGGGTCTCATGCCAGCACAGTCACGTGTCCTCAAAGACAAAACTGTGTGCCGACTCGATTCTGCTGGAAACCAGGCTTCTCACCAAATATGCACCAGGTTTGGAGTTAAGTCTACAGTCGGGTTTCTTACTTTTACTGGAGTTTAGTTTAGGGAAAGTCATGAACAGACCATCCATGCGATTAAATCCTGTCAGGAACCAAAGACCACAACTATCATTGATTTGTGTTTACTTCTAAGATTAGGCTTAAAACTTTCCTTTTTTAGAAAGCATATGGTTACAGCTGCATAAGCACTCTATACTTTGACTATTTCTTCTTCAGTCCCCTTTTTCATCCACCATGTGTTTATACACATCTCTGAATTTAATCATTACTTATTATCACTCTGTCTCTCCTCCACAGCGCGTCTTTGTCCCATCGTCCTCGCCTCGCCCCCAGCCGGTGGCCCCGCCCCTCCCTGACCTGGTTCTGTCGGAGGTTTTTGTTATTTGGCACTATATGAATAAGACTGAACTGAATTTTCTTGTATTGCTATATCAGCTTCAAACTGTTTGAAAAGTTTGGAACATGCAGCGTTCATCAGCTCAGTGATTTCTGAAAAACTATTAACTTTTTCAATTTTCTTTAGTCTCTTAACTTTGAAAATGTAAAGTGTAAATTGCTAAAGTGCCCATTTGATTTGAATAACCTCCATGTTGTGCTGCAGTTCAAGCCTTGAAATAAAAATCAGTGATATATTGCCATCCTCATACTGTTGAGTGAATAACCTTCAGATAAACTGCAGCAGAGACAGAGGTTTGGATCCAAACGTGCGCCTGCTTCTTTGGATAACAGCCATGGGAATGTTTCATAATGAGTGCCCGACAGGAAGCCGGCTCAAAGAAAACAATGCTGCCCACTCTGTGGCCTCCTAAACATTATGAATTATTATGAACCACGTCCGTCTCAAAGCAGAACAGGACTGATCTCCCAACAAGGAAGCACAACATTGGACTCCAGGTAAAATCTCTTTAGGGATTATGGGAATCTCTGCTGTGACAAAGCTGCATGCTGCCTACACATCCAGTAACCAGTCTCTGTTTACCACGTAACTCATGGGACCGCCCAAACTTGGTAAAGCTATACACAAGGATGAGATTCTCTCGGTTCTCATGTGTTACATGGACAAGGTGTGGATGAGAAGCATCATAGGAAACTCACATGGAAGTAGATTATAGTAGTGCTATACGAATAAGTCTGATTTAAACTAAACTGAACTGAGTTTTTGGAAAATTTGACGTCACCTGACTAATTTTCAGCAGAATTTTAGCAGATGCACGTTTGGTAAAACGTCGCCTTGCTCTCGAGTTATCACGTTTACAGCTGCCTGGTGGGATGACGACAATATTCCATCTGCCTTTTACGGCAGCTATGTGGCTATTTTCCTGTTTTCTATCATATCTGCTGAAGAAAAAAGCAGAACAAACAATGCAGCACTAACAAAACACCAGTGAATTGGGCAGTACTTCGAATCTCTCCCTGGTTAGCATTGTTGCCCGGCTGGTGTAAAATTTGAATGTTCTCTTTCGTCACATGGTTCAAAAACATACGTGGCCGTTGGCTGAGCCTGTGGTTGTGTATGTGAGCGTCACTGGTTGTCAGTCGGGTGTAGCGTCCTCTGATCCTGTGATGGTGTCTCGAGGCACTCAAACTGGTTTGTGAACCATTTCCACATCAATGATTGTTCTCTGAGCACTTTGTTGCTAACATCCACAGTTAGCCACCAATAACAGTGGCAACCTATTTACAGTAACTGTCAGCACTGCATGAATTCTGGGATTATTAGCAGCTTAATAGTTTATTGACCTGGTTAAGGGAACGTCTGAACTTTGCATAAATACATTTAAAGCAAACTGTTATTTCCTTTTTTCACGGTTATTTCAGTCGATTATTAATAGCATAGATATCCTTCTGCCTACATCCAGATACTTCTGTCTACGTACTGTTATGCAGTACACTGTGTAATTATGTAGTACATGAATTTTGACAGGGCTGTGGTTTTCTAAACTGCAAACAGCAAGCTGCTGATTTACTGCAGTTGATTGTTGTGCAAGACGCAGCATATTCTGAATGTTTAAAACCACAACGTCACTCAAACAGTAACACTCAGTTCTTCCTGCAGTGAAGACGACAGCGTTGCTTTAATAAATGCGACCGTGCATGATGTCAGTGCCTGAAAATATCTGCCGTTAGCTTGTTAGCTAGCGCTGGCAGTGCTGACTCCTCTCATCCCACCATTAAACCAAAATGTGAGGCGGTTTAGAGGATTCCTGACTTTTTGACCCGTATGGGTGCATCATACAGGTACCCGTGGTGCTCTTCATGCAGCCATACTTGCTAGTATGAACACGATGGACGTACAGAGCGATGGAAGTGAACGCGTTAGCTCCCTCTCCCGACCGCAGAGCAGCTCGTTCACGTTTATTCCCCTGCTGTTCACTCAGCGAATGCTCCCTGTGCTTACGTAATGTCTTATCTGCAAAGAGCTGATCGCAGGCATTTTCAAATCTCCGACATGAATTATCCACATTATCATAATCATCTTGACGCAAATGCTGGCAGATAACGAGGCCTCAGAGCGATCACACTGTGCTGAAAATAAAGGTGCTCATATAAAATATTGGCTTTCAAGCTCATTAGAATTGCACAAACTCTGTTTCCATTGATGTTTGCAGCTTCAAAACTCCCCACATTGATTTACTGCACATTATAAAAAAATGAGGGATGACTCAAAACTATAATTTCACCTATGAAAAGAAGTAAAATGCAAACGTCTTTGTACCTCATGGCAAGTTTTTAGTAAAGCTTTGTGTTTTAATGTGGGAGTTTTTTACCTTTGAAGCCAGCATTTAAAGTCCATTGGTCCAAACTGGAGTTTTTGGCACTTCTGAGCTGGTTTAACACAAACGTGTCTGCCAGTAAGCCAGCAATTTAAAAAATCTAATCAGGGACTCAGCCTGTGCACGTCCTAACATTTAAAAACGTGCTTCAGCCTGGACATTAGAGCTCAGTCATTCATTTAAATGTTAAATGATAAAGTGAAAGCATACTAGTGACCCAAATGTCAGTTAAGTGAATGCACTGGTCCATTTCTGTTTGATGGGCTCTTTAGAGGCTGCTGCATCAGCCCACACGGTGAGCGTGGTCGGTATCAGCCTGCAGTCCTCCCTCGACCTCACTTTCACTTCCTCTGACCTATTCCAAATGCCAGTGTCTGTTTTACATGCATGTTTGACTTGCTTTCTCTCCCACAGGTTTGTTAATTATCAACCACCGTTAGCCGTAACCCCGGCTCGCGGCTCGGACGCAGAAGAATCGAAACATCCCTGATGAAAAACTCCTCCTACAGTTTTCTTTCTTGTTAAATTGTATTGTATTTATTTAAATTTTTACTTTTTAATTTATTTTATTTGCATTTTTTAATCACTCTCTTATATTTAAATGTTCATTTGCTATTTCATCTAGGGTTTGAGAGTAACGAAATTTCTATTCTCTGTATGTCCTGTACATGTGGCAGAATTGACAAATAAAGTTGACTTTGACTTTGACTTCTGTCGCCTGACACGGCATCGTCTGTGCTGCTATCCGAGGAACATTCGGTCTAACGTGCACTCTGTTCCTGGTGAATATTTGATTATGACTGAATCCAAGTTGTTATGCCAGTCATGTGCCAGTGCTGCGTCTCTGCTCAGAGGTATTTCGCGGGCTGGCCTTGGAGCAGGTGCACTGTGAGCTTCAGACAGCTGCTGCTCTAACCTCAATACTTATCCACTCTGCTATGAGTGTAAGACGATGGATTAATGAAGGTAATAAAAGGACATCAAAAGAAAGCACATTATCTAAGAGAATAGATCAAACTGAACTCCCTTTGAATAACTTACGCGTTCCTCCTCCGAGTACTAAGTGATGATCACAACGCTAACCCTGACCTTGACATATTCAACTAATCTGCCAACGGCTTGGTAACAAAAATAATCTTTCTGCCTGACACACATTAAAAAAATTCACGTTTTTACCCAAAATATCTGTTTTGGTCTTCTCCAAAATATAAGATAAGGACCGAGGTTACCGTTACCACCTGTGACAACTTAAGATCTCAGAGAAATACAGGAGGAAAGGGGCGGCACAAGCCTTCATCGCTAAAAATGGCCAACGCTTTTATATCAAGCTACATCTTGAAACCAGCACAGGGTTTGTAGCCTAACTGTGTCACTGTGTCGTCTTCACCTGGATGTAAACTCTGTCCGACATGAGAGCTACAGCTCTGCTGTGACGACTGAAACATCCAAGGAACTAAGTCCGCATCATCCTTTCTAATCCAAATGGGATTTACGTTGAACACTGCATTGTTAGGGAAGGCGGATCTAGGCGAGGTTATCTGAAGACACTCGCAGTCCAGCGTTAGCCTCACGGCGAGCTGAAGATTAGAGAAGTGGAGTCGAGGGGGAGGAGCTGCCATCTTTATGGAAAGATACTTGAGTGGAAACAATGGCTAACTTGCTGATGACCTAATCTCAGTCCCATGACAGAGTCATGATTCAGCTTTGTAAGGTAAAGGTCAAAGGGGGTCACATGATGCCGTGTGGGTACAGAACTTTCTCAGTCAGTGGGTTTAAGGCTCGGTACACTGCCTGCAGTGATACCCTGAACACATCTGTGCTGGTTATCTATCACTAAAATTAGTCTTTTTATGAGGCTTGCGTAACGCGCAAACTTCCTTCACTTGTGCATTTCAGCATTTTATCTTCCTGTCTGCACATTAAGAACATGCAGCCTGTCAGCACTCAGCTTGTAATTACCCTGAACATGCTTTTAGCAGGTTTACAACACACGTATTGTAAAATGTACAGCAGCAGGATGCAAATAAACAGATCCAACGAATCAGATCTGCTGTTGACTATAGAATGAGATGGAAATAGTGAAATAATACCAGTTCACCTCAGACGCACAGCTACTCACATGTAGTCCCAACTCTGCCAACAAGAGCTCAACTGACCCTGAAATATGGACGAAATCCTGAGCTTCACCTCCTCAACTGAACCATGAAATCCTCCCCGCTCATGCCTTCTCCTGAGAATTGGACCAACCCAGAATCTCCATGTCTTCCTTTTCTTGTGAGGAAACATTGGCACCCACTCATCGTCGCTTCATGTCGACTTAATTTGTTTTAGGACAAGGTGTGCGTATATGTTACATCACAGGTTGGCATCCAAAAAGTTTAGAGGACTGCGAGGGAAGATAACACAAGAACTACATCCTTCAAAGCAATCATCAAAGCAGCACCTCTTTAAGCCATTGTGACCTTTGTGTGTGGGGCTGCAGTGATTGTAGGCAGTGTACTCCATAAACCCTCAGACTGTATGAACTATTACACATTACATTTATGATTCATTTGGGGTCAATAACGATAGCCTGCATCACTGCTGGCCAGCTGACGCCACATAAGCCAACAAAGACATTCAGAACAGTTTATTGTAACATTGTAACATCTAAAGACTTTTTTGAACGAACCTTTATCACCTTAACACGTACGTCTGCAGTCGTAGATGTAACTCTAGCTACTTAAATACTGCATCATCTCCTTTTTGTGTTTTGCATGTTGTGACCACAGTGTTAAGGTGCAGTATCACCAACTATGAGGTTAGTGTCAATCAGATATTTTTCATATGTGTACCACTAACATGACATCAGTACTTTACTTTTTTAATTTCTCGCTAAATTAAAATTGAAATAAAACTTTTTTGTTGTCTGTTTTGCTTTTTAACCTTTGACCTAGTTTTCTGTTTTCCTGTTTTGAAGATATACACGATCGACCTGGGTGGCTGTGGTGGCTGTGGTGGTAGAGCAGAAAGGCCAAAGTATCCTTAGGAAAGTTACTGAACTCTGATTTGCTCTAAATGCGTTCACCAAAGAGTGCACTTTGAGTTCTCGAGCTGAAAACTGCTGTAAACGAACCAGAACATTTACCTTTGCTGGAGAATAATGGAACTAAATGACACTAAATGACCTTTGTGGTGCACAGAGGCAGCAAATTCAGCTGCAATGTCATAAAACAACAACAATTATTTTTAAAAATGCACAAATCATGTTAATTACATTTGTATCATTAATATGTCAGTTTAATGTGATATCAAAGAGTCAACAGAAGTACATTGCAAAACTCCAAACGGTGGTAACATTACACATTTAATAAAGGCGTGTTCACACCGACTGCAGAGAAAAAGTCCCTGCAAATGCGCGACTGTGAAAGTCTTCTGGAAGCAAATACACATCCACGAGGGCTGTTTAAACTGCATGTCATGCGGAAGAGCGTGTAAACACGGGGAATAATGTCACGTCTGCCACCGGGTAACCAGCGAGGGCGAGATTTATGCTGAAAGGGCCTAGTTTCAGAAACTGGAAGGTGTTACCGTTCAAATCAAGCCTCGAGATGCATTTTGACCAAATGAGTGAAAATGTGGACCTAACCTGTGAACCTCTGGTCGTCGGGGACGTTGAGGATGCTAAGAGGTTGATGACCAGCTACAGTTTATATCTCCTGGGTGTCTGTGCTTTGATGTTAAAAGACAAAATCAGAAATTGAACGGAAGAAAAAAGCAACACTTTAGATTTTCAGTCATGCAGTGTCGGGTGAGCCAGGTATGAAATTAACTGGTATTCGGCCGTTCCTGTGAATTCCCCCAAAGCCCCGCCGACGCACGTGCTCAGAGAAACCTGGCGGATCCTCTTCAGGCTCAGCGTGAGTTAGAGAGGAATTTAGGGGAGGAGAACAAATCTTCTGAGAAATCAGTGAGACGGGGGAGGGGGCATACACATGTGAGTCGAGTGTTGCTGTGGACGTACACTCTGAGTAGAGAAACTGTCGTCTGTTACTTACTTGGAAGTGATTTTCTTTGTTTGACTCTCGAGAATCCCCTTTATTACAGGACATCTATCAACAAGAGAAAAAGGGAAGAACTATCCATGAATACATGCCGCCAAGCCGCCCGTCAACATCAAAGCTGTGCCCGCGGTGCAGACAGTACAGTATGAGCTCAAACACACACCGAGGCTTTTGGATGCGACAGTGCAGAAGACTGTTCAGGCAGCGGCCCTCAGACTGAAGGCAGGAGCAGAGCAGAGGCAGATGGATATGAAACCTGCACTTTTACTGAGAGCTGCAGGTTTCTGCTCATCAGCATCACATAACTTTATTGCTCAGAAACAGTCTCCAGTGCAGTTACGCTCGGTTTAATCATTAGTAGCTGTGCACTCAGACAAAGGCATTCGTCCCCTAATCATATTAGCTTTTTGATTAGACATCATTAATTCCTCCTGCGGCACGGCGGAGACGACCGCAGTTACCTCGGTTAAAGGACTCTGTGATGCGGTGCTCTCGTACATCCCCGGCAATAAAAGCTAACTGCTTACGTGCTCATTAGCAAGTACACAGAGCAGAGTTAATACTTAATGCAGGTCTCCTGCTAATGCACTCTCAGCTGCAAATGCCAAATTTAGTGGCTGAATCTCAGTTGTGACTCTGTTGTGTTCTGATCGCCAGCAGGAGATTAGAATATGCTGTGCAAACATCTCGCTGGCCTTGAACTCTTACCGCTCGCTGTTTGCAAGCAAAACCACTCCAACGTGGCGAGTGCCAGCAGCTAAGCGCTATCGTAAGAGTGGATCTGCTGATGAGTCTGACATCATGAACTCTGGACTCAGCGGCCACGTCATGCAAAGAGATTATTTTTTCCAAACAAAGCACCTGATGGGCAGCAGAAATCTGATCTATCTGATCTGAGCCGTGGACGTGCCATCATCAGGTCTGCCGTTTGTCCGCTAGCTTGAAACTGAAGCTGACTTCTTAATGATTAAGAATCACAAGACAGGGATTTAGAGCAGGAAAAGGACAGGCAGGAGGACTTTGTTCTCCTTCCTAGCGGCTGAGCTACATGAGTGTGTGTTACATCTTTGTATTAGGCTGAGACTTCATAGATCTCATACTGTACCGTGTTTTTGGGTGGGTTCACCTGGGAACAAGAGTGCCCAAGGCACGCTCCTTTGGGAAGCCTACGGCAAAGAACACATGCATGTACAGCCATGGGGGTACATCACCATGTACAACAATGGCTAACACGCACACAAACACACATACATGAAGGCATAACTGCATGCATACACTAATATAAGCATGTGACACACATTCACACATAACGGCACTCTCACTCGTCTATTTTGTTGTTTCTCTGTAACACTTTTACATGTCTGCTCTTATTTGTGAGTGTGAGTAAAAAGCAGTAACTGCAGACTAAAAACTACAGAGGGGGAACTACTTCCTTACGTCCTCGTGGCGACTCTGGGTTACTTTTTGCACAGTAAAACACTGACATGTGATGTGGCTCCCACCTGCAGGATGGCCCCATAGAGGCGCAGCAGGACGCTCCTCGGCTCGTCCCCAACACAGTTCAGGCTGTCGGGGAGGCTGCACAGAAAGAGCTTGTTGCTCAGACCACCCCTGGAACACAGACAGACAGCGAATATGATATTGATATTTGCGTGTGTGTGATTAAATTATGGATTCACCAGTATATAGAAGAAAAACACCAAAACTAGCAGCTCTGTAGTGGTTTAACATGTGCCTAACAATAAAAAGATCCCAGGAGGACACACTGCTCTCTTTTCCACAGAAGTTTTCCTCTTGAATAAGGGAGTGGCTTAAAATAGCATTTAGGAGCCAATATTGTTATCGGGCTGATACTGATATCAGCACAGCGACTGTAAACGCAAGAAGATAATTTAAAAAATGACAAGAAATAATGTCATCAGCTGTCATCCAAGTTCTTGTGTTAAACACAGATACAGCTACCAGCCATCATTTTAAACAGACGACAAGAGGTCATGACCTGAGGTTTCATTGTTCTGGAGCACTACATCAATCAATCCTAATCTACACTCAAAGGTTCGTTTATTTAAAAAGTTTATCATTGAGGAAAATGTGCTTTGTGTAGGGTGAACGTTTACCAATCAAGTAAAGTGGACCAGATCCCATTAAATCTAACATTTTACACTTCATGTAACAAAACTACAGTTTTACATGTAATTAAATTATTTAAAGTCAGCCTTTCTGGAGTTTTTTTAGAGTGAGCACGATCTCTTTTAACACTGCTTCTCTAACCACGGTGCTCCACAAGGCTCAGTCCTGGGCCCACTAATGTTTCCTTTTTAATGTTTTCATTATATTTCTCATCACTGTTAAAAGTGCACATTTGTACACTTTTAAGTAAAAACTATCTGCAATAAAACTCATTAAATAATCACAACACTGATGCCAGAGAGGTTTAACAGTAATGACTGAAATGAGTTAAAGTCGGCCTGTGGGACAGTTTTTTTCTTTTCTGAGTGTAGACCAATTTGATTTTTTTTTTCTTTTGAGTGGGAGGTAGGCTCCCACTTGCTATCAACTACATCAGCCGTCGGGCTAAGAATACAGACTGCACTATAGCAGCAGATTCTGACACAGGAACATGAAATGAGCTCTGCTGTTTCGACCACTCTGGGTCACATGGCTCTTGTGAGATGATCTCATCATACGGTTTACAGAAAAACACATCGGATGGTGAAAATAAACAGAAATAACGGTTCCGATGATCATCCGCACCTGATGATGGTGATCTGGAACAGGTCCTCGGCCAGGCTCTTCCAGGCTCCGTGCAGGAACTCCCTGCACCACAGATAAGCCCTCCTCCGGGTGTCTGGGTCGGGCTGGTCGGAGCGGACCAGCTCGTCACAGTCCTCCTGGGTGTCTGGCTGGACCTGCAGGGCGTTCTCGGTCACCAGCAGGCCCAGCGACATGGAGGGGGAAGAAGAAACCCCGTTGATGAATTTGGTTTTCATTTTTTCGACAGTAAGACAGGAAGTAGGCGAACGCGGGCCCCCTCCGGTGCTTGTGTCGCAGAAGGATATATTTCAGTTGTTTCTCTCGGTGTGGAGCCCGCAGTGCGGCAGGTTTCTGCTCTTTAACTCTTTTTAACAATAATAATAACAGTGACGATGAAAATAATCGTACGACCTTCGCAAATGATGGAGACAAGCTAGATGCGTCTGTCCGCGCGCAGGGAATGAATCGCACTGAGAGACGCGCGCGCAGCATCTCGGAGTGGCGTACAAGGAGGGGAGGGAGGGGTCACATGACACGCCCGCGACCCTTCTCGTCTCTGATTGGATGGCTGTTACACAGCCCCGCAGGACCAAAACAAACCCTGACGGTGCGTGCAGGGAGTGTCGGACAGAGAGAGCAATCCTGAAGTCCGGGAAAACAAGACCCCCAGCCTCAAACATAAGGCCCGGGGGCCAGAAAGACGCCAAACTGGTGATAAGCTACCAGAACCTTTTTGGCAACTTTTTTTTTTTGCAGTTGTTTTGAAATTTTGAACTTCTTGTTCTTTTACTAAGACATCTCAGGTTTTAAATGTGTGGTTAAACTTCGTTACACTGACACAAAAGGAGAGTTTCACTGGTGACAGTAAATGAAACTGAATTGGTCTGGCTGTAGTTGTGTTTGACATTCCTGTATTATACTGAAGTTTAAAGAGTACAGGCCCCCTGTGAAGCCTCTTTGGCTTGCTGTTTTCTAGAAGAAGGTACAAGAGCATAAAAAGGAGGACCAGCAGATTAAAAAAGCAGCTTCTCCCATGGGCCATCAGGCCCAGCATAAACTCTGCCGATCCCTGTGCAACATGTACTTTAGGTGGAAAGTGCAATAATTAAAATACCTCTCTTATATCCATATAATGTATTCCACTTCCACTGTAAAAGCTGCTATCATTAGAATTATTAGCTGTTATTTATGACAGCATAAAACATATTTGTTATTACTCTTTTATTCTAATAGTGTGACTTTTTTTAGTAGATGATGTACCCTATCTAGCTACCTAGGGGTAGCTACAGCTACCCCACAAAAAGATCCAAAAATAACCACAAAGAGGTTGGAAACTACCTCAAAGAGATAAAGGGACTCAAACCAACCAGAAGATTCACAAAACTACCACAAAGAAATGCAATTCCACTACAAAGAGACACAAAATGACCTAAAGATGATCACAAACGTGAGTCACCACAAAGATACTCACAGTGGCCAGAAGGAGACAAAGACAGAGGTCAGAGTTTTACAGTTTATTATTTTAGAAATAATGGTTTCTCTTGGTTTTAATTGTTGATGTATTAGTTAGCTGAAATGTTTGGGTTTTTTCACATTTGTCTTTAGTTTACGTTTATTTAACTATAATAACCGTGGTCCAGGTAGGCCATCAGTGGATCTTAGTGCTCGGCCTCAGGCTGACAGCCTCCTACACATCCCAGTAGCTATCCCATGTAAGTGTGCTATTACAGCTGCTTTAACCTGCCCACACTTGCTGTGCACCACTTTGCAATCCACACTTCCCCTACCCCAGCAACTCTGAGCACTGAGCACATGGATGCGTGAAACAACAGGCATTAAAACACACCTGAAACACTGTGAAGGATTAATAAAGCTGTTTGACTTGTGTCACACAATTGTTGGGTTAACAAATTGATACCAAATTGCATATAAAGTCTTACAGTGCATTTCCTCCCTCTTATAATATTTGAAAACCCCCTTGGCACCAGTTTGGATTTCCAACATTCTGAAGAGTCAGTGAACGCACCGTGAACATCTGCCACATTGTTTTGTTGCTCAGTCACGTAGCCAGAAAATCTCCTTTGGTCCTGGAAACCTGCCACAGTTTCTCCTCATGCATTTGGGCTGGAGTTGTGCTTGTTTTGAAGGCCTCTGCCCCACTTTTACACAAAGACGAGTTCATTATGAAGACAATATGAATGCACACAGGAACGCAAACATATACGCGCAAATGGCTTCCACGGCTAGCAGAACTATGGTGAAATATGATGCTTTAATCTTGCATGTCTGACGTTTGGGGCATTAAATCGTAATCGTACTATTTTGGTATCACTGACTGAAAATCATTTTTGGGATACTCATGAAAATGTATTTTAAAATCTAGGGAGCATGGGGGGGGGGGCTTCTTTAAGTTTCATCGGTTGTAGGTATTTAAACCCAGCTGGGTGTTGTCCCTGAAGAGGGTAGTTGATCATGTGCCACCTCACACAAGTCAAGGTGTGGAAAAAACAGTTGTGAAATCAGCAGAGGTTTCAGGTGAAACCATTATTGTGAAACTTTGCCTCACCCTGTCATTGGACCTATTGAGATAAACTGATGAAGGATGTAAGTGGAGGTTAGGGCTGGGCGATATGGCCCAAAATTCATATCGCGATATAATTTGAAGCGTGTGCGGTAACGATATATACGCTACGCGATTGCTAGCGACACACTCCATCAGAGCCTTCAAAAGTTCAGTCAGAGCAAAGGCCGATGAATCATCGTCACAAAATCCATAATATAAGTCCATCAGTGCCAAAAGGTGGAACCTTGGACACAAAAGCCAGCAGATGGGCTTTCTGCCGTTTCTGACATACACTGCACTTTCCTCCTGTTTTAAAGAATTACAAAGCCCTGGTGTGAAGGGGTTCAAGCAGATTTGCACAGCAGCTGTTTCTCCTCCACATTCTGGAAACAGAGAAGGTGGCAAAGACTTACACCGCACAACAGGAGATGGAAAATGCATCTTCAGACGAGGCCAGAACAAAGGGAGCTGCTATGCTTATGTTTTTTGGTTTTGTGTGATTTTCTCCTCACAGGAAAGGGACAGGTTTGACCCTCAAACCAATGTTTGCTCACTGTGAATCATTTACTAGTTTGGTACCTTTAAATTTCATTCATTACTTTCTACTCATTCACAGTAAAGTTTTGGTTGACACCTATCCCATTCTCTGAGTAAAAAGTACATAATAACTGTATCATGTGCCGGGCCTTGTACATTTGTACCGCGCGCTCTGATTGGTGCAATTCCTGGTGAGATTCTGAGATATCTTTGGCATATCTTGAAAAATCAGCGTTGCGATAGGTTGGTCAGTCCCAAATGTTTGCATTTGTAGCCTGGATAAAGTTCCTGTGAGGTGAACATGATGGACAAATATTTTCATTAGGTGTGTAGCTTAACTGTGTGAGTTCTTTGTGTGCAGCTTTTGTACAGTTGCTGATTCACTTACCTCGAATCATTCAAACGTTGAGTGCAATTCATTTATCAAAATGACAAAACATACAACACTGTAACACAAAAACCCACAGAGCTGATGTTGCAACAGGATAATAACATGTAGTGTAAATGTAGAAATTCTAACTTTATTTAACCAGGAAAAAAAACCCTCTTTATCTGTTTTACAAGAGTGTCCCTGGCCAAGAAGGACAGCTGTACGAACATGAGAATGATTTGGGTTAATGCACTTTCAGTTCTTCACATAGAGATTTATTACACGTCAGTCAGAGAGAGTGGCGAGAGGGGGGAGTGTGCCCGTGGACTGCCTGTGAGAAAAGGTTGTTTTTAAAAATGTGTTTGTTTTCAACCTCCCCAGCTGTTACAGGCCCTTATTGTTGTGCAGCTGGTAGCCTAAACCATAAAGCACCAGCTCAGGAGGCTTTCCATTTGAGACTGCTGGAAGTCTGTCAGCAGGTGTTGAGGGAGGTGGGGAGTCCAGGCGGGCCGAGAGCTCCGAGAGCTCCTCACCTCACTGTGTTTTCAGAGACCTCGAGTTCCTGAAATCTGCAATCGCCTTGTGTTATGTAATGTTTTAGTGCATTGTACCATTCTGTTAGATAAGGCACCTCCTTTTTGATGGCAGGTAAAAACAGAGCTTGGAATACCCCCAAAAAATCACATGAAGACCCCTCCCCAGGCTTGAGCCCAGGATCATTGCATGTATTGTTGTTGCATAAACCTATTTGATTTATGACCTCGAGAATGCTGCAGCAGGTATCACTTCAGATCGTTTCAAGATGAGCATGGTGTTTAGTTGGTAATGTGTGGACTCATTTAAAGCAAAAGCAGAGCAGGAAACTGTTTTCTTTGTGAAAATGGTCGCTGAGGAGTCCATGTGCGCTCAACGTGAGGTTCAGAGATTCAGCAATCCTAGTCATTATAATTTGAATGTAACTCATTGAGGGCTGAATAAAAACATTTTGTTCCCTGGCACATGTCTCTTCAGCTGAACAAGGAAATAATGACGACATTGAAGGATGTTTACAGAACGATTGAGAAGATGAAGGATAATGTCCAGCAGGCTCCCCTCGTCGTGAAAAGACTTGAAGCTCTGTGGAAACTGGTGTTTTTCCTCGACCAGAGGAAGGAAGTTCAGCTGTCTGATGTGAAAAAAGCTCTGGAGAATTTCCTAGAGACTTTGCAGAAAGCTGAACTACTGAACATCAAATTTGCAGAGGCTCACAAGATGAATCAGATGTGGAAGAGTTTGAAAATCTGAACAAGAGCCTCACTGATGACTACATATCGCTGTCTGGGGCTCTACACATCGATCGGGAGATGAAGCTGGATAAACAAGAAAAAAATGTCCAAGCTGGAGGCAAAATTAGCAGAGCAGGAGGAGACACTGGAGGAGACACAGAAAGGAGTGGCATCAAATTCAGCCCATGAAACTAACACGTTCTACTGTGTCCTGCAATGAAGATCAGACCACACATTATAGGAAACTTTGTTAAACCTCTGAAATCACAAAGTTTAAAATATTTGAGATTATTATAATTAACTAGCTCATGATGTGCTTCATTCTTCAACTTGATTTATATGTGATGTGTAAAAGTATAAAAGTCCTACGAATGTATTATTCTTGATCTTTGTGGTGTTTTCACTGTGAATTTTAATTCCAGAAAAGAAGAAGAAAACAGAAACGCAGGAAAGGTTTTTCATCCGGCTCAGTGTTTCTCTGCAACAGCTGGACACGTGATCCGACTAGTTTGGCGTTTCAGCTCACCGATGCAACAGAAACATTAGTGGGAGATATTTCTTGGCAACTTTTAAAAGATTTGTCCAACTTATCACAACGTAAACCCTGTCCGTGAAGCCAGGGGACATTTCATGGGCTTATGTGATTGGACGAGAGGGTGTAGTGCTACGTTATTAGCCAATGACTGTTGATCACCACGCTGCATCCTCAGACTGCACAGTTTGAAGTAGATCAGATGAACGATTGTTAAATTAGATGAAAACCACACAGACACACATAGACTCCTTGATTTATTAGAGATTCATTTAGCACTAGGACAAGAGGACACAAATTACATAACAATGTGAAAGAGAATAAATATGTGTGCACTCATTTCAGCAAGGAATAATTTCATTGTTTCACAAAACTTTATTAAAATTGTTTGTTTTTGAATCCCTCTCAAATCTATTTAATCGTGAAAATAAGTAGTATTTCTTTTACAAAAGAATTTCTCGAGAATGAAAGTTACCTTCACAGCTTCCCAGTCAAGAAGACCTTCCAGGAGGAATGAAGGCCCATGAGGATTAAATAGGGATTATTATTGATCACAAATCATGCAAAGCGACTGGCCAAACTAGTAGAGCCGAAAACCCATCGGTGAAACAGTTCTGACGACAGAAACAGGGCTCATGGTCCTAATGACGGGCTTCGGGGGTATGTTATTGGAGACAAGAACGCGAGCTGTTGTAGTTTTGCAGAAAGGCTGGGCCAGAACAGGCGTCGAAGCCCGCATGGGTGCCATGATGTAGGTGGCAGGCACGGGAGGAGAGGGGATAGGCGGTGCTGCTGGGGAAAACGTAGGACATGGGGGGTTAGGCAGCGGTGTGTAGGGGCGCCCTAAAACAGTTTCATACACCTTGTGCAGTATGTCGCTCTGCTCAACCTGCAGAGCTCCAGAAAGCATCTGGAAGTTCTCAGTGAGTCTTTGGTTCACCTCGCTGAACTTTGCTCCAATGCTGCCTGACATCATGAACTGCTTAAGCCGATTATTTTTTGAGAATTTTGACACCAGTTTCTCAGCATGTTTCAAGATGGTGTGGAGTTCCTTCAGCGCTTCCTCCACAGCACCAGAGTTTCTGCTGATCCCCTTTCTTTGACGGTTAAAACCAGTCCCTCCAAAGCTCTGACCCTGTCAGCAATCCGCCTGCAGCGTTCGTCATTGTCCTTCATATTGTCATACATCTCGATGATGGTTGGGCAGAGGCCGAAAAGTTCGGAGACCAGCTTATCCATGGTGAAATGTAAGGAAAGAAAGGTAACAGAACTGTAACGGTGCCATGGAGAAGTAAACTTAACTAGACTGAATTCAAATCAAAATCAAATCAAAATGTATTTATATAGCACATATTAAAACAACAGTGTTGACCATAGTGCTTCACAGTCAGTAAAAGCATGAGACAATTAAAACAAACAATAAAAGAGGACAACAAACAAACACACAACAAGCTAAAAGCAGCCAACTAGACAGAATCAAAAGCCAAAGTAAAAAAATAAGTTTTAAGACGTGATTTAAAAGACTGGATCGACTCGGCAGTACGAATATGAACAGGGAGGTTATTCCAGAGTCTGGGTGCCACGGATGCAAAGGCCCGCTCTCCTCTCGACTTCATTCGAGACCTAGGTTGTGCTAAGAGCCTGTGATTGGATGATCTAAGTGCTCTGTTGGGATTGTATGAGTGGAGTAGTTCAGAGAGATAGGTGGGCGCTAAATTATTCAGAATATTAAAAGTGAACAAAAGAATTGTAAAATCTATGCGATATTTAACAGGGAGCCAATGTAATTTGGCTAAAATTGGAGTTATGTGTTCATGGATTCTTGTACCTGTTAAAAGACGCGCAGCTGCATTTTGAATTAACTGGAGCCGGCAAAGAGAAGAGTGTTGGAGGCCCGAGTACAGGGAGTTACAGTCGTCCAATCTGGATGTAATAAATGCGTGGATAAGCTTTTCAAGGCCCTTTAAAGGAAGGAACGGCTTTGCTTTGGAAATCTGACGCAACTGGTAAAAGCTGTTTTTTTACCACGGTGGAGACCTGTTTCTCAAGTTTAAAAGAGCCCTCCAGGAACACTCCGAGGTTTCTTACAGTGGGCGAGAGATGGCTAGCGAGAGGGCCTAGGGCATCAGCTAACTGGTCTAGCGGAGTGTGACTACCAAAGACTATGGTTTCGGTCTTATTCTCGTTCAATGTAAGAAAATTATGTGATAACCAAATTTTAACTTCATGCAAACAGTTGAACAGAGGTTGCAAAGAAGCAGTCACATCGGATTACAAAAGTGAATAAATCTGGATATCATCAGCATAACAGTGAAAGGAGATGTTGTATTTACTAAAAATTAATCCCAACGGCAACATGTACAAAGAGAAGAGAGCAGGACCGAGCGCGGACCCTTGAGGCACACCACAGTAAATAGGGGCAGAAGCCGAGGAGTGTTGCCCCATAGCAACAGAGAACAACCTCTCTGAGAGGTAGGATTTAAACCAAGATAAAACCGTACCTTTGAGACCAACAACATGTTCCAGTCTTGATAGAAGAATGTTGTGGTTAACCGTGTCAAAAGCAGCAGACAAGTCAAGTAAAACTAAGACCACAGAATATCCAGAGTCAACAGTTAAAAGAAGATCATTAAAAACTCTAAGTAAGGCTGTCTCTGTGCTGGGGCGAGGTTTCAAACCAGACTGAAACTTGTCATTAATACCATTTGCATCTAAAAAGGCCTGAAGTTGTTTTAGAACTACCGTTTCCAATATTTTGGAAATAAAAGGGAGTTTGGAGATCGGCCTGTAGTTAGTGAGACCATTAGGGTCAAGATTTTTCTTTTTCATAATAGGTTGCACAACAGCATGCTTAAAGACAGACGGTACACAACCTGATGACAATGATGCATTCAGCAGAGATAAGATACAAGGACCAATAACATGTAAAGCTTCCTTAAAGAAACGAGAAGGAAGAATATCATGCGGGGAACCAGAGATTTTGAGATGATCAATTATATCTTTTAAAGCAGAATAAGACACTGGCTCAAACTGTTGAAAGACAGTCAAGCATTCAGAGGCTGGAACTGGGTCTAAAACTGATGATGGATGAGATGGATGAGAAGCCCTTAAAGCTGAGATCTTTCCAGAAAAATACTTTAAGAATTTATCACAAAGAGCAGGGGAAGCATCCCTGTAAGTGGTATCAGAATTAAACTGGGATGAACTTCATCTGGAAGCTCTGATGAGCTGAACCTGAAATCTCTCAAAAAGGAAGTTTCAGATTCGGCTCAGAGGTCTGAGTGTGAGAGCTTCCAAAGTAACTGGAAGGATACGTTAAGCTGGTGGACTACACACAGATTTATGTTCTAAGAAAATCATCTGACCCCCTATGATCAAGCACTTTGGCGACAGTGGGAAGGAAAAACTCCCTTTTAACAGGAAGAAACCTCCGGCAGAACCAGGCCCAGGGAGGGGCGGGGCCATCTGCCCCGACTGTATGTGTAATTGAGGCTCACAGTCAGAACCTGGTAGAAGCTGAATTACTGATTAAACTTCTTTACAGGCCCTGAAATTGACTCAAATATCACTTTGAGATGTGAAAATGCAGACATGGAAAACAGGTGAGATTTAACAAGCAATGAGAAAACAAAACAAAGTCCCAATGGGCAAAAGTGAAAAGTCCAAAAGGGAGAAAATCCAAAGGCACAAGGAACTGGAGACCGCAGACGGGGCCTGGAAACAGGCGCTCTGACATAGACTAGAGATAAGAAAATAAAAGACAATGACACAGGAAGTGAAAAGAGATGACCAAGCAGGGAATGAAGGACAGTGGATATACTGGACAGAGTGATGAAGATGGAGCTGCCAGGCAGGAGGAAAAGAGGAAGACCTCAAAGGACGCAGTGACGGAGGACATGCAGAGGGTTGGTGTGACAGAGGAGGATGCTGGGATAGGAGGAGATGGCGGCTGATGATCTGCTGTGGCGCCCCCTGAAGGGAGCAGGAGGAAGAAGAAGACTGAAATATGTTCATGTTCTGCTTTGTGATTATGCAACAACCAGTGTTTGTTAAGTCAAGCATTCCTCAGAATCAGTGTTCAGTGTGTCTGTGTGACATCGCCGTGAAGATAAAGGTTGTTTTTGCATCACGACTCCAAAGAACTCTGTCCCGTCAGCAGCTGAACATTTTTCATACCAGGGATAAAACACACATACTATTGTGGAACTGCAGAAATGAAGCTAAACGTGCGTAGTCAAACGTAAAAACAGAAATGTTAACCAATTGTTTAAACTAATTTTAGTTCATAGACACAGCCTATGAACTGAATAGGCTGTGTGTAATAGGTTTGTAAGGCCACATTACCCCTAAATTTCTATCTTGTTCAAAGAGAAGATATAAAACAAAGTTCTGAGCTAATCGACCTCAGTGTTCTCCTTTTTAAAAAATAAATAATAATAAATAAATAATTTCCACATTTATAAGTAATGCAGTTTCTAACTAAGCATGAAGAGCATTTTGCATCTTTAGGGGTAAATGAAACTTTCCTGGAGCTTTAAATATACTTTCATACAAACGTGTAAAACTGGACCCAGTAGCAGCAGCTGGTTCCACGTTTAACTGCTGTATTAAAGAAACACTTAGCTTTTTATTTCTGCTGATTTAAAGCTCAGCTCATTTGAGCAATGGACAAGCTCACGTTAACAATCAAGGACGTGATCAGCTTTTCTAGTTCTTTCACAGACATTAAGAGAGAATTTGTTGTGAAAAAAGACACATTTTGTGAGCTCTCCACTCGGTCTGTGCATTCGGGGGTGGGGTGGGGTGGGGAATCTCTTGAATGTTCGGTTACTGCAGGTTAAGCAGGTTAACAGAGCGGCACTGATACGTGTCCACCTTCACATTCTTCACTGTGAGTTTGTTTTTACAAAAGAATGCATTTGAGGAATGATCGTTATCTTTGGGCGTAGAAACTCCACCAGTTTCTCATAAATGAGAGCATGCTGCAAGTGTCCGCGTTGGGAAATGACAAAGAATTTCCACTGACAAGAAGGATTATTTTAAAGTGGCAACTGCATAATTATGCTGTTTGTCCTTTGAAGACTGACGCAGACATGACAGGGTCATTGTTTTCTTTGTTATTTAGGCGACAGCACGCTGGACTACGGGCGTAGTCTTACAACTTACCTGCACATAAAGCTCCGTCACTTTTAGATTCGGCTCAAAGAAACTGCTTGTTGTGCCGTAGCTACACACTCCTTTGAGCTCAGTGACTCCCTGCAGCCTCTGTTCTCTGATTGTAACCTCGTGTTTCTGCCTTCAAGCAACAAATCGAGAGAGAAGATCCATGCACAGGTTTCTCTTTGTCTCCGGCACCAACTTCCCTATAAGTTTCATTCTGCGTTGGTCAGCTTTTTATTGCAAATGCAGCAGAGGTGCACTCTTCTGTGCACCGGACCACAGCTACAACCTGGCAGGTCAAAATGTATTAAAGTTAGTGAAGGGCAGGATTTAGCCTCTGGCTGCTGAATACAACAAGTTTCAACTCTAAATTCCCATTTGAAGAAAACACTTTCAAAGCATAGTTAAAAATATTAAACTGCTGCTGGTTTTAACAAAGATGACTCCAGGGTAAAATCTCCCATCGTACAGGAGCAGAGGAGTAAAGAGTGTGGGTATTTACCAGTCAGTGGAGGTCACAAGTGTTGCTGCTCAGGTGTTGAGGGAAATGAATGTCAATTTCATTCTTATGAGTTTTTTTAGGTGATTTATCTGAAACATCTCTGTGCTGATGTACAGCAACAGACACAACGATCTGCGTTAGCCCCGTTTATTATCAGCAGAATATTTCAAAGTAAAGCACGGATACCTGGAATTTCTGCTTAAGTATTTTGTACTTAGTTACCACCCAGCTGTTCTTGGTTTTGTTCTGACATGAATTGAATCAGAGTGAGCCGATGTTCTGAGCACAGACGGTCCAATCCTGACCCAGGTGAGCCTCAGCCTAACAGTCCAAGCAGAGAGGCCTGTAACGCTTCAGGTGAGTCACAGCCAGCGAATCACAACTGCCTGCTGTCGGTTTGCTTCATCCACACAGGAAGTGGCCCTCTGTGAAAAGACGTTTCTGTAGTGTGTGTTAGTAATCGTAAATGTAAAAACAGAAATGTTAACCAACTGTTTTTTAACTAATTCTAGTTCATAGAGTCCAGTTTGATGTGAGCGGCAAATATTTGATCTCTTTAAATATTTCACAGCAAACCCAGTAAGGCTGGGAGTATGGCCAGGAGGCGATACCTGCGCTGCATGTACGTCATTGTTTACATCATGAAGGTACCAGTGTTGGGACTAACGCGTTATTAAGTAACGCGTTACAGTAACTACGTTATTATTGTGGTAACTAGCACGGTAACTAGTTATTATGCTAAAACCAGGAACGCGTTACTCGTTACTGGGATTTAAATATGCTTGTTACTCGTTACTTCGTGCGGTGGCTATCGCGGAGCTTCCACAGATTCAGTAACATTAGCAAGTGGTGGAGGCCAGCAGGTGGATGAAGGAAAAAGGGAGGCAAGAGGAGAGACCCGA